>NW_020954572.1:20821284-21179227 GCF_900497805.2 Vombatus ursinus | reverse complement strand
CTTTTCTTTTCTTTTCTTTTCTTTTCTTTTCTTTTCTTTTCTTTTCTGTTTTTTAACTTATCTCTGCCTAGTTTGCTCCAGGATTCAGGGAACAGAGGCAGAGCCCACATTCAGTTGATTGGACTGTGGGGCTTACTGTTCCATTATATTTTATTCTAGGACTGGCTCCTACCCTCTTTCACACCAGTCACATTTATATCTTCAGCTGACCTGGGGACCATCCTGAGTTGTGACTGAGCAATTCTTTGAGGCTACACTGGCTGTCCTATGAGTGCCATGTCAGGCACAAACACCCACCCACCCATCGACTCATGCCTACATCCACACCTTATGGACCCACACACAGGGGTACATGCCTTCAGGGGCTGTGAGGCCATCCTTGCCTTGGGAGTTTCACAGGTTTCAGATTGTGCTGATTAGGTAACTTCTAGTATAGGTATTAATTCTAGTATAGTCTTCCAACTGGCTCACTATGGTGTGTGGTGCTGGGGCAGGACTGGTGGGGTGAGAGGGAGAGAATGTTCCCTCTTCCTCCCACTGACCAAGTAAGACTAGGTTGACCCTGATCCTTCAGGTAAATTTCAGAGCTTTCTCAATCTTCTTTGGCTCCCTATGGCTTACTGAGCTTAGCCTCCAAAGCAGCTAAGTGGCACAGTGGCTAGAGTCAGAAAGACTTGAGTTCAAAAACAGCCTCAGATATTTAGCTAGCTGTGGGATCCTGGGCAAATCACTCAACTTCAATTTCCCCGTGTAAAATGGGGATAATAACAGCACGTACCTCATAGGGTTGTTGTGAGGATTGCATGAGATAATATTCATTAAGCACTTAAGGGGCAGCTAGGTGGTGCAGTGGACAGAGCACCAGCCCTGGATTCAGGAGGACCTGAGTTCAAATCTGGCCTCAGACACATAACACTTACTAGCTGTGTGACCCTGGGCAAGTCACTTAACCCCATTGCCTAGGTTAAAAAAAAAAAAAAAAGCACTTAGTAGAATGAGTAGCAAATTGTTGCTGTTCAGTCATGTCTGACTCTTTGTGACCCCCATGTGGGGTTTTCTTGGCAAAGATACTGCAGTATTTTGCCATTTCCTTCTCCAGTGGATTAAGACAAACAGAGATTAAGTGACTTGGCCAAGTCACACAACTAGTGAATGTCTGAGGCCTAATTTGAACTCAGGTCTTCCTGAGTTCCTGACTCTAATGCCTCTGACCAGCATGTAGGAGGTGCTTAATAAATGCTTATTCCCTCTCCCCACACCTTCTTTTCCCTTTTCTCATCCAATGAGGATGAGGAAAACAAGTGCTGACCTAGACCCTAGGCATGCATGAAGAAAATGATCACTTGCCCTCTTCCATTGATACACACACCCAGCCTGGGAGTGACAATCTGGTGAATCTCCACAGCCCTACCCTGCCTTGCTGCTCTTCACTCTTTTCATTTCCTAAACATATCCCCCAGGAAATGGGGAAAGGTGGAGATGTGTCTTTGCCACATCCAAAGCAAGGGTCTGTCCTGGTTCTCTTGGAGCAGAGACCCCAGGGAAAGAGATTTAGACTAGACAGTTACATAATTAGATGGATGTAGATCTAGTTGAACAGCCAGATTAAAAGAATAGTCACTAATGGCTCCATGTCAATTTGTCTGGAAGTCTCCAGTGCAGTGCCCCAGGGATCTGTGCTTGACTTTGTGTATTTAACATCTTTTTTTCAGTGGCCTTGGACAAAGGCATAGATGGGTACGCTGGCACACAGATTTGTAGATTACATAAGCCTGGGAGGGATAGCTAACATGTTGTATACTAAAGTCAGATCTTGACAAAAAAGATCTTGACAAGTTATAACATTAGGTTGTATCTAACAAGATGAAATTCAATAGGAAGGCATGTTAAGTCTTAACTGTAGGAACCCTCAAAAAAATCAACTTTACATTTCAAAGGGAGGCATGGTTAGCAACTTCTTGTCTGAAAAAGATATGTGTAAAAACATTAAAAAATATAGAAAATTTTAAAAAAGATATGGAAGTTTTAATGGGTTACAAGCTTGATGTGAGTCAGCAATGTGATGTGGCAGACAGAGACTGGCACAGCTTCTAGGAAGAGAGGCCCTGGTGAGACCATAACTGGAATGCTGTATTCAGTTCTGGGTACTACAGCTTAAGAAACACACTAATAAACTGGAGTGTCCAGAGGGTGGTAAGCAGGACAGTGAGAGGCAGTGGTGTGCTGGGAAATATTTAACAACTGATTCTCCTGGGGGGTTGGGGGAGGACCTACTACACTTTTAAGTTTAATATGTATTGTTACCATTTTCTCCATCACTTTCTCAAGTCTGGACAATAAGCAAAACAGTAACTCAAGCTCTGATCTGCAGTGTTTGCCAATTTCTGAAATGTAAATGCTGCCCTTGAAAATTTATTAACTGGCTGGAGTATATGCTTGAATCAGGCCTGAGTCCACGTCATATGGGGGAAGGGACTGGGGATGAACCAGAGCCAACCCACCTTAGAGGTGGAAAGATGCTTTGGATCTTGGGGGAGGGAAAACCCAAAGTAGTGACTCTCCCCTCCCCCCAAGGTCAGGGAAGCTTCACCTATCCTTGTTTGGGACCTTGAGGAAAAACCTCCTCTTTGCCAGGCAGCTACTCAATTTATCCTGACATCATCACATTCCACCTGGTGATGTCAAGGTAGCCAGGGGAAAAATCATTAAGAACAGAAACTTGCCAGGTGAGTAATCTTGGGCAGCAGCCCAACGGGCTGAGACAGCCTACACAAGACAGATTTGCAACCTGGTTCCCCTTGGTCCACTCTACTCCCTAAAAAGTTGTTTGCCTCTCTCAGGGAGGGAGAATAAGAGAAAAGCAACAACAGTAACAACAAAACTCTGAGGGAGTCTTCCTTCCCCAACACGTTAGTCAGACAGAGCTGATTATTATATACTCCCCAAATAACATGGCTTTCTGGCTAGGGCCAAGTACTCTGTATGAGAAGTCACAGATGGACAGGTCAGAATTCAGAAGACTCTAACCTCATGCGGAAAAAAAAAAAAGCCAGCTGGAGGAGTTGGTATCTGTTCTTACCCCCAGGTAACTGCTCACCTGGAGGCTACTGGGAAAAACGACCTGGTTGATGGGCAAATTCGAGGGCTTGGCTTTTCTCTAGAATTGGTCCAGAAGCAAACCCATTTAAACTAGTCTCCTTGGAAGTGTGACCCAGTGTTCAAGTCTGTTTCCAGGGCAACACTAAACTGAGGAAATTTTTCCAGGTATGACCAGATCCAGATAGACCTGTACCCCAGGGCAGGACCTCCAATATAAGCTCCTTTTTTTTTTTTCTTATTTGCATCCCTTGCTTCTAGTATGTTTTCCTGCACACAATAAGTGTTTAATAAATGCTTGTGGAATGAATGAATGAATGAATGATCTAGAGTAAATTTTCTCAGTGCAGTGAAACCACTGTTTCTGTGTGGGGACCAGAAAGTGATAAGTCACTCAGGGACTAGACTTGAATTGTTGATGAGCTTACTTCTGCAACTGACTCCCAAATCTGTCCCCTCCTTCCCAAAGGCTCCAGTCATGTATCCTATTGCCAATTGCATTTCTTTACCTGTACTTGTTTTTCTCCCCAAACCTGCCCCTTCCGTAGCCAGCATCCTTCCAGTCACCCAGGAATGATTTTTCATTATTCCTTCTCCTTCACCCCTCATATCCAAATCCTGCAGATTCAATCTAAGCAACATTACTCAAATGGATTCCATGCTTTCCATTACCCCCTGCAAACTGTCTCCCTGCTGCCTAATTTCTACCCAAATAGACTACCTATTACAGATCGACTCTCTTGCCTCTAAACCGTCTCCTTTCCAATCCACCCCCCCCCTTACCATAGATTGTCTCAAAGCACCATTCGAATCTGTCATTCCTCAACTCAAAACCTTTAATGACTTTGTTACCTACTAAATCAAGTATAACTGCCTTTCAAAACCCTCCACAATCTGGCACCAATCTACCTCTCTAGTCTTTTCTCGTGTTAGCCCCCTTCTTAGATTCCACATTCCAGCAAACTGGACCTTTTCACAATTCTTTATTCTCATCTTCTCACCTCCATGCCTTCTCACTTACTGCTCCCATCTCTGAGATGAATTCTCCTAACCATTCTCCTCTATTTCCATCTGCTGAAGCCTCTCACCTCCTTCCATTCCCAAATGAAGGCCAATCAATAAGCATTTATTAAGTGTCTACTATGTTCCAGGTGCCAGGGATACACATATAAAAGTCCCTGATCCCAAGAAAATGACATTCCACTGGGTTAATACATATTCAAAGAAACAGTAGACAAAAAAAAAAAAATGCCAGGGCATTAGGAACTGGAGGAATCAGATTTCTTGAAAGGATCTGGGAGTCTGGAAAGTGGTGCTGAGGAGGGACATTACAGGCATGGGAGACAGCCTGTGCAAAGGCATGGAGGTAGGAGATAATAATGGAATATCACATACAACAAGTGCTCACCCCTTTTTCTCTCCTAAGGGGAGGTTAACAAGCCACCCATGTCAGAACTGAGATCTTTGGAACGGTCAGCAATAGGAGTGGAGAGAATGTACCGTACCATCATCCTTGCAACATAGGCGAGCAAAATGGAAGGGAGGATAGACTCATAAGGGGATCTACTAGGAAGAGGGCTGAAAGTAATCTCTTCCTCAAATTTTTTCATAGCACTTTGCCTTAGATTAGAGGTGTCAAACATGAGGCCAGCTAGGCCTATAACACTTCCAAGTGTGGCCTGAACCAGATAGAAAATGTAATTGGGATATATCATAAAAATAACATAGAACATAATTTTACATTTTAAATCAAAGTCAATATGCAGCTGACAAAGATGATTAAGTTTGGATCAACGATACTCATTTCTGCTCAACTTTGATACTTCTGCCCAGGACCTTTGCCCTAAACTCATCTCTCTTGTAGCAACTGTTCATATACCTGTCTCTTCCCTCTATTTAATTTAAGCTTCGTTTCTATCTGTATCTCCAGTGAATGGCAGAGAGCCTTGGACATGCATATTCAATGAATGGTTCTTGAAAGAATGTTACATTCACCTTTAAGATTCTGGGCTCATTACAAGGTCCAGCACAAAGGTACTATTACAGCAATAACTCTGGAAAGTAGTGTTAGATGTTTCTATTGGGGCTGAGAGGAAAGGGGAGAAAAAGAGAAGATACGTTTACTACCTTTACTTCTCTTAGGAGGGTACGTTATCAGCCCACTCCCTGGTCAGAGCTGGGTATTGAGATGGGGTCAGGCCCCCAGGGAGGGGCTGACCTTAGCAGAGGCCTAGGAACCACACATCTCCAGAGATTTTGAGCTGCGATGGGAGTTGGAGAGGACAAACTACACTTTATAGAGAGCTGGCCAGTAACTTACCAGAATTGAGTACCAGAATTCTGGAGCCAGATTACAGATCATCTTGTGTGAGACCTTGGTCAAAAAGGTTATCATCAGAATAAACAAGCTAACACAATGGGAAGACAGAGTCAAGGACTCAAGAGATCTCAATGGGCTAGAGCTTTGGACTAGAAAATCAAGGACTGGTTATCGATAGCTCCGTTTCCCTCCAACGTTGGCCACAGGTCAGAGACAATCCTCAGAAATGGAAAAGGCATGATTAATATCACTGCAGCTGTGCAGGGTCTGCTACCTCACCTCTGCTACTGCTGTAACAGGAAGAGGGAATGTTTTCTCCTAGTCAGAGTTCTGGGAAGGAGGAAAGCCAAGGAGATTTGGGACAGCTTTCAGAATGTCAACAGTTTATGGTTGGTTACAGAGGCCAGACACTGAACAGCATCAGCTGTGCTGCAAAAAGCTGCAAGAATTTTTCTCTTAACCCAAATTGAGAGAGGCAGTGAGGGTCATTCAAAAGTGTTAGAATTGCTGGCACTGATTTAATGGTTTTCATTCTTTGTACTTGTATTTCCAGCGCCTGGCTTAATAAATGTTTTTTGATCATTTTAGATAAGTACAAGACACCGGACCAACTGTTTTTCTTCTCTACTTTCTAACTCAACAAAAGGTGATTACTACAAAGAGACCTATCAATATACAATTGTTCTGCTTTATGTCATATATAAACAAACCTCACCTAATTTTTGTAGACACTGGTGCCCTATATTTCTCATTGGCTGGAGATCTAACATGAGCATAATGTATATTATTTTAAAAATCTAACTCTTCTATTTGGAACTTATTAATATAAAACCTTTCTTGTTGGATTTGAACAAGTTTTCAGCGGGCTCCTGGGAGCTAGAACTGGAGTCATAACCGAAAGTCTTAATTGGTATTTGGAAGGCCTGAACAGCAAGGGCCCCAGGCATGAAGTATGATAGGTAAAATGACTCAACAAGCTTCTCTCACAGCTAGAATCCGATTCTTGGGCCCAATTACAGATGATATTGAAGGAGCACTTACAGTCCATCCTTTACCACATAAACCTCATTCTCCTTCATCACAGGAATTGTGCTGGGCTCTTCCCTTGCCACTTCTGCCCCCTAACCAAATCCACATCAGAACAATTTTGGTTCCCTAAGGAAAGGTAGCTTACAAACCACAGAGACTCCAGTTTACATAAAATTATCTCACTCCGTTTTATTTAAGATTTTTCTCCAGTTAGTAAAAGAAAGATGTGTCTCTCTTTTTACATATGTACAAGTTCAGTTATAAAAATAGACAGCACATTCAAAGAGAAAAAAAGGCTTGGCATTTTTCTGATTCCCTCTAAATAGCATCTGTACACGGGAGTCTGGGTTAAGCAGGGGAGTCTTAATGATTTAAGTTAAACGATTCCCCTTCACCCCCACTCCCCTCCCAAAAAAGGGCTTTAAAATCAATCTAACTAAACTCAATTCCGCGATTTTCAGGTGTGCAAATTAGAGGCTGAGCCGCCTGGAAGCACCTGCTTCACGCTGAGACATCAGGCTGGGAGGCAGGCAGGAAAACCATCTTTTGTGGTCACAGCAAAGACCACTCCTTTTTCCACCCTCTGTCAGAGAGAGCCAGAATGTCCAGACTGGTCAGTCCCTGGGCTGTGAGGTGTCAGTATGGGGATCTCCTCCTTCTCTCCCTTCCCACCCCACTCCCGCTGTCCCTCCCTTTCTCAGTGCAATACAGACAGTGCATACAGCCAAGCAGGGGATTAAAGGGTAGGGGATAGGGAGACTGTGCATTCAGGGTGGGCATAGGAAGTCTAGGAGAGGATCAGTGAGGGAGCCTGATCAGGATGACCCTGTTTTCATTACTGGCCTCTTGTCAGTCCCTTGGGTGGGAGCTGCTGATGCTACTGGGAACGGGGGCAGAGCTAGAGGTTACTAGGAATGAACAAGAGGGTGTGATGAAGACTGTCCACGGACAGTGTGGGTACACTGGGTGACCACCGCTCTGCACAAGGTAATGGCAGCTCTGTAGCCCTTTTCTCCAGGGGGTCTAGGCAAAGAAGCCCTGAAGGAAGTGCTGCTTCTGCACGTCACATTCCCCCTAGTCATTCTCACCCAATCCATGCGCCTGCCACGTCCTCCAACACTCAATGCTCACCGCCCCCATCATACTGCCCCTCTGGGGGCAGGACGGTGCAATGTCAGAGCTGACTCTGGGTCAGCTTGGTAACCTTGGGGGGAGGTCCCTTAGAGATCATTTCTATCGACTAAGTTGTGGTAATGAGGAGGCTATAAATACATGATTTCCTCCTTTCGGCCCTTTTAGAAAATCTCAGACCTGGAAATCTCTGTGGAGCACTCCTCACAGGCACAGGACCCACTCACCATATCCTGTGCTCCTTTAGAAGGGATGTGCCCAGAGGCAGAATGTTGCTGCCCACTCCCACCCCCCCCATCCTCGAGGGGACTTGGGAGGCCAGATACTGAACCCCTAAGAGTGGGGCAGAGCCCACTCCATCTTGAGAGGGTAGAGAGTAGGAAGAGGGGTAGAGGCAGGAATAATACAAGTTTGTAGGACTGAAGGTGGCAATGAAACATGGCCCTTTCCCAGTGAGAGGTTTTAAGACTTGGCTGTAAAGTTCATTTGAGATGTGGTGGATTGATTCCTGCCTCTGGGACCTCTTCTTATACGCATCCTGAAGGGGATCATTTTGAGAAACAGGTGATGAAAGTGCTCACATCAGCCACCTGCCTGTCCTCACTGTGCTGTGATTATTCACCTCCATTCCCTCATGGGGATGCAGGATGCAAAAGAAGGCAATCATCCAGAAGCCATCAGCTGGCAGGTAGGGTGTGGGGCCACTGTTGGGTAGAAAAAAGCTTGAGAGGCCCAAGGTGGTTATCGTCCCCCAGGGGGATTAGGTCCTTTGCCCTGTTTCCGGATCAGCGGGTCAGGGGTCAGGCTGCTGGTAACACTGAGGCTCTTGGGAGTCCCAGGGACACTATTTCCCTTGCTCAAAGGTGAGCTCAAGGGAGAAGAGGCGCTTGAAGGTCCGAAGTCAGCAAGTCCAGCTGGTCGAATGAGCGATGTTTGTAGGGGACTACTGGCAGAGATTCCTAGAGACAGGAAGAGAAAGTGAGAGGGAAGAAAAAATTAGCCCCACATACCACTCAATTTGCCTTTCTTCTAGAAATCTTGGTCATGTGTGCCTCCCCTAGATGCATTCTCATGTGATGGTCATTACTCCCTGGACAGAATTAGGGGATAGTTCTTCAAAGGGAAAAAGAAATCCAGCTTATACACAACGGACCTATACTCTGAGTCTCAATTACATTTCAATGCCCGTGGGCAAGGCAGGGCACACTGCAGACAAGATGGGAAAAAAATTAATTTGTACACGTGACATCTGAGTAAACACTCTAAGATTTTAAATGTATTTTCTTGTTATGCATTTTTTTTTCCTTTTTTCTCTTTCCATTTTTTTTAAAGGCTATTGTGTTTAAGTGATTTGCCCAGAGCCACACAGCTAGTAAGTGTCAAATGTTTGGTGTGAGGTCGGATTTGAACTCAGGTCCTCCTGACTTCAGGGCCAGTACTCTGTCCACTGTGCTACCTAGCTGACCTCTTGTTATGCATTTCTAAGACACTGTGAGGGACCAGGGAGTATTTCTTTTTCCCATTACAGCAGATCTTCCTTTCTTTGTGCAGGATACCCAGAGGATACCATGACTGATGACTGCTCATCTTTGCTTGTGCTGTTCTCCTTGCTTGGAATGTCTATTCACACCCTCTACCTATCTAAAACTTAACCCATGTTTCAAGGCCAAGCTCAAGTCTCCCTTTCTCCTATGAAGCTTTCCCAGACCCTCTGGAGCTACGCTAGTCACTTCTCATTGTACTATGCACCACCCACAAACACCCTCTCTAAGCTCTAATTGTTTTAAACGTGTTAGTATCTTTTTACTAAAATATAAGCTTCTTGAGAGCGGGAGCTACGTTGAGATATCTGTCAGTCATCTTTGACGTCTCCCTTTCCCTTTTGTGGTCTCCCTCTGTCTGAGTACAATGTCACTCTGTAATACTGACTGTTTCTCCAAAAGCTATCACAGCCATCCTATCTTTTCCATTCCCACAGTACCACCGTGGTTAGCCTTCACGACAGGACTCTTCCACTAAGCCTTTCTTGATGAGCCCAGACCAGTGGGTGATCTCTCTTTCCTTACAATTCCCAAACACTGTTTTTGTGTCTTACGGGCCCTAAATAATGTACTGCCCCATACTGTCATTTACCTACTCAGGTCTGTTGATCTTTTCTCTGCAGCTCTGGGGTAATCTAAGCTTCTAGAGGGTGTAGGAAATGCATTATATTTCTTAGTGTCTTTCACAACATTCGCTCAAAGCCTACTACAAAGCAGGTGCTCAATGAATATATGCTTAATAAATGAGTATCTCCCAGGTCCCAGCAGCTGCTCAACAAAGGACGCGCTTGTCGACACTTTAAGAATCTCAGCTGACTAGGCCGACATTCCTGCCATTATACATATCTCCACTCAAAGGGTGCCTGTTCTGGGTCTGGCAAGAAACAACCTTTCAAATTACATTCTAGAATTAAAAGAAAATTGGAATGTTTACAGGATTCCTGCCCAGACTTAAGCCCTGTTATCTCCATTGCAAGGGGCCTAAAAGCTAACAAACGGCTCTTCACTGGAGGTTGTGCACTCAAGGGAGAAACACTGGTCCAGGAAGAACTTCAGAAAGTATTTCAATCCACCAAATAAAAAGCACTTATGAAGCATCTACAACGACCAGGACACTGTACTACGCACACCAGGAGTCCGCAACACAGCCTAAAGAGATGGTCCCAAATTAGAACCCGGCGAATGGGAGCTTCCTTCCTCGCTGAGGCACAGGGGTCTCCCTAATCCGCTCTCAGCGGTACCCCACTCTGAGTCACAAGCTCTTCCAGTCTTTGTTCCTATCCTAGCCCCAGGCAGGTAGCTCCGCCAGCTGTGCCGCACCTTTAGACACATTGTACCCGTATGCTGCATAGGCCGCTGCTGATGCAGCTGCAGCCCCTGCTTTGGCCCCTGCCATTGCAGCTGCACTGCCTGCCGTGGACTTCCGGCTCCTGCCTTTCCCTGCTCCTTTTGAGGTGCTGCCTGAACCTTTGGGGCGGCCCCGACTTCGGCCTGAGTGGCCACGCCCTGTGGCTGGCATTTCCTGAAGAGAAATTCCTGTGGGAACAAAGGGAAAAGAGAAAATAGTGATTCTACATTGACAGGGAAAGCTGGTCCAGGGGATGGGTATGTTTGATTTCTTAATCCCATGGGAGAGCTTATTTCCATTTAATGGTGCGGTGGGAAACTGAGGAACAAACACCCATGCTCAGTCACAGTTAAAATGACACCCTATTCTCCTAGACATGTAAAGCTGATTTTTAACTTCGAAACTATGATAAGGTCAAAGTTCCCCAAGGACTACAAGATCATAGCCCAAATAGGCAGGAAAATCTAAACCTGACCAAAACCAGTAGACTAGGTGAAGACTGGAATAAATCAACAGACATGCTTAAGAATAAGAAAGATCTGAAGTCTTGATAATGTCATCTTTCCTCCTTATTTCTGTTTCCTTCACCCCTCTGACAGGGCTGCTGAGGGAATAAATAGTTGCAATTTCTCTGTTGTTTTCCTACTGCCTCATTCAGAATGGAAGGATTAAACCATAACCACAGAAGGAATATGGGACTCCTGTGCAACACACTGAAGTTCCATCTGTGAGAGGCGGCTTTCCTCACAGAGGCAAGGGGCACTGTGCATGGCATGCTGTGTGCTACAGAAACTGCTAACCATTCATGGTGTCTGAGACAGAGCCTGTCACGGAAGCGGGAGAATTGGTAGCACGAGACTGAGGTGCCGAGGAAGCTGGGTCGTCCACGATGACCAACATATCACTGCTGCTCTCGTCAGGAGGTATGGAACCAGTATGTAGTTCACTGCTGATGGAAATCTGCAGGTGACAGAAGACAGAGTATCAGCTCACAGCCCATATGAGACATCAGTCCTTAAGGTGACTCCAACAAAGGCCCCTTCTGGGGTTTGTCTGGTTCTGGGGATGTGAGAACACACAGGAGGCAAATTTTAAGAAGAGTAAAAGATGCCAGTGTCCATTAGAGGAGACAGTCTATCTGCTCCTGAAGTGAAGGGGCTGTGATTCCAGGTCAGAAGGCACCCTCACCTCACTGAAAGGGCTGGGCATGGCTGAGTCCACACTGATGAAGGAGTCATCCCCGTCAGCAGAGAGGTTGGAATTATCGGCAGAAGGAACAAAGGGGATCACCAGATTGGCTCCTTCCTTCCTCCTTTTACCATCCAGCTCATCTTCCTTCTTTTTCTGGAAACATAAACAAGGAAACATGAAAAAATATCAAGCAAGGGAACTTCCTGAAAATCTGACAGTGGACCAACCAAACTAAGGGAAAACCACACCAAGATCCATATGGAATCAGCACCACAGAGATGGAAAGCTGTTTTAAGAATTTAAAAAGCACCCACAAAGAAGAAAATAAAAGGTGACTGTTCTTAATTATGCATTTCCTTCATGTTTTCTTTCTGTCAACACCACGGCACTGACAGAACCAAACTTCACGGGGCTTGGACAAAACAGGGAATCTGGGATCAGAAAATACACTCTGATCCACCCAGAAACCCAACATACCCAGTTGACTGCGTATCTGTGCACAAAGTGAACTATTCATGACACAGACCACAGGAGTCAAACAAGTGGACTATTGACCAATCAGAACCAGTGCTCTAGAAATATTTAACAAAACAGATAAAATACAATAGAACATAGATAACATGGAAATGTGGTTTTCTAAGTCACTATGTGGCCATGTACAGTTTGGTGGCCTCTGTTTCTATTTGAATTTGATTCTACTGATGTAGATCCTTCCCATCTTTATCATGTCGTGTAACAGAAAACAAAAATCTCAGTGTGATAGCCACTGAATACCAAACGACGGCTTGTTTGGAAAGCACACATGTATCCATCCCACCAATTATTCTCAAGTCACCACTGCATTTCACCCTGACCAAAAGTGGGCCGGCACAATAGTTACTGTGAGCCTCTTACAACTGGGTCTAGTTATGAACTAGCAGCCCAACATCTTCCCCTATTTTCTGCTTGAGGTACCTTTTCTGCATATTTTTCCCTTTTCCGTTTGCGCTCCTTCACTCGGTTTGTTTCTTCTTGCTGTCGTTTTTCCTCCTGCCGAAGCCTCACTACCAAGAAACATAAATAAGATAAGTGAATAATGCTCTTGCCTATAGCAGCCACACTTCACATATAAACTCTGCTTCCTCACCTTTGTATGGGATGTGGAGTCTCAAGGAGGATATCAAAAAATAAATGAAATTAAGCTCATCATTCAACTGGATGATGCCGTATTCATTAGGGATATGCCTTACACCTAAACCTGCTAAATGCCTATCGACACTGAGATGCCTTAAAAGATGTACCTAACTTGAATCATCACAACCCACAACTAAGGCTGCTGTGCTCTGTGATGTTTGGGACCTAGTTCCAATAAGAGCAACAATCTAATATTCATTGAATTGGGGCTGAAGACAAAATATACAGCTAAACCTTGGGTCCTTGAACTCAAATTCCTATAACTTTTGTGTCTTCCCTTCCTTCCTGTCTGCTCAGCACTCCAAAGTCAGTTGGGTACTTTTTCTTGCTGCAAAGGGCTCAGTTTTTTTTTTTGAGAAGACTCAAAGAGTCTTCAAATTGTGAACAAGAATGCATAATTGAGAACCTATTTCCAAAAAGGAAAGAGCACCAGTTAAGGGTTGGGGCACGTACATTTCTTCTCCAGTTCATCATCATCTAGTAGAAGACTAACCACTTCTTTGGGTTTTAGGGTGTCTGGTTTGAAGTTCCCACCCGAAATCACCATCTGCTGGATCTACAACAAATCAAAGTCAACATTTTACTTTCAGGCTTCTTCAATTCCTTTATGCTAATAAATGTATAGCAGGATATGAAAACTCTTCCCAAGCTGCCTTGGGGGGATTTTCTTGATACTCCTAGGTTCTGTCTGGCTCACCCAAATTACATATTCCCTGAGCCAGAGTCTTGACGAACTCTCTGCTTGGCACTGCTACTTGAGAGCTATTAAACCCAACAAGCATGGATCAGAATGGAAGAGCCAGTAATAACAGTTCTTTGGGGATTCTGCAGTTTGGCAGAGTGCTCCAGTGGATTAATGTGGATGGGGTAATCAAAATTAGGTGATTTCCCAGAGCTTACTTGTCACTGAACTGATAATTACAGAGGCCAAATTACTTCTGCCCCTGAATGTGTGAACATTTCAAACATGAAGAACTGTCTCTATCTCAAGGTCAGTACTTCATACAGGCCTGTAGAAAGGCATTCCCTTTAACTCTAGGGTTAAGACAGACTTACTTAGAAAAATCTAGAGATAATTTTGGTGGGTAGAGAATCAGGATGAATGAAGTCTCAGCTATGACTTTCACTTTAACTGACCTACTGTCCAAAGAAACTCCAGCCTCTTCTCCACCAGTCAGGCCTCCTAACGATCTCAGTTCAAGTAAACACCATTTGACTTTCAGTTTCTTCCATTTCCATCCCAATTCCTTTTCTCAGAGACCACGTTGATGTGCTTACCTCACTCTTTTCATTGGCCCTCTGCAGAATGCGTTCCTCAATGGTGCCCTTGCAGCTGAGCCGGTATACAGTCACCTGCTTGGTCTGACCCAGCCGGTGGGCTCGGTCCATAGCCTGTTGGTCCACTGTAGGGTTCCAGTCACTATCATAGAAGATCACCTGCACAGGAAGGATAGCAATGTGGCCCAAGTGAAGCCTCACTAAGTGGCAGGACCAGGAGTTCTGAAAACCATACATCCAGTCATCTGGATTTTTGCCCCCTCTTGATGTCAGATCCTCTTTGTATCATATTGAGATGCAAAAGATACCCCTTGATAGGTCCTGCCAGTTCCCAATCCTCTACCATCCACAACTTTACTTGCCCTGCTCAGTAGAGAAATGGTTTTCGTCTCCAACCAGGGTTTCTAGCAAAAAAGCAACAAGTACAAAAAAGTTACCTCCCCCTCCCTGCTACAGAAATCTAGTATGGGACCCCAGAGCGAAAGTTCTACCGTGATGATAATTAATTTCACTAATATGAAACTGAGCATAACGTGAGTCAATATTAGTTCTGACATTCCAAAAACTCTGCTTCCTCACAGGTCTTGAGGATCCTGGGTGTCTCTTGCTTGGATTCTACATCTCAGTCTACCTCTGTTGGATTTACTCGAGACAAAGGGGAAACAAAGTAAGCTTCAGGGGTCCCTGGGGCATACCTAATTCCTGCTGAAAAACAACTGTCTCTCCAAGAGATTCTAAAACTGATACCTTGCTGTTCACATCCTATAAGGCTGAAACCAACCACAAAGGACTCTCTGGGACACAGTCTGGGAGAGGTCTGGTTCAGAACTTTCCCATCTCTATATTCTGTACTTAAGCTTTTCCAAAATCCTGATAATTAATTCTTCTTTTGGAAAGCATCCATCCCCTCTTTATTCCCACTGCTATCATCCTAATCCAGGTCCTTGTTACCTCGTTCCTAGATGACAGTAACTGCTTTCTAGCTATATTCTTTAATCCAATCCATCACAACCAATATATTCTTTCTAAAACACTTTTATCATGCCATTTTCTTATTAATAAACTGTAATAGCTCCTAAGCCCTCTATAACTTAGCTGCTTCTTACCTATCCAATTTCAGTTTCTATCACTTTCCTACACATAGTAGGTACACACTATCCTTCCAGTAAAAAACGGTCTCCTCAATATCACATTCTTTCCTGTCTCAATTCCTTTGCTCATGATATTCTCCATATACCTTCCCTGCCATAGAATCCCACCTCCATGACTCAAGGTATAGTTCAAATGCTACTTTCTTATTAAACCTCTTCTAACCACACGTAATAACTTCTCTTTTTTCTGAATTCCTCACAACCCCTTCTCTGCTTCCTATTATTACTGTTGTTCGCCTATTTAGGCTGTAAGCTCTTTACAGGATTGAGACCACACTTCTTTTCTATTCCTTACAGTGCCTAGTACAGGCATATAGAAAACGTTTTTTTTTAAAAATGCTTGAACAACTGATTGATAATCTTAACCCAAAGGGTTTGGCCAGATAGATGGGACACTGAAAATGTGTGCTGAACAACCATTAGTTTCCATGATGGGCCCCTGTTTTTCTTACAATCCCTTCCCACCAACCAATGTAGCTTAAGATCCTTTCCTAATCTGGATGGGGTAGAAATATAGTAACAAGGACATCATATAATACTTCAGAGACTCAATAAAGAGGTAAAATATATTCCTATATTCAGTCGAAGCCACAGGGAAAATTGAAATAGAAATGATACAGTTAGCTAGATAGGTTCATTAAGCCAGGACACCTTCACTCAAAAGAACTAAATAATTACATACTGTGAAAACTGGACTCTCATGACATACTTGAAAGACGGGGTCATGGCACTGCATGAATCCATGATGGGGAGTCCTATCTGTTGAATCACTTCATATTTGCTTCCTGAATATTTACATTTTTTCCTAGAGTCTCAATGGCACTCAAACACTGACTCATTCTTGAGCTATATTTAACCCATAAGTCATAAGACCATAGCCCCAGGTATGTAGTTCTAATTTAGTAAAACAAAATGGAGCTTATAACTATCTTTTAAATGACATTAAAGAAGTCAGGATCCTGGGGGACAAGAAAACAAAATAGGCTTCAGTTTATACAAAACACAAACATACTCTTCCATGGAAAAATAACTTTAAACACAACACAACACCACCCACCCACCCACACACTCAGTATATAAGTATGCATTAAATTAGAGGGTGGAAAGAGAGAGACCAAGAAGAACAAAAAGCAAGGCAGATGTGTGCTGATATGGAAACAAATTAAACCATGGTATAGAAAGGGTTAGACAGTCCCTGACACACTAGTCTGTTAATACCTGTATAAAGCACTCAGGTTTATAGACATCAGAGAGAAATTCCAGAGAGGAACAAACAACAATTACAGGACTAGAGAGACTAACTTAACTAGGAAAGATTAAAGGAGTTCAATCTGTAGAGCGTGGCCAAGCAATGACTAAGGGGAAACATTAACAAGTCAGCATCTTCCTGAAGTTGTCAACACAAAGAAGAAGGAACCTCGTAACGGCGTAACTAAGATTTTGTGTGTGAGATAAAGAACAGGGAAATCACAGGAGAACCATAAGAAAAAGCTGCGTCAAACACCTAGATGGTGGAACTACTTTTTTCCAGGCGAATGGGAGGCAGCCTTATTCCTTGTAATGTTTAAAAATCAAGGCCAGAATATCCAATGGCAAACCATCATACTTATCACTAACGTAGGTACAGACTTCTCATTTTTCTTCCAAGTATAAACACTCAGATTGAGCCTACCACAGAAACAAAAACAAATAGTCAACTCTCTTCTGAATGCTATTCCTATTGCAGGAAGGACAAACCCAAGGAAAACATGAATTGCAAGGAAAATTTCCATGAATTAAAAACCAAATAATTCAAATAACTGTACAAGTCAGATATACATCCATTGTATGTGAGAACATCTATTTACAAACACAAACAAATCTAATTCTTTAGTCATGAGATATTACTTCTGCCCTGTGATTTAAGACAGATCTATCTTTTCCTTGCCCACAAGTGTTTCTAGAGGATCTCCCAAAGCTGAACTGAAGCACCAAAAGGAAAACACAGGACAAATATTTAAGCTTCCCATTATATTATTGTGAGAATAAAACCTGACTTTTTGAGCATTATTGAGAGGTGATCTTGACCAGAAGATAACTAAAGGTACTCAAGGCCTCCTGACAGTATTTCACTTCCTTCAGGGAGCACCAAGTCTACAAATGAGCTTATGGTTCAAAAGTTCATTTTAAATTACTTGGTGGGAGGAGGGGAGAGATGGGGAGAAAATTTGGAACTCAAAATCTTAAGGAAGTGAGTGCTGAAAACTAATTAAATAAATTTATTTTTAAAAACCCCAACATGTTATCAAAGTGAAAAAAAAAATTATTTGGCATTATTTGGCTGGCACTTGGAACATAGGATGCTAAATGTCTCCTCCACCAAACTGAATAGAAAATCCTTCCCTCCTTCTCAGTCTTACTCTGATACTTCATAAAAAGAAAAGGGGATAGGGGATAGTTCTTCTTTTGTAGGGAACATCACAGGTTAAGGAAACCATTTTAATGTACAGAACACTGGAATGAAGTAGTATGGAACGTAGGAGCTGGGTACATTGGAAAACACAAGCCTCCCACAATGGTTGTCCTTAATTTTTGGTCCATGCACCTGGTTACCTGGAAGCTGTTTCTTACTAAACTATAGATGGAGCCTGGGAAACTGTGTTAAAAGGAAGGGAGATTTCAATTTTTAAGACCAGTAGCTAACTACCATGATGGGCATAAGTATATGAGGAATCCCAGAGCGTAACAGTGATCTAACACACCCTAAAAGGGAAGATGACAACGACAGTCCACATAATCCAGATAAGAATATAATAGGCATAAACAATTGTCCTGCTTTTTCTTATGTGCTGAGATTCAACTTTGGGATCCTCCTGGAAACATTTACCGATAAGAAGAGGTTAGACTCACACAGAAGGGTAGAAATAATGGCTTATGACTGAGATTTAGGGAGATGTCTAAAAGAAGCTGAAATGAGGACAGGGAGGCTTTTTTTAAACTCAAATTTTTTTTGAAAATAATTTATTTTAAAAAGTCTTATTCCTGCCTTTTGTTTTAATAGAAACTACTTCCCAATACAGTTTTCAATTCCTATTGAATCCTCCCTTATAACGAAAAGAAAAAAGGCCCTAATGAAATGTCAAAAACAGTTAAGTAAAACCAATCTACTCACAGCAACATCTCATAGGATGCAACACTGTATTCACAGCACCCTTGTCTTCATCCTCCTGCCTTCCAAAAGAGAAGGCAAGTTATATTTTAATAAGAACAATATCTGTTCTTCTAGACCAAGACTGTGAACATCTGTGACATTCCTCTACAGCCCTGAAGAACTATCCTCTGTCTTTTCTCCCAAGTAACAGAGCAAAACTAGGGTTTTAGCACTGGAATGGAAACAGAGAATTAGTTTCTCGTTCCAACTCTACCACTGACTTATTATGCGATCTTTCTTTTCAGACATCCCTCTTTATTCTTCAATATTCCGTTCTCCACCAACCTGCTTCTTCCTTACTACACAGACATTAAAAGCACTACATACTTCCTAGAAAAGCTTACAGCCATATAAAGTGGCACTAACATAATCATGAAATCTATACAATGATTCCCTACTCAGACACTCTGACTTCACTGTCTTCAGATCCTGCTGGTTTCAATATTACTACAGTCATCATTAAACATTTGAATTCTACAAAATTTTGATATTCAAAAGGAGGTTTTATTTCCTTCTCCCATTCAGAGGCAGGAGTATTCTGTAAAAAGAACTAACAAAAAGCTGCTGTCCCACCAATTTTATTTATTACCCACTCCAAAGCTCTTCTGTCATCTCTAGCTGGATACCACTATATACTTAACCACAATAGCTAGATGATACAGAAACACAATCATCTCTTGAAAAACACAAACTCATCTAACCCTTACTCCTGCACCCAACTTCTTACCCAATGGCAATAGTGAACTGTTCTAGCCTTTGGCTTAAGAGCTGTGGCTCTGGCCCCTCTGCCTGCTCTCCCTTATGGAGAGCAGGTGACACGGGTGGAGCCAGTGCCACTGTGACCATGAGGCTGCCCAATATTCTGCTCATGGGTACATCAGGGGTTGGAAAGAGCACACTAGGTAAAGAACTTGAAACAAGAACAGGATTGACATACATTAATGTGGGCAATTTGGCACAAGAAGGACAGTTCTATGATGGCTTTGATGAAGAATATGAATGGATGAAGATGGAGTAGTTGATGAGTTAGACAATAAAATGAAAGAAGGTAGTTATTGTTAATTATCATGGCTGTGACTTCGTCCCTGAACGATGGTTTCATGTAGTTTTTATGCTTCAAACAGATAATTTTGTATTATGTACAAGACTTGAAAAAAGGGGATACAGTGTAAAGAAACTACAGGACAATATTCTGTGCGAAATTTTCCAAATTCTTTAGGAAGAAATCATGGCCTCCTACAAGCATGAATAGTACACTAGCTGCCCAGCAATGCACCAGAGGAACTAGAGAGTAATTTAGATCAGTTAATGAAATAGATTGAACAGTGGATAAAAGATAACTGAACCTTGAGGCAAAGCATGGACTTTCTACATGATGGTTAAAGATTTTCTTGATGATTTCTCCCTCTCCATGCAATAAAAATTAAGACAACATACATCAAATTTTTCTATCTAAGACTACGTTGTAGAAGTAGCAGGTGGACAATGTATGAGGTTGAGTTATGATTAAATTTTATTTTCTCCATGAGAAAACTGAAACCCCCCAAATACAATGAATAAGATATTAAGGACTTTTAAAGTTTAGGAATATTCAGCATCCTCATTTATTTTGGTTAACTGCTAAAGAATAAGCAAATTTGAGAATATAGATGGAAATCTTTACTATTTGACATGAAAAAGGAAATGAAGGCTAGGGAGAACTGCTGACTTATAAATAAAAGTCTAAGGATAAAGCTATAAACACTACATTAAGTGTTCTATTGGTGGTGAATTACTGGTTTTTTGTTGTTTTTTTTTTTTTAATCTTGGAAGTTAGTTGTAAATTAGGATAGTCACAAATGATGAGATCTTTGAGAAAATAGCATTATTTTTTTTTTTAGTACAAGAGTTCACTGAGCTCTTCTGCCTATTAAAATCACTGCTGATCCTAGCACTGATATTTGTCTCGGCAGAAGAGTAAGACCATTACATTTTCCATATATAGAAGGGAAATAGCAAAGTTTTCTGTGCACCCATGGAAACTAAGTATTAATTTATTGGTTGACTAATTTCAGTCTTGGTAAGTTCCATGAACATTCATGTTTTAGATAAAGCTTTGCTACTGTATAGGTGATGGTAATTATTAGATAAAATTTAAAAATATAGTGATTGTGCACTTCATGAAGATGTTTAACATCGATAACTAGCACTTTTCCTCCTCCTTTTAAAAGTATATTTCTGTGCCTTACTGATGTATTCTTGGACCACGAAACAGGCCTTAGCCTTGCTCCTTTACCTACGCTACTCTACACTCCTTCCTTTGTCTCTCTGAGAAACAGTCCTTTCAAAGGTCACCAGCTGTAGGTCTTGCTGCCTACAACTTCAACCACAAGGTGATCAGAGTCAATGTTTTTGTGAAAGGAAGTCAGATTCATTGGTGGTGAAGACCTGCATGTCCAACTTCCTTTAAGACATCTCCACGTGGACATACGATTACCTTCTTAAATTTGGCCTGCCCAGAGCACTAGATTTATAGTTAGGAGAAACCTGAGTTCAGATATTGATATATAACCCTGGGGAAGTTACAAACTCTGAGCTTTGACATACTCTTATAAAAAATGGTTACTGTTAGCTGCACAGAGTTATTGTGAGGAAAGTGATTTATAAACAACAGTGACACAGAGTTGTGGTCAGTTATTTTTCCCAAACTTGCTCCCATTTCTGACTTTACTATTTTTGTCTGTGGTGCCACAATTCACTCTCTTTTCTATGTTAACTTGTCTCATCAGTTCTACCTGTTTGACATCTTTTGGATCTCCCCTTCTCTACACTTACTGGATTGCTATCTTAGGTAAGCAAGGGCCACTGCAAAAAGCCTCCTGCTTTATCTCCCTCCTCAGATCATTATCCTTCCCCAGTCTATCCTCCACATCTACCAATCCTACCTCATCTACCAATGACATTATTCTAAAGCACAGGTCTCATTATATTGCATCCTTGCACATAAAACACCAGAAGCTTGCTGCTGAGTTTAGGATCAAAAATAAATTTGTTTTGACATTTTAAACCCCTTACAACTGAGCTCCAACTTAACTTTCTGGTCTTATTATACATTATGTCCCTTCATGCATTCTACAGTCTCCTTACTGACTCTTCCACAAAATATGCCTTTTCCATTGACTGTTCTCATACCTGGAATGTATTCCTTAACCCTGGCTCTTGATCCCTAGTTTTCTTCAAAGCCCAGCTCAAGCACTACCTTCTACCTGAAGACTTTTCTCTTTCCCCAAGCTACTACTGCCTTGCCCTCCTCACGCCTTCAAATAACCTTCTATTTATTTTTATATACTTATGCATATATGTGTATATACACGGATATGTTCTCTCTCTCGAAAGAATGTGAGCTCCTTGAGAATAGGGACTCTTTCATTTTCGTCTTTGTATTCTTAACACCTGGCACAAGCGCTAGGCATACAGTAGTACTTAGTAAGTTCTTGTTGAATGTTTAAAAAAAAAAAAAAAAAGGGAGTTGTGGCTCTGAAGATATTAAGAGTGCCAGGCCAACCTTCTGGTAAACCAATGAAGAAATACGTTCATTTCTTTATCTGGAAACCAAGTAGCTTATTAGGAACTTTAAACATAGATGGAGAACTCCAAAAGGACAGTTCAAATATCACAGCCAAACACCAATTCACAGTCTTTGAATGAAACAAACAAACAAGAATAACAAAAAGCTTGGGACACATCGAGGGAAACTGATGCCAAAGAACTTTACAATAGGAGATGGTTCTCAAGAAAGGTGTTATTTTATTCTAATTACTTACTGTATCTGCAGCAGTGAGGTTGATGCCCAGTCCGCCAGCTCTTGTGCTTAACAGGAACACAAAGATATCATTCCTGAAGAAAAGAGGTACATAATACTAAAAATTAATTTGGAAAGGAAAAGTTACCCAGAGTAAACTGAGAGAAGGACAATGGAATTGAAATGTCTAGGTAAATATCAAGGGGAAATTTACACATGTGTAAAAGGGGATTAGATTATAATTTTATGATCCAATGCATTTCTGCTTCTATTATACAATGGTTGGCATTAGAAGAAGGATACCAAGATGTTAATCCCTGTTCTAACTAGGATGTGCGTGTGTGGTCCTAAAATAGAGGGAGAGAAGGAAAGTTCCCTTTACGATAAGATATCCCTTTTTCTCCTGAAAAACATTTGCCTTGCACCATTCCAAAAATTGAAGATTCGTCTGTGTTAACAGGATCTTAGAAGCAAGAACCATTTTTGGAAGGAAAGATCTACATCACTCATACCTTAATATAAATGACTTTAATTCTATACCTCTTCTACATTTTTACCAGAGCAAGTGACTAGACCCAAGGGGAAAAAAATAAAAACAAACCAACACAACTTCTTCCAAGAAACTGGATCCTATTATTGAAAAAATAAGGGTGTTTCAGCTGATATAAGAATTTGGATGTTATCACCTGATCTAGGGTTATCGGAAAATAGCTAGAAGGCATCATCGAGTCCAAACCAATCATTTTACAAGTGAGGAAACCAAGGTCCAGGGTCACAAAATTATTTGCCTGGGGTTGTATAGATAGATACCAAGTGTCAGAACCAGGACTTAAACCTAGCTCCTGTGATTCCAAATCCAGTGTTCTTTCCATTATATCATGATGTATCTATCCTTACACTTCTTTAGGTTTGAATTTCCTTGCATAAAATAAGGATGCTGGAGAAATAAGTAAAATGACTAAGTAAAAATACAACACAATTCACAAAAATCCTAGTTAGTGTAATAAAACCTTAAAAAGGCCTTGAAAAAGGCAACCAGGTTAATTGGTATGGCAGGTAGGTAATCTGATCCAATCTGGCCACTACCTGCAGTGGATTAAATACAATCTTACATGCAGATAAGTAGAATCATAGAAAGATAGAATTTGAAAAAACTGTCAGGAACTTTCAACAGATGACCTTCAACCCTGTTGTTTTTACAGAGGCCCAGAGCAGTGAAGAAATTTTACCCAAAGTCAAATGAAGAGTTAGCAGCAGAGCCTAGACCAAGCCCAAGGTCTTCTACCTATTCATTCTATTCTCTTTCTGCTGCATGACTGCCTCTGGAGGTAGGATCTTTTCTGGTCTTTCCCAGATTATGATTTGCAAAGTTCTGCCTTCCATCTCTGGTCAAAAAAATTTTTTTCATTAAAAAAAAAAAAAAGGCTACTTTTGAAAGTTATTGCTCATGAAAAATAAAATTATTTAAGGCAAAGGGAAGATAATAAAACCAAAAAGACTCATACTAGCAGGTTCCGACTTACAAAAGGTTGGTCATTTGAAAAGTTCATTTCTAAGTTATTTGATTTTTATGGAAAAATGATTCTGAACGATAAGACCCCACTGGCTTACACATGCTTTAGTTAAACTACATATTTCTAGTATATTCTATGCTATAATTTCCTTTTTCTCCAATGAGAAAATGGGTCTTTATTCTTTGACATGTGAGTTCTTGCACAGGACCTGAGAGGCAGAAAGTAAAGAGGACTATGGTGACTAGGGTAGTGTTTACAGGGATAGGAAGTGCAGATTACACCTTTGTCGTCAGGGAAACAGTCAAAAGGGGGTCAAACTTGTCAAACTAGCGACTCTAGGGTAAGAGATTAGAGGTCAGTAAGGGAGGAACTGTTTGATGGGGCCTTAGTCTGAAAGCAGAATTAAGGGTAATAATGGGGGAGTGAGTAGAAAGATTAGTGTTATAGGAGGCAGGTGACCTAGGGGAGTTAGAAAGGTAGAAGGAGAGAGGGGAACTAGTAAAGTTTAAAGTAAAGGAAAAGGCAAGGGAAACCATCAGTGAAGGTAGTAATATGGAGTGACAGTAGATGGATGGTCTAAAAGATAAAATTCTCAGTCCCAGTTGTTTGAATATACAGTGAATTTGTAATTTTGGAACTGCCTACATAGAGAAGATATACTGATAAAATGCTAAGGGAGCCAAGATCAAAAGAAATGTGCTATGTAGCTAGGAAAGACAATGTTGGAGAATATTCTTTTAAGATAGAGGTTCTCAACCTTTTTTGTGTCACGGCAACCTGAGGATGCCTATGGAAAAGTGTTTTTAAATGTGTAAAATAAAAATATATAGAATTTAAAAAGGAACCCAATAATATTTAAAGGCAGTTATATACACCAGGTTAAGATCCCATAGTCTAAGATAATAAACTTAGTATGTTTAAGGTACCTGTCTACCATAGGATCTAGAAGAAACCTTAAAATTCATTAAGTGAAACCTAATCATTTCCCATTACACTCTGTGAGGCAAGTAGATGCCAAACAATGTAGTAACATTTAGTTATACTTTGCTGAAGTATACAATACTTTCATCCTGAACAAAGGGTGTCAGAGCAAGAAAATCTGCTTTCAACCCAGAGTGAAGGTGCTGAATCACGCATACATATACGCACTTAAACCAGGATAATTCTTTGAACAGGTGCTCTCCAGGACTTTGAAGAAATCCTCTCCTTCCATTTTACCTTGTCATCAACATACATTGTATATTGTTGCGAAACATCTAACTAGGGGCATAGAAACCGATACTTCACTGGGGTGAACAGAATCCCACAGGACAATGTGGTTGCTTGGGTGCCCCCTAGGGGCACAATAAGGAATATGGAGAACCTCTGGAACAGTCTCATTCTTGTCATCCAGGTCATATAAATAAAAGAGACTGAAGACATGAAAGTGATGACCCTGATGAGGACCCTTGCTACTTGTTAAAAGTGCTCAAGGCATGATTAATATCACACCCTCTATAATGAATACTCACAGAATGACTTAAAAAATTGGGGTAGAATGCAAAGTGAAGAGAAAAATGGGGCCCTCTGATCATTCTTCACAAAGTGATAGAAATATGAAAACAAAATATGTCATATGCCTTCAGTGGTGCAAGGTCTTGCAAAATATTCTAAGAGACACATTTTATAAACATTAGGGGATGAGAAGAAGGGGAAAGAAGTCTCAGGCAGCATCATATAGAAATGGGAATGATTTTTACTCTGAAATGCTGGTCACATGTTCCTGATGTTGCTCAGTCAGGACATCCTGGCCAAACAGCCTTTAGTCTCAGTCATACTTTTTCCTGGAAGGACAAGCTTCCCAAGCCCCTTTAAATAAATCTCATATGTAGGGAATGCAAAATACTTTTTGCAATAATTATTGTTTACTCTAGATGACCTTTATGCCGTAAGAGTTTTTCAGTTGAAATGACAATTTTTCTTTTGATGTCTCTTCATTATTTTATAAATTAAGTATTTGGTTAGGAAGGTTTTTTTTTCCCCCTAAAGAATGTTTTCATTTTCAAGAGTTCTCTCTGTTTGTATTGGGTTGGTACAAAGACCCTCTCCCCAATGAAAAATATTGTGTTCAGCTTCAAGTCTCCCACAGCTGGTCAGATGTTTTAGATGAGAAACTATAAATTGCTTCCTAGTCATAATTCTGATCTTGCTGTCTAGATCATTACTAGTATGTCAGTCCTGAGTAAGAAGGAGCTGATCTTTTGCTCAGAAGGCTGAAAAAAAAAAGAAGCTCTCATCAAAGTCTCTATCTGATTATTTTGTTTACTGTACACAGTATGATTATGCTGAGGTCAAATGATTAGTTAATAGGCCCACTGTTCCCTGAGGAACCTGGGACTTTCAGCTGCAAGCAAGGTTTTTCTTAGCAAGTTTTGGAAAAACAACAAACAAAACACGCCCCCCCCAAATCAACTTATTGACTAGATGATGGCATTAATAGAGAAAACGCTAAAGCTTTCAAAGAAAGCATTAAAAGCTGTCCATTTTCACTTCACTATTGATATTGAAGTAACTTGGAGACTGTATGCTACTAATCTCAAAGTTATGGCAGAGATTTTCCAGTCAGGTCATTAAAGAATATACTGTACTTAGGACCCCAAGGCCCAGTTTTCTGGGAATTAGATCAGTTAAAAGAACAGCCAAAACCTTGCAACTGGATCTATAAAAGGTCAATTCATTTAAAAATCAACATGTTACAGTCTAATGGGATTCACAGACACATTAACACTGGACACCAGGGAATAAGTCACGTGTGCAAATGGTATATGAATGCCTGCTGCCTAATGGCAAAGGCTGTCACAAACTTTTAACGGCACCTTTGAAAAGGCCTGGAGGTCTGTCACACAAGAATCTAGAGAGACATTAGGGTATTTCTTTATTTGGGAACATCAGCTCAAAGGTATATAAAGAGTTGGAAATGGTGAAATGTAAAAGCTCTTGGGGCTGGCAGTAGGGAGACCTGACCTATTTTTTCAGCTCTACTAAATTTCTCTCTCTCCCTCCTTTCCACTTTAAAAGTAAGTTTAAGAATCAGGCAAATAAAGGTGCTTAATTACTCACACATAAGTGACTATGCTCTGATCCTTTACAAAAAACTGCTACATCCTTTCTCTTTCATAATTTTTAGAGTCAAATTTTATTGAAAGAACATCGCAAAGAAGAAGAGCAATTCACATTTGTTCTTAATTTTTCTAATATCTGGATCTATTTCTTGACCTCATTCTTTGTTCTGTGGAATGCAGTTAAAGGCAGAGTTCAATAGAGTTGCCACCTGAGGAACTTGGCTTTCATCCTAGTAAGAGCAGAAACCAGGTGTTGCTTATTGCAGTAAGGACTCTCACTTAGGATAATTATGGCCCTGTAAACTATCAGTATTCAGTAAGCAGTATTTGAAATTTCATGGGTTCATTAACAGGTGGTAAGTGACTGAAACTAAGAACTTCCTATTGAATCAGTTTTAGACCATTGCAATGTGAATTAGGTTTAGACCACAGCAATCCTGCTACTGCTATGTTCTGGAGAAAGGAGGAAAGGGCTGACAGTCTTGATTCAAATTAAAATTCTCTTTGTTAATGCCTAAAGAATTATGCATTTGTTGAGGAAAGAGTTATTCAAATATAAAAATTGTTGCATGTGTTTCTTTCTCCCTCTCCTTCCTTACCTGCATTATTACAAACTGATTTGGTCACCATTAAAATAGTGGGAAATGATACCAGGGATCGATGAACAAACCTTATTTGCTGAACAATGCAGATGTGTACAGAAACTTTAAAGATTTTCAGATCTATTTTTCTAAGCATAGAGGAAAACCAACATAATTATAAAACTTTTAATGTTCTCATTATGGTTACCTGTTCTGAAAATCAGCTACCATGTCCCGTCTCTCTGAGATCTTGGACGAACCATCCAGCCTCATGTACGTATGCTTCCTGTAAACCATGTATTCCTGCCAAAGGGAGTCAGATAACACAGTGAGGCTGAATCTAAATTACTCAATTCCTATATTATAAAAATCGAACACCTCTCTTCTCCATATTAGAACTGGGAAAAAACCAAACTGAGAGATGGAAGAGGGGAGAGAGAGGAGAGGGGGAGAAAAGAGAGAGCTTTAAACATTGCACCTAAGAATTTCAGTTGTTCTTATAAAAAGTAAATCCTAATCACAAATGACATTTATCATGAACCATGCTATCAGTGACATTTTTTGTAACCAAGATAGTATCTAACAGAGCTGCAAGTAGGAATTTTTGCCCCACCTGCACAGTATCACAAATTGCAGCCAGGACAAGTGTCCCTTAGTTTGGGTGAGGAACAGGAGGAGACAATGAGAATGTAGGATACTAGCCTGTGGCCACACTGCTGGACAGGCTACTTGGAAGGAAGTGAGGGTAGGGCTGGGTGAGGGTCTGGCTGCTTCATACTGTAACTAACTACTGTTTCTAACTAAGTTCAAAGTTCTGTCCCCCACCCCACCCCCACCCCCACCCTAAGCTACTGAAGAACTGCAAATGCTGTCAGCATCCAAGGGCAAAGCTCCAGCTGTCTCATCTTAGAAAAGGCTGTGCTACCTATATTAGTCTCAGTTGCAGTCACACAATCCAAGGTGTTTTTTTTTCTGCCCCAATAAATCATGACTAAAGATACTGAACTCTCTGTCTCATGCTTTGTTCATTAGAACATGTGTGACGATGATGGGAAGTCTAGGCATCCTTGTGAAACAGAAGACTCAGGATAAATTTCCAAAGCTCTCTCATTTCTTCTGAAGTGGTCATTCCTTTTATGAAGTACATTATTTCCATTTCTCATTTCTTCATTCTTCACTCTGAGCTGGTCTTTGGGCCATATTATTGAAAATTTAAAGGCATCCACAAAACTCCAGGATTGCCTGCTCATAGGAAGCTTCCTAACCAAGTAAGACAATTCCATTTCTACTGTTAGGAGATATTTGTCTTCTTCAAAGTAAATATTAGGGGCAGCTAGGTGGTGCAGTGGATAGAGCACTGGCCCTGAAGTCAGGAGGATCCGAGGCCAGACACTTGTCACTTACTAGTTGTGTGACCCTGGGCAAGTCACTTAACCCCAACTGCCTTAAAAAAAAAAAAGTAAACATTAAACTGGCATTCATCGGTCTAATTTCTTAATGGATTTGAGGACAGCGGTGGTAAACTAGGATATTTTAAATAATAAGGCATATGGGAGATAATATGGGAAATGATAATTTCATAGCCTTCAGAGGCTCACCACCTTGGTAGTTAATCCATTTTAAATGGAATTAAGTTTGAAGAGCTCTACTAACATCTAGAAATGAAACAGCAAAGCAACAGTCATTCAAGCAATGGAACCGTGGAGCCCTTCTTGTTTGATCCCTTGCAGGACCTTGTGCCTTTCCCTAAGATCAGGTATTTCTATCCTGGGGTCTATGAATCTGCTTTAAAAAATATTTTGAGAATTATATTTCAATGTCTCAGGTTTCCACTGCAATCCTATATATTTTATTTTACACATCTAAAAACATTATTCTGAGGGGTCCATAGGTTTTACCAGCCTGCTAAAGAGGTCCATGACATAAAAAAGGTTAAGAACTCCTATACCTGTTATACTTTTATTCATCTTTAAAGTAGAGCTGACTAATCTCAAGAGAGTACCTATGAATGAACCTTTTGGGAAACCTTGCAGTAAATATCATTTATCCAGCAAGGTCAGAACAACATCAGGGCTATTAACCCAGGGCAATAATGAAGCCAATCTGAGTTCAGAAGAGTCTGTTACTGAGGCAACAGAAGTCAATCCCCTCTCTTCACTCCATCAAGCCTTTGCTTTCCCACCCAGGGGATCAGTGAGATTTTAGAAGGCTTAGTAAAGTTTAGACTCCATTTTAGTAAACAATTTCAAAAAACAAGAAACTAGACATTGAGGAGTAAAGGAGATTAAAAACCAGAGAGGAACTAGCCAATGCTTAATCACCCTCACACTCCTCCACGGAAAAAAATTTAGGGGCATGAGACATAGAATATTAGACAAAGAAGAGACCTTAAGAGTTCATCCAGGCTAATCTGCTCATTTTATTCAGGAGTAAAACTGAGGCTTGTAGTTAAGAGTCAAAGTCAAACAGTCAGCGTGCAGCTGTAATTAGAACCTGTATTTCCTGACTCCAAAGTTTACTGATTTTTTCATTACACTACAGCATTGCCTTCAGACCACATCATGGCACCCCATGGATAAAGAATGAGCTCCAAAAGTTTCAGTTGTTTTTTAGTGTCAGATCAGAGCCAAAGATCTGTGTTCCAGGTCTAGTTCTTTCATCAGATAGCCATGTGACCTCTCTCTAAGTCACTCAATCTCTCTGGATGTCTCAGTTAATTCATGTCTGAAACAAAGTTGTCAAGACTCGATGACCTTTAAGGTCCCTAATCTAGACTGAAAAGTTTATGAAATTCCAGCTATATCAAAGTCCTCCTTTCTAGAGTAGTCTACCCGAGTTCTTATTTCATGAGGGAACACTCTCTTCTAATTAAAGTAACAATCACATTTTAATCCACTCTAGAAAGAAAACTCCCTGGAAACACTTAGTCAACCATTAATTTCAAGGATTGTGTCCAATGTCTATTAAGATTTCACAGATTTTATAGATGGGAAAATATACAATTCAATACATTTTATAATTTATCAACAACCCTGCAAATCTATTTTTAATAAAAACTTCACCTATCTCTATACCAAAGATTTTTTCTAAGATCCACCTTAACAGTTTTTAACTATGAAGAATTAACAATATCCTTGTTTACATTGCCTGCATTTGTTTCAAAGCCAATGTCTAATCAGTGCCTGCTCTGTAGCTGAGTCCTAATTAGAGACCGTCTACTGTGATAGAAGATCTTTGCACAGAGATAACTTTTTAAGATGGACATTACCATTCTCCCATCTACCCCCAAATCTTGTGCTAATATCCCCCCGTCTTCCCTAGCATGAACACTGCATTAAAAAAAAGCATATTTCCAGTTCAGGGGAGTTCGTAGCATTTAGGAAAAGGAGTAAAAGAGAGTTGAAAGTAGCAAAAAGAGAAAAGAAATGAAATATGACTTATCCCTTCCCCTAAATACACACTGGAGGTTTAAGTAGTATTTATGACATGATTTAGCAAGCCTCAGTTGTAGTGGTCAACACCAGATATCAGTAGTGTCAAGTTGTCTGTTGATCTGTTCTGCTCATTACCCTCTTTTCCCCTTAGGTGTTTATGTCCTAAATAACAGACTAAATAAAAGAATCCTCTAAGTTATAACAATTCCTTTTATTTCTGTAGTTTCTTAAGAACTTTTATTGTATTATGAGCATCTGAATATGATATGTGAAAGAGGCAGCAAGGTGAAGTGAAGAGGGAGTTGGTCTCAAAGCCAAGAAGACCAGGGTTCAACTCCTGCATCTGGCACATACTGACTGTGTGTGTGTGACCCTGGGCAAGTCACTTAACCCTAAAGCTCTAAGTGGTCTGTTTATAAAAAACAGGTTCCTCACTATGTCCCTCAGGCAAATCAGCCAGTTAAAATAACAGCACCTCGGCAGCAGTTTGTCAAAGGGAGAGACACATATCAGTCATCCTTTCCTTATCCTGATCAGAGCCTTTGGAGCAATGTAGGAATGTAATCCTGTAATGGGAAATGATGTTGATTTAATCAGAATAAGTGAAGCTGCTTGATAGGCCCTTGGCCACGCTATGCTTCACCTTTCACCCTGAACACTCAGCTGATGGATTTCTTTCTGTCATTTCTAAACCCCAATGAAAACCCCAGCTATGAGTGACCCAAATTTGCTTTGAAATCCAACATATACTTTGGGGGATAACCTAGCATTCCAATTCATTCAGATCCAAAGCTCCCAAAATGAACATGGATAAAAAAAGAGCTATCAGGCCCATAGAGAAGTACTCACAGTTGGGACAAATCCTCTATTACTAGGATATAGCATTTTTGCAGGTGACTCTATAGGCAACAATCTCCTGTGTCTTAAATTTGGTTGTTACCTGAATTCAATTTTGAGCCATTTTATTTCAAGATGTGTCCGTTTCAATTTGGGGCACTGTAAAACACTCTATAATAGTTGCTTACTCCTGGCACTGAGTAACAAGCTGCTAAACGATTAACAGAAAAAAATAAGGCCATCAGAGTAGGAACATTCCTAATTCCAATTATGATATTGTAGGAGCTTAAAAATGTAAATTCAGCAATAACAATGGTAATTGTTACATCTGATAACATTTGGTAGTCAGTCAAGCTCTACCTATTAATTTCCTACATTCTTGGGACACACTAAGAATTAGAGGGCCTACAAATAGAAAGATCTTACTCTGGAACCACTATGGTTCAACAATATTATTTAATCACCAGTGGAAGGGAAGTTTATCCTAGTACTAGTATATAAGCACAATTTAAAGTAAATTCTGGCATTTACAGGCCTAAGCAGGCCAGTCATTCTAGAAAGATGTGTAGGGCATTTACTACATGTCCAGAAGATAGGACAAAAATCTACGCTGCCTACAGCTGCCTGAAAGAACAACAAAAAAGTACAGATACTAAAATTGGTGTAGGACAGTCCCCTTAATAAAAGGATTTGTTCTGTGAGGTTTGGATTCAGTCAAACGGTCGTGCTTGAGGACCTAGAGGGCCACATGTGGCCTGAAAGCTGCAGGTTCCCCACCCCTGGAGCTTGTCTTCTAGTTCCTCTGAAACACTGAAACAGACAGTTAAAGCTCAGCTACATATCAAGATGAAAAGGAAGGGACTGATGGATGAATAAAAGCTATATCTGTTATGCAGAATAACTAACTGCTCTCTTTTAATATTGAAGGTACAGAATATAGAAAGTGAAAGTGAATTCTGAAAATGGTGACTTTAAGAACAAAGAATGTCAAGGCAAAGGTACTGATTCTGAAGTTTATCCAAAGATAAGTGAACTCTAGGAACAACATAGTCTTGAAGTCTTGACAATCACTGCATAATCCTCGACTTACTGCTGAAGGAGATGTGCACAATATGAAGCCTCTACTGTAGATGTCACAGTAAATGTTGCATACTATATCAAGTACCACAAACTAACAAATCATTTTATAGAATGAGCTACTACATTTCAGCAAACTGTTATTTACTGAACAGTAAGCATATACAAGGTACTGGATCCTGTTATACTCCATTTTCCTTGCTCCCTGCCCTACTGAACAACCAACATGGAAGGACTGTCTTATACTAACAGAGAAGAACACTAATCAGAAAGATGGTTAAATTGACTAAACCATTTTTAAAAATATCAACAAATGTTTAGGGAATTGCATACTGAAGGAGTATGGAGTTCTGCGAAAATCAGATCATAGTCTCATGAGGAAGAGTTCTTAGATTTTTCAGTAAAACGTACAAATGACCACATCAATAAGCATTTATTAAACACTATGTGTCAGGTGCTATGCTAAGTACTGGAGATAAGAATACAAAGAATAAAAATATTACTGCTCTGTGAGGGAGACAAGTACATATGTAAGTATAAACAAAATGAAGAGAATAAATATAAACAAATACATAATAATTGATAAGAGATATGCTGAAAGGGAGAGAGAGCTTAAGCAAATGGGGGGCACATCAGGAAAGGCTTACGTGGAATACGAGGCTTGAATGGGTGTGAGGAGGGAGTGCAATCCAGGCACCCAAGGTACACGACAGGGATTGCAAAGGCACAGAGACAAGAGATAAGTCATGTGAGGAAGAGAGAGTCAGTGAAGTTTGCAGGATTGCAGAGTATGGAAGTAATGTATATAGAGGCTGGAAAGAGAGGTTGGGGCCAGGTTTTGAAGCATTTTAAAAAGGAATTTATAAAGTAAGGGAGTGAAATGGTTAAATCTATGTTTACAGAAAATTACTTTTGCAGCAGTATGTAGGATGGATTGGAGTGGGCAGAGACAAGGCAGGGAGTCTGATGAGACCATTGCAATAATCGAGGAACTAGGGTGGTTGCTGTGTGAACAGAAAGAATTTATGGTAGTAGAAATGGCAAAATTTGGCTAATGATTAGATATATGGGATAAGAGAGACTGAAGAGTCAAGGATAATGCTGAGGTTATGAAGCTGGGAAATTGGAACAAGAGTAATATCTTCCATAGATATTGGGCAGTTTGAAAAAGGGGTTGGTTGGTAGGGAGAGAAAAGGTCTGTTTTGGGCATGCTGAGTTTGAGATGTCTCTGGAACATTCAGTTTGAAACATTTAATAGACAAATGGTGATGTGGAACAAAAACTCATGGGAGAGATGGGGGGGATATATGGATATTAATTCTCTCAACAGTCAAAAGTTGCAACATTTTCTAGCTTCAGCATTGAGGATGCATGTCAAAGACAGTTATATTACACCATCAGTTGTGAAATTCAGGCCATGTGTTTTATTTTCCCCTGATTTAGGATTATACAAAGATACCAAAGAAAAGCATTGCTAACTATCCAGAAGGTTCTCAAGTTGCCTTAATTTTCTGTCTTTGTAGCTATTTCAGAAATGAAAAAGAGATTACAGATAGCTGGTGCCTGGGTCCAAGTTGGAGCTGAGTATCTTGTCCATTTGGGAGCCTTCATCTTCCCCACATCCCAGGGTTCCAAAGTAAAATACTTACATGGCTATATAGCGCTTCTTCTATATGTAGTACACTATATATAAGGGGAACCAGTTCTACACTAACTATTTACATTCACTTCCATGCCTAGGATTACTTCTACAACTAGAAGAGTATTTGCTAGGCCTGTGTCCTATTTCCTACAATTAATACTTAAATCAATTTTTAAAATATCATGACTTACTTTTTGGATTCTACCTGGTCTTGATTCCACTTTGAAAAAGAGACTACTATCATTTCCCTAAATTCCCTGAAATGGATCACTACCACTCTTCACAGTTGCAGAGTACTGTAATATTACCTTCCCAACCCTCTACAAGACATATGGAGTGGCAAGGATGCTTTGTTCAAAAGGAAGCTCACTACTGTAGAGCAATTTATACTGAACCACCTTCGTGGGACTATACTAGAGATTCTGGTAGCCATTCTTTTGATCTTGAATTAAGCCTTCAATAAAACCAGTACTTAAAAAATATTTTAGCTTAAATGAATTTTGGAGGACTATAGTATGAAAAATGACTTAAAAATATCCTTCCATCAGTTAAAAATGTGCAACTCACAGCATAGGCCAGAACCCTGGTCTTATTTAAGAGATACTGTTTGCTAGTTTATATAGTATCTAAGATTTGCTCACTAAATTGACTGTGTAATTTGTTATGTTCCTTGGTAATTCAATTTGTTAGAAAATTTAAAAGGAACTTGTCATTGAATTTATTAATCATAATTTTTAAAAAGCTGATTGCCCTTTGTTTACACCAATTATTTTCTCTTAACATCCCACTCCCCACAATGAAATCTTTCTTCAGAAGAAAAACACTTAAGCAAAGCAAATCAACAGTAAACATTTTTTGACAGTCAATACCACATTTGCATCCTGCGTCCCTATTTCTCTATTGAGAAGGGGAAGGGAGGTTTCCTTTTCAGTTCTCCAGGACCAAGACTGTTCATTATAATTAATCAGATTTCAACTTTCACTGCTTAATAATTTAAGCAAACTCTGTTAAATTCACTAAAATCAAAGAGAAAACAAGTCTTTTTTCTGTTACTCTTTGATTTTCATTCATTAAAGATCTAATCCTTTGATCCAAAAGTCAAAAAAATTAAAGTATAGATGAGAAAGTTTACATTTCTGATCCCTATTGCTCTAGCCTCTATGCCAGTGACTCTCCAACTCTGTCATACTGTCCATATGTGAATGGTTTATCTTTATTTGTCTTCATTTTTAGTTTCCTCTGCTGCCTGTTTTTTTCTCTCCATTGTTCCTAAGAATACATTTCTGTCAACAGACAGTAATGATGAAGAGTTTTAATAGAGCTAGAGTTTTAAGAAGCAAATGTGTCATGTTGGTGTTGAACCCTATCAATCCAGGCCGAGCAGGTTTCTCTAATTTTAAATTAAGGAGCCAGCCAAAACTTTAGTTTTCCCACAAAGAAATTCAAAGGACTTCTTAGGCATAGTCTTGGGTATTGATTCTATTTTGGAAGTCAGACAAGGGGTGGAGGATTGATGTGTTTTTCTGCATAAATGTAACGGATAAAAATAAGGCAACTTTGTACACTCTTACATTAACTAAAAACTCCTTCCATTCTTTCTTTCTACTTCTAATGGTCAGAGGAGTTTTGGGGGCTTCATAACACTGCCAAAATAGGCCACACACACCTGATCCAAACAAGCAAAATGACAAATTGGCCTGTCTCCAATGTCCTCTCCTACCTCCAATAGGTCTATCATCCTGGTCATCTGGGAGTAGATAAGGACCCTGTGTCCTTGAGACTTGAGCCGAGTCAGGAGAACATCAAGGGCATACAGCTTTCCACTGTCAGTGATGAGGCTTTCCTTGCCTGGGAAGAAGAAAGAGGGGATGGGGGGAGACACTCTTTAAGAGAAGTAGAGAAATCCATGGCTGCAAAGCTACTTGCACCCAAGTTCACTATAGTAAGGAGGGTTATCTCAAAGGAGTACTGAATAAAAGAGTGTTCTGAAGAAAAAAAATGCCAAGCGCTGTTGCCCATGCCACTAATACAGTTCCTAAAAGGAAACGAAGACATGTAGGTTCTTACCCTGCTGGATACCTGAAGTGCCCAATGCCCTGATATCTGAAAGCTTCCTTGACTTTCCTCAGGTTCACTAAGAGGATGCAAGTAAGGCTGGTTGATTCCAAACCAAAAGTCATCTGACACCATGATTGCCATGTTGTTTAATTTGCCTAAAAAACCTGTCTTCTTTTTGTCACAAATAACATTATCATTCTGACTCCAGACATCTACTTCTGTTAAGCAAAGCCTTGTGGTTAAATAGTTTATATTCTGGCATCATGTAAACATACGGAAATAAATATTGCCCTCAATCATTCTCAGACACCCTAATATACCAAGAGATGGAAATTTTCTTCTTTACTCAAAGATTCCAAAAGGGCAGCTTTTTTAGCTAACAAATATAATTACTCTAAGATGTAATTTGATGAGTATATTGGGGCTGTCACCCTGATTCCCATGGGACCTCTAATGGCTACCAGCTGTCAGAGACTTATTTGGTTGGGTAAGAAGGATCATCTCTGAGACAACATGAAGTGAAATTGCTTCCACCCACTAACATGGGGTTTCTTTCTCTCCTCCAAATTCTTTTGAAAAAGTATATTCAGCTGGAGAACTTTAAAGAACAACCAAGTCTCAATTTCTCATCTCCTATTCTTCAGCATCACTCAACAGCCATCATACTTCAGGAAGGAGAGTTTCCTGTTTGTAGACTGGGTCCATAAACATGCCATGAACAATGTGCTGCCACTGGAGGGGGGGCAAGGAGGGGAGTGGGAAGAGACTAGAAGGGGAGTACAGAGAGGAAGGATAGACTATACAGTTAATTACAACCTGAAAGAATGTTCAGAAAAAATCAGTAGTCACTCTCAACATCTGGGCTTGAACTCATAGCTTTCACTCATGTTGGAAAATCCAGTACTGAAGAGGGGGTGATTACTGAGAAGAATCCAACAACTCTCAGTACTCATTTGTTCATTCTCGTCACTATTTGCCAAACATAAAATTGTTGTATAAACTCAGTACCATCACAAATCACAGTCACTCACAGTCCTGGATGCTGACTCCTCTGCACTTCTGCCACCCTCAGAACACTGCCAGGGGCCATCTTTCCCTCCACCGGCCCCTCCTGCTTCTACTGAAGCAAGGTGTAAACACCTTTCTTAAAGCTCCTTGCTTGTCTTGCTTAAGATTACTAAAATGTTGCAAGGCAAAGCTCAATGCCTGCCTTTTGCCGGGCAGGACCCAAGGTAAGCCTGTATGTGTACTCTCTATACCTGGCTCAGGCAACAGGACCATTTCCTAACAACTTGGAGCTTCGTCTTGTGGTTTTACTGCTCCCTCCAGCTCCACTGCACTGCTGCTCTGACTTGTGTCTAACAGCTCTAGCTGAAGAGTTTCATAATATGAGAGTGAAACCTTTAAAGGTGAAACCATAGTTAACTATGGGCAATAGAAAGTCTCCATATTAAAATAATAATGACTTGCACTGTATGAGAGAAGGTAGGTTGAAATGGATTTTAACTCTCTGGTCTGACACATGTCTAAGACACATTCCTCCAAGTAATCCCTAAGATGGACAAGACTCAAGCCTTAAAAAACATAAAACTTACAAAATAAAACTGAATTCACAGGTCAGTATGTTAGTCACAAATTAGATGCTGCTACCTGACCTGGAAAAAAAAATGTTGACAATGCAACTGAGCAAGTTCCAAGGTAGAAAATGGTGGCGCTTATCTGTGGTTTCTAGGACCTGGTACCCATTACTTAAATTTTCCAAACGCTAAGCAACTTTTCATGCTTCAAGAACCCCATCTCGTGCTGAGGAGACATGCAATAAACTTGCAGAAGCACAGTGACCAACAGAACAGGTTGATTTTGTAGATGACACCTGGACACAAACATCTCTCAAAAATCTTTTATCCTATCTTAGCTAACAACACTACAGTTTTTCCACTAAATACAAGCTTCACTGTCCATTCATTAAGGTCTTGTTCAGTAAGAGAACAGAACAAGGGTCAGCCCAAGGCATTAAAATGATGATGTTATAAATAGCACCCCATCTACTTCTGAGGGAGTGATAGATTTTGTCACTGGTGGAAAATGGAGACTTACTCAGGTTGTGAGCCTAAGGAGACTCTGGCTAGCTTCCCAGTGAATCTAATGAAATTCTGACCCTTCCCAAGGAAATAGAAAATGCAAAAGTAAAGAGGAAAGAAAGATAAAGCTCAGGTCCCAGCGACCCCCCGGTAGTCTGAAAAGCACAATAGGATCAGTGAGGAGCTGGTTGGCTCTCACAGTAAACAGCCAGTGAAGCCGGTACTTTTTATCGATGCTAAAAGAACTCAGACGCTTCCTGCCATTTAAACAAGGCTCATTTTTCTTTCAAAGAACAGGAAAAGCCACAAGAGATTCCCACAGCGCCAGCAATGGAACTGTTACCTCTATACTGGGAACGTGGGAGTCAAAGAAGGAGCACAGGGAAAAGGGAAGGGAGAAGCTGCTTTCTTTCAGTGCTCATCTACAATTCTCAGCTTTTCATCCTTGCTGGACCCTGTCCCTATATTCAAACTTGTAGTTCGACTACTTTTACACTCAGGCTTTTCCTTTTCACTTCAATCTATATTCCATAAATCAATGCATTCATGTGTCTTAAGGCTGCCTAATTCCCATGTGAACTATTCACTAAGCTGTCTCTCATTCCAAAGAATACCCAAAGCTTAAAAAAAGCAGACATAGAGAGGTTACACAGACTTCCACACAGAGTCCTTCGGATCACTGACAGAACTGAGGGGAAATGGGAAGAAAAGGCTTTGGGCACTCAAGAAAATAATTTCACTTTACATCTATGTTACACTTTCTAAATGAATTTTATTCATTCAGAACTTACTACATGTGATGCCCTCCCTAAAACAAGGAGGTAATCCTGGAATCTCAAAAACCAAGCCAATGGAACTGTGGAAGATCTTAAACTGGCCCTTCACCTGCTACCAGGTGGTTCATTTTTTGCTACAGCAATTCGTGAAGACCTCTAACAAGATAAAGAGGAGTTGTGATCTACATCAGTGGAAGTATTTATACCAGTGAAATTAGAGATTTCTGAAGCATGTGCAACACACAGTGTTAAACTCCAAAAAAGATATAAAGACAAATTTTAAACCTTCAACAATTTATACAAATATCTCATTTTATCTTCCCAAGACTCAGTTTACAGATGGAAATACTGAGCTTCAGGGAGGGTAGATGATTTGCCCAAGGCCACGAAGCTATAAATCAGAGGAGAGAGGATCTGAGTGCAGCTCTACTGAGCTCAAGCCCAGTTTCCTTTCCATAGAACAAACACCTTTCTTAAACATACAGTCTCTTAAGATATCTAATGAAACTAAAAAACAAGTCTCTTTTCAAATACTAAATGAAGCTCTAGTTTAACTTTACTAAAAGGACTTATGCTGGTAGTTAGAGAGGCTGGACAGGCCAAACTTGATGTGTTTCTCTAGAGTGCCTCTAAGTCTACTCTTAGCAGGTGGAGGAGGTACCTCATCTGCCCCCCAACTATATACAGTCTTCTTACAAGTAGCCTCACTGAACTCCACTGAAGCAGCCTATAAACCTAGTTTCCTGTAAACCCTTGACCTTGACCCCAGGGGGTCTGGGAATCTGCTAGCATTCTGGCACAGAACACCCTGTTTTTCCTCTTTGTTATCATTCAGATCTCTAGGGCTTCGTGCAGGACACTGTTTATGCTGCTCTGGCCAGGCAATCTGCTGAATGACGACATTCTCATTCACGCAACCTAACTCCACATGGCACTGGCTTTGGGTTTCCTATATGCACCTTATTAATACTCCTCCTGTGTATAGTGTGAGATAGCTTTCTCCACACTCCATTCACTATGGAATCTTCAAAGAAAATTTAAGCAAAGATTTACATTACAGATTTTTCTCATAAGAACCTGTACTTGGGCCTCTAAGTTTTTGTTAGATATAGATATTAGCTACATATTCATATAGACATATTTACTATAAGCCACATATATTCTTTTGGATAAATGTGGTGCAAGACTAAGGAGCAGTACTGCCATATTTTTGCAGGAGACACTGACAAAATGGTCACCATCTATTTCCATTGAGGAAAAAGGAAGAAATAAAAGAGCAAGCAGAAATCTCTTCTCAAAGTTGGGCACGTGTTCCAAAAGAGAATCCAGGCCCACCTGGAATCCGGATGAAAGACCAGCCATTCTGAGGCCTGATGCTCCATAATCCTCCTGGTGGCTGTGGGAAGAACTGAGAGGGTCGATTTAGCCAATCCAAAGCCAGCTCAGGAGCTCCATTTAGTAAGCACTGCTTTGCAGCCAGGCTCCCTCCTTCTTTCAGGACTCGGCGCTCATACTCTGCACTGCGATCATTGCAGTAGGAATCCAATGGCACTGCTGTAACCTACAAAAAAGGGCACACACACACACATGAAATGGTTCATTCACTCCTTGCACAAAAACTGGTTCTTTGGGAAACTGAAATTTACAAGTAAAACCACTACAGACAAGTCCCGTGGCTGGTGGTTTTCATCCCACAGAGTTACAACTGAAGTAGCCAATCCTGCCCTCTGACAACTTGAGTTTTCCCTTAATAATTACTTGTTTTGCACTACCTTAGGTAAGAGGCCTGTGCTGGACCGGTCACATCTTTAAAAAAATTAAACAAATTCTAGTTCTGTGTACTCTGCCAATTTCCTTCAGCGATCCTGCCTTTGACAATGCTCTCTTAGGTCAATGGCTGGGCTTGCTGTTTCTCCAGTTTATTTTTAATATTTTACAGCCAAATTATCCAGTTGTGCTGACACTTTTCACCTCCCTTACCAGGCTGTTTACTGAAACAACAAAGAGGAAGAGACAAAAGATAAGAAAGCCAGCCTTTTTTTCAGGACCTCAAGCTGGGAGGCAGCCCCCTCCTTTAGTGGACTAGCCCCCTCCTTTAGTGGACTAGTCAGTTCATTTCCTGGCTAAAGCAGAAGTATGATTTAGGTATGTTCAACTCCCTATCTTTCCACTAGACGTATACCAATAGGCTGGAAATTTCTCACCCAACTGTGCAACATGGTTCTGTCAAATCAGGAACACAAGCTTCAAACTTCCTCAGCAACCTTGGATCATTCTCATTGTACTTTTCAATGCTTTGCAAGTGACTAAGTGGAAGGCACAATTGAGCCAAACACCTATGTATTAGGATGGCTGTGAAGTCTCTGATAAGGAGCTAGTTTCAGGAGATAAAGCTGACTTTTGTAAAAATCCAGAGCCCATGATCACTACTACTCAGGCTGACAGAAGATTGAGAGGCCATTCTGTACAGTAGATAATTGATTCAACAATGTTTCCCAGTAACTCCCAACCAGATTTTACACTTATATCCTCTTCCTAGGAAGGGACCAGAATAAGGAGACCATAGACAATATTAAATTACTAAAATCCAATAAAGTGGGTTAATAATTTCTACCTATTAATAAAATAAAAAGTCTGAGTTGGGTAGAGGAACTTTCTACTATTCCATGAGCTTCCCATACCTTGTGGTAGGATTGAAGGGACTTTCAAATTAAATTTTATCCTATTTTCAAGCAAAAAATCGTTTTTTCCCTCCCTCCACTCTCCTTTCTACCAGCGCTCCCCCAAGCCCATCATTGAAAAAGCAAGGAAAAAAAAAAACACAACAAAAGTTTGTTACAAACATGTAGTAAAATAAATTCCTGTATTAGCCATGTCCAAAAAAATAAGTCTCAATCTCAACTCTAAGTCCCTCAGTTCTCTATCAAGAGGCAAGTTTCATCATGAATGGTGACTGTAGTAGTGTGGCCAGTCATTGTGTTGATCAGAGTTCTAAAGTCTTTCAACAGTAACTGTCTTTACAATAATGTTGTTGTTGTTTAAATTGTTCTCTCAGGATCAATTCATACATGCCTTCCCAGGTTACTCTGAAACCGTGCCCTTCATTATTTCCTATAGCAAAACAGTTTTGATATCATATTGATATGTAGTCACTTGTCCAGCCATTCTCCAATTACTGGGGACCTCCTCAGTTTCCAATTCTTTGCCACCACAAAAAAGAGATGCTGTATGTACTTTTGTACATACAGACTGAAGGGATTTTCAAAGATCACCTCTTCTAGGCTTCTACCTACTAACTCTTAGGGTTCGGGAACATTAGATAAGAAGCTTATATAGGCTATGGGACTATTTGGCATCATTGTGAATTTGACCAAAATGAGTTAAGAGGAACATTCAGTGATGCCTTGGAGGGTAATTACAGAATAAAGTTCTAATCTAGAGACAGATCACAACAGGATCTGCTAGGTAGCAGTGCCACCTACAGCCAAGCATCAAAACTACAGGTATACAACTCGATATTAAAAGCTCCCTTTTTCAGGAAGATCTCCTACAAAAATGGTGCTCCCCACAAACCCTCTCAGTAGGATATAGTAACTCTTATCACTTCTATTCTTTCAACTTGAAGAGGAATTCCTTGGCTCCCAAATTATTAATTTTTTTTCACTAAAATTTAGTAAAGGCAAATGAAGACTGAGACAGGCTGAAACTGGGCAATACTGGGCCCCCCACCTGTGACTTGAACCTTATCATACCTTTTATCTTGAGTGTAGCTGCTGCTGTGGAAACTAATGGAGTAAAAGTCTGGAGTTCAGAGCCATAGCTAATTCTTCACACTCTGACAACAAATACACCCAGAGAGGCAGCAGGGGAAATGGATCAAGAACTGGTGTTGGAGTAAGAAGACACACCAGTGTGGCAAATCCTGTTTCCAACTGTTACTCCAAGAAACCTCTCAGGGTTGTCGTGAAGATCAGATAACTTAATGTTGGCACAATGCTTTGGAATCTCAAAACGCTATTTAAGTTTTAGCTATTATTAATAACCATCATCATCATTGCTATTTTTAGTAGTAGTAGAAATGAAAACATCACTTGCACTCCCAAGATGAAGAGAAATCGAATGTTGGAATGTTAGTGTAGTTTGCAGGAAGTTTGGACAACATCAGGAAGAATTCAAAGCTTTCCTATGCCTGACGTTACTGTGACCCTCATTTTAGGTACTCTCGTGGTAACAAGCTTTTAGCAAACTTACTGTCAACTTTCAACCAACACTAATCTTCCAATTTGCACTTTACCGCTCTGAGTACATGGAGACATGCAGGACAAAAACTTTCTGAAACACACTGTATTTTGACAAGCTTATTTGGTCAGGAGCGAGGAATTAGGATACACGAGAGATCACTGGATGCCATGTCAACTCAGGAGGTACAATCAACATCTCAGCTCACATCTGCAAAAGCTGTTTTTAAATTCCCTAAAGGCTTGCAATGAGTGCTTGCAATTATGGGGGCATGGGGGCCAAAAAGAAAAAGAAGCTGCTCATGTCTATTTCTACCAGGACTAATCCTTCTTTCTACAAGCCACCCAGTAACCTTGACAGACATCACCTGTCTCATTAATGCCAAACTGCCTTCTAGACTGCTCAGAAGCTGGGGGAGCCGAAGCATGAAGTATCAAGCTACTTACTCCCTAAGTGGATATACACACCCCTCTTAGCCATATATGATCTAGCCTTGTCTCTTGCTTCATTAAACTCCCAAATTGGAGAACCCATCATGGGACATTCCCTCAAGCGTTTAGTGCGTGTAGTCTAAAAGATGGGCATCTTCTTGCACTATCTCTCTGGGAAGCGTGAAAGATCCAAGTTTGGTAAAGTGATGCCTCAGTTCCTTTGTTAACCCTGGAGGACTGATTGCCAACTTGTTTCCTCAATGAAAAGGGCTTCAGAAAGCATTTTCCACCGTCATGTTTAGTGAGAATTGTTCTTTTTGAACTAATTCCCCAGCTTCAATGCGAAGGCTAGGAGGTTTAATTTGCTCAATTCCACAAAAGAGTTGAGAAGACAGCAAAAGAAATAAATGTTTTCCTTCCTATCATGAATAGGTTGGCAAACTGATTCAGGATGAAGGCGGCCCATACTCCTCTATTTCTCAGAAACCCATACTTATAGCTAGAAGCCTGGCCAAGAAGAGTTCTTCAAGAAGACGTCTGGTCCCAAATGTGAACAGGGTTATTTACAACTCTTCCACCCCCAGATACCACAGTATAATTACCCATGTTTACAGATTTAACCGTCCATGCTGCATGAGACAACATTATAAACACAGATTAGATTACAGGGGGAGAGTGAGGAGGGCTCAGCTAAATGTAAGAACTTTCTTCTCCTCCCTGCCTACCACTGTCCATTTATGACTTATTATTTTACCATGAGCGCTGGAGGTTTATTGCCCTTTAAGCAAACAGCAGACACCAGGCATGGCAGTTTAGGTTAATTGGAAGCAGATGTCCTTATTCCTAGTTTCTCTGAAGCCAAGACACGCGTATACTTGGGGTGTACATGTGTTTATGTATTAAAAGGAGGGGGGAAGAGGGTGCTCCTTGAGAGCAGGTGGCTGCAAGAGACTTCTGGAGGTCTTTGAGGTAACAAACGAGGACCTTTCATCTTTGTAAACACAACTGTAGTCCAGGCTCTTCATTTTTTATTGGAACTATAAAAACAAAGGGAAGTAAATTTGCCTTGAAGGCTCTCCTAAATCTGAACCTTCTCCTTACTGTGTTTCCAAACTTATATCTGCAACAAACAAAGAGAGTGGAAGTTTACTGAACCAGGTAATCAAGAGGCCAGAGAGTTGGCTTATTTAAAAGCCTCAGTCTCCTAAGTTTTCCATTGCCTTTTCTTTGGCTTGTGAACTCAAGCATTTGAGCTTCAGAATGCTTTGTCAAAAGGGTCAAATAAAATTATACATCCACAATCTAAATTTTTTTCTGGTTAAACAATTTCAACCAAAAATCAATCTATACTTGCTGGCAAAAGAACCATTTTCACAGAGCATGGTCTAAGTAAAAATCGAAAGGACTACATATAATTCTTCCCCTTTCAACATGAAGATGGGAAATGAATGTTAACTTTCAGGATACACTGAAGGTAGGACATAAGTTGAAACAAATCCTAATCTGTCACTGGGGCCAAATCAGGCTCTTCCATTACTATATGCCAAAGAGTGAGAACACTAAGGGAGAGATCAGAATGAGAGAAAATAATCTATTTTGTCAGATGCCTACTAAGAATAAAGAAAGGCAAATGCCCCTAGCAGATAAAACCCTTAGTCTTTGCTAGAGACTCAGAAGTCAGGTCTCATTTCCATTTTCCACATTCTTCTTCACAGGATGTAAAATATTCTCTTTGTTAACTCAGTAAGGTGTATGTATATATCTTACCTATTTGAGAGGCTGGTACAATAGACCTCCTAACTGGTGGGGATTCTATATGTAGTTATTTTTCTAATGTTTTGCTGAGGAATACAATAGTATAATGTTTGGATTAATAGTAAAACTTTGTAGGATACTATTTGGTTAGTGAATTTGAATACAAATAGGGGGTCTTTGTATAAATTCTGAACAAGAGAACAACAGAGGGGTGGAGGTGGGGGAGGGGCAAAAGGAAAGTAAATGATTTTAACTGTGGAGGACAGCTTCAGGAGTGATACTGTCAGCAGTCACTGAAACACCCCCTTTTGATAAACAGGGTATTAAGACAGGATCAGAACAGCTGGCCAAAGTGGAAACCATAATAGAACCTAACCACTATCAACCTAGGGTAGATCAGGAGAGCAGGGAAATAAGGGCAGTGATGTGACAGTCTTTGCTCAAATTGAGCACCCTTGTCTGACCACCTCCTAGCTCTGGGGAGGTAGGACTCACCAGGCTGAGAAGTTTCTTGATGCTGGAGTGTTGTGTTTCCTTTTGTTGTTTGGAGACGGAGTGGAGGCGATAAGGCCAGATCAAATCTCCCCCACTTAGCCAGATCCCTCCCTCTAAAAACCCTCAAAAACCTCAATGCAGGTGACAAACGGCTCCCTCTCCTCTTCAAATATCCCCCTGCCCCTGGCCCTGCTGTTGGGTGATAATCCACCTGACAGATGGCTGGTTCCCATTGTAGTTTAGAACCCTAGGGTGAAGGAAAGGAGATGTAAAGCAAAGACTTGGTCAGAAGAAGGGCAGGCACCTCTGTCTACATCACACTTTCACCATACTGACAGAATTAAAAATGGGAAAGCTCTGTTTTGGAAATTAGACCCAGAAGCTAGAAACTTCTTTTTAAATATTAAAAATCTACAAATTTCTCAAAACTGTATAATTTAAAGTTATGTGGAGGAAGCAGATCCCACTCTCTTAGTACCATCTATTTTGTCTCTTCCCTCTATAGCACTTACTCTTGGGCTGGCCACACATAAAAAAGATGGCAGCTCAGTGACCTGGCAGCATCGAATCAAGGAGGTAGCAGATCTTCGTTGGTAGATGACTTGGTCTGAATAACCACTCACTGCTTTACAGTGGCTGCTGAACACTAGAGACTAAAAAATAAAAAGTGAAAAGTTAATGCCACTAAAGTCAGAATATTTCAAGTTGCTTCATTATAAAATCCTCTCCTTCACCTTTTAAATGCTGGCACCCAGTTTATTGTTCTTTTTGATGGAGACCTCTTCCACTCATCCTCGTTTAGAAATATATAGATGTCAAAATACAGCACAGAAACTCTTCTGTGACATCTTGGGGTTGTAGAAGCATACAAATTTCCATTGGCTTATTTCTCCCCAATCCTGTAGTCCCTAGTGAGAAACTAGGCAAAAAATCTATTTGATAGTTCTTCTCTTTTTTTTTGTTGTTTGAATCTAGAATTAGGGATACTATTAGGAAACCCTTCTATGTGGTAATGGCATGCACCACACAAAGTATGGTACTACAGAGAAAATCTGTCCCAACATTTTTGGACTTAGAGCTTTAATCTTCAATTGGTAGAGTTCACTCCTCTAATGAGAAACATGTAAAGACTGTGGTCTCTTAGGAAATCAGTTCCAAATGTGAAATTCAAAATTCTCTGACTCTAGATTTTTATGAATCCTTGGGTCAAAAGGCACAGTGTGGGATGTGGCACAAGTTTTCTAGATATTCTGCTCACCTCAGAATAGTTCACTTAGTAAACCTCCAGTTACTTTCCTCTTAACACTGGTTTTTAAGAATCTTTCTCAGTCCTTGGCACCACATGGTAAGATTACTCTTTCAAGCTAGACATCAGAAATTGACAACCATACATCCTATTGACAAGTTCACTCAAAAACCCTGGGCAGGCAAAGCACACTCATCACTTTTGCTCAAAACCTAGCAACTATGGTCTGCTTCAATCAACAACGTATTAGGAAGAGAAAGAATCAGAGAGTAATACCATGGGTGATATGATTCAGTTATAAATCTGTCTCTTGCAGCTATTATCCTATTATCCCTTCCCATTCTCCTGATGTTTCAACATCCTATTGTGGGACAGGAGGGAGGGAGGAAGAGAGAGAGAGACAGAGAGAGAGAAGAAGGGTGGTCATGAGGAGGGTGAGGCAATTAATACTAAAGGGGATTAAAGTTGTAAAAAAAAAAAAAATCCAAAAAAACAAAACCTTTTGGGTTAATGTGTATTTCTCCCCCAAGTTCTCAACGGTGAGACTGAGCAGGAAACAATAAAAAACATACAACAGAGTGAGGGATTCTGCCTTCATGGAAAGGCACTCACTCTTAAGAAAATAACTTAAAAGACCCTAAGAACCAAAATAACTGTAAATGCTTATTAAATAGTCCCTGAAATCTAGGTCTTTGTTTCCTGACTCGTGTATCAACTCCAACTCTGTCATATGAGAACTGTCCCTCCTTGAACCCTGTCACACGGAATTCAAATTAAATATTCACTGCAGGGTTGGGGCAAGGTATAACAGATACAGTGGAAAAACAGCTTCCCGGCAGCCCAGATTCACATCCACAGGAGGGGTACCCAGATACGGTTACAGAATAAAGTCTAGGAACTGTGTGACCTGAGATCACTTACCAAGGGCAGCAAAGGGAAATGTCAGGACTTGAGCATCTGTACTGCTGATAGAAAATTACACTCCTGTTACTCCAGATGAGGGTACAGAGGAAAAGAAGGGGGGAGAGGTGAGGGGGGAAACACATACATTTTATCTGCTACAAGAGGACAAAACTAAAAGTGTAAGGTGCCAGAAAAGAGGATGAGTACCTCACTAAACAGCTCTAACTTTGTTTCTCTGAGAAGAACCAGATTATGTACAATGTATGGGGAAATAGTCAGGATAGACATTTGTTTCAATGAATGTATGAAAAAGCACTTATTATGTGCTTAGTACAGACCAAACACCAGACAAAGATATACCATCTCTACTATAATTGGAGAGAGAACAGATAAAAGGAAGCTTAGTTGTAGAGCAGAGAGAAAGACCCAACTACAGAGGATGTGATGGTAGGGTGAGTAGTAGGGCCCAGAGGTCCCTGGCTACTTTAGTGACAGCTCTGGGAAGAGGAAGACGTAGTGCAAGTGGCAAGGTCTGGTGGTCCTGCCTCTTATCCAGAAAAATAGAGTGGCTGACTTCCATCTTATTCAAACATTGCAATAGTTACTCAAGGAGCCCTAAACAAGGTGGAAACTAGGGTCCCCCTGGGGGAAGTGGCTCTTCCTGCTACCCAGCTGTCTGAACATGTAGGTTTCCCCCCCTATTTTATGGTTTTTCCTTTTCTCTTGGTTCTTGGACTAGATGCTCTCAAAAATTTTGTTAATTGGTTAGTTTTGTTGTTGTTTAGTCATTTTTCAGTCATGTTTTTCGTGACCTCTCTCAGAGTTTTCTTGGCAAAGATACTGGAGTGGTTTGCCATTTCCTTCTCCAGCTCATTTTACAGATGAGGAAACTAAGGCAAACTGGGTTAAGTGACCTGTCCATGGTGACACAGCTAATAAGTGTCTGAGGCAGGATTTGCACTCAGGAGGAAGAGTGTTCCTGATTCCAGGCCCAGTACTCTATCTGCTGTGCCACCTAGCTCCCCCATACTCTTCATTTTACCCTTCTAAATAATGATTCTGAAAATAAATTTTGGTAATTGCTTACATACACCCCCTATAAACAATCTCCAAATTTAATAAATACACTTTAGGAATGTAAAAAAGTCTGCTCTACTTTCTACTACCACAGAATAAAACTATGCTCCTTTTGTATAATTTCCACTAATAATAAAATTTCTGGAATTAGAGAAAAGTTAGCAAAAGTCAACTGACACATGAGGATGCCATTTGTGTTTCAATAAGAACACCCACATGGCAGAGGTAGAGGTAGTTGGTACCTACTGGGTACTTATTTCCCAAAACGTCTACCTGATGTCTTCCCATTCATAAAGTTAGGGCTTGTCTGCAAAGGATTCCCAGCTAAAAGTTCCTAAGTCTAATCCTTCTGTGGTAAATGTATCCCTGTTCAGAAAGTAGAGAACAGAGCCAAAAGGCAAAGAAGGTTGAACCAGATTAAGTCTCTTCCTGTTCCAGTACAGAAAAGGTTTGTGTACTTTCACAGGAATCCAGAAAGAGAAAGAGGTTTCGTCTTTCACTGAGGAGGGAATGAGGATGGGACGAATGTTAGAATCAGATCTGTGGTACAAGACAAATACCCAAAATAAGGAATAATAGTTTATAATTTCAAACTACAGTTCAGGTTTGGACCACAAATTAAGTCGTTCACCTATTCCCCAATTGATGGGCATCCCCTCAATTTCCAATTCTTTGCCACTACAAAAAGAGCTACTATAAATATTTTTGTACATATAGTTCCTTTTTTCATTTTTCTTTGATCTCTTTGGGATACAGAACTTGTAGTGGTATTGCTGGGTCACAGAGTATGCACAATTTTATAGCCCATTTAGCAGAGTTCCAACTAAGGGTATCTTGGATACAGTGATTTTACTGGTATAGAAACTCATGATGAGGAAATTGGCTCAACTGTAGGCAAACAACTGCTCTGCAACTTATAATCTTAAGAATTGCCTAGGGGTATAAAGAATTTAAGTGACTTGTCCAGGGTCACAAAGTTAATACCTATCAGAAGTAGAACTTGAACTCAGGTCTGTATCCACTGCATCATACTGGCTCTATAAGGATGAATATCATGAATTATTACATTCTTCTGAAGAAATAGATCATAAACTCCACAAAAGTAAGGAAACTATCATATCTTTTTTTTTTTTTTTAGGTGAGGCAATTGAGGTTAAGTAACTTGTCCAGAGTCACACAGCTAGCGAGTGTTGTGTCTAAGGCCAGATTTGAACTCAGGTCCTCCTGACTCCAGGGCCAGTGCTCTATCCACTGCGCCACCTAGCTGCCCCCAAACAATGTCATATCTTAATTTTGGATCTCCTCCAGTGCTAAGTCCCGTGCTCTACTTTATTAAGTAGGTACTTATTAAATATTTGTTGATCTGCATATCAATTTGTTGATTTCTGCAAATGTTTGTTGATTAAATCAAAGATTTAACTAGAGAAGACCTCTTTAGGAAAATGCACTCATTTTATACTAAAGAGGACACTAAGGTTCAGAGGTAAAATGTCTTGATCAAGGGTACAAAGGTAATAAATTAAAGAGCCAGGATTCAAATTTGTGTTACCAATTTACAGCAAGTGTTTCTGATAAAGGCCTCATTTCTAAAATATATAGAGAACTGAATCAAATTTCTAAGAATACAAGTCATTCTCCAATTGATAAATGGTCAAAGGACATAACAAGGCAGTTTTAAAATGAAGAAATCAAAGCTACCTATAATCACATGAAAAAATGCCCTAAATCATTACTGATTACAGAAATGCAAACTAAAGTAACTCTGAGGTACCACCTCACATCTACCAGCTTGGTGAATATGACAGAAAAGGAAAACAGTAAATGTTGTAGGGGGTGTCAGAAAATTGGGACACTAATACACTGTTGGTGGAGTTGTGAACTAATTCAACCACTCTGGAGAGCAATTTGTACTATGATGAAAGGGTTATAAATCTGTGCATACCATTTGACCTAGCAATACCACTACAAAGTCTTTATCTCAAAGAGATTAAGAAAAAAAGAAAGAAAAGGACCCATATATACAAAAATATTTATAGCAGATCTTTTAGTGGTGGCAGAGAATTGGAAATTACAGGGATTCCCATCAACTGAAGAATGGCTGTATATGATTGTGATGGAATGCTATTGTGCTATAATAAATGATGAGCAGAATGCTTTCAGAAAAACCGGGACAAACTTAAACAAACTGATGAAGAGTAAAGTGAGCAGAATCAGGAGAACACTGTACACAGTAACAGCAATACTGTACAATGAGCAACTGTGAATGACTTAGCTATTCTCAGTAATACAAAGATCCAAGACAACTCTGAAAGACCTATGATGAAAAATACTATCTACCTACTTTCAGAGAAAGAACTAATGGAATCCGAGTGCAGACTGAAGTACACTTTTGGTCTGTTTTCTTTCACAACATGACTAATATGGAAATGTTTTGTATGACCACACAGGTATAACCACTATTAAACTGCTTGCCTTCTCGAAGGTGGGGGGAGGGGGGAGGATGGTAGAAAAGAATTTGGAATTCAAAATTGTAAAACATGAAGGTTAAAAATTGTTTTTACATATAATTGGGGGAAAACATTACAAAAAAAAAAACAAAACCAAAACCATTTCTAGGGCATTAAGCACATCTCTGATTGCCAGCCAAAAAGTTACTAATGTTTTTTACTCATCAAAAAGTTCGGCCACAGGAACAGCTTCAAAACAGTGAAGCAATGACGTTAGCATCCCATACATTAGAGAAGATTGTTATTTTGCACATCAAAAAGAGTTCACAATTAAATGTTAATAAAAAAAATAAAAGGAGGGGCATTGTGTCAGAGAGCCCATTGGGAGCAGACAGTTCAAATACAATCAGCTTAGCCTACTCAATGCTATACTTGACCCCACTGTCCATTGATAGTACCTGTCCAGGTACTATAAATGCACTGATGGACTAATTTAACAGACTTCCAAATGCACATCACAGTTTGAGAAACAAGCATTCTCTCACCCCTTTGAGTTTTCCTGTGATGATTTCAAGGGATATCTGCAAAAACATCTGTAATATTCTGGGGCTTAACGAAATCAGGACACTCTTAACTTTGAAGAGGAACAATTGGAGAATTTGATCATCTGTAATGAATCCCTCTTGCAATAGAGCTTCATCTCATTCTTTAATTATATCAATTGCATATGATTCCTTATTTCAAACCAAACTTTGTAACATGTTAAACCCATTTTCTCTTCCACAAGAATCAAGAACAATTGGTCAATAACCTTACATAACACTCATTTATGTATCTGAAGAGAGTCTAATCATTCCACTGTCTTTCCATTTCAAAGTTAAAAACTCCAACTTTTAATCTGTCTTTATAAAACCTATGAGCCATCCACTTAATTAACACTGCTTTTCTAAAACCTCCCAATGTGTAAAGAAGGCAAGTACAAAGACAATATGGACGTAAAGAAATCCCTGAATTCTCTGGTGCTGGTATAAAATTATGTTGCTATGCACTGTAATGTGCCCCCAGGGTATGGTGGCTGTGGGAACTGGAGTCATGTGTGATCCAAAGTCATTTAATTTGGGGGCTTTAGTTTTCTCATCCATAAAATGAAGGACTTGCACTTTATTATCTCTAAGATTGCATTTGGCTATAAACCCATGTGATTTTGCTTTTTACCCACTAAAGCAATTACTCTTCCAAATACACTCCCTCCCTAAGTCTGAGCTTTTCTAATTGATGAGTATTCGATACACTGCCAATTTCTGTCCTCTCAATCACTTAACCCCTTACAATCTGGCTTGAACTGAACCATAATCCATTCTTGGATTCTAAGGACTTAGTTATATATTCAAAAAGAATCCCAAATTACTCATCCATTTAACTATGGGAGAGGAAAGAGAGAAAAGGGCAGACAGGAAAGAAGGAAACGTACCAGGCACTATGCTAAATGCTTTACAAATAACTCACCTGATACTCAGGACAACCTTGGCAAATAGGTACCATCATTATATTATCCTCATTTTGAAGTTGAAGATGCTGAGGCAGACAGATGTTAAGTGACTTGTCCAGGATCGTAGTCACAGCTAGTGTCTGAGGTTGGATTTGAACCCAAACCCATTCAGGCCCAAGAACAGATAACGTAAAAATCACTTGGCTTAGTCAAAAAGAGAGCAAAGGACCTAAGTTCAAATTCTGGTCTTTTTACACACCACCTGCAGGACCTTGGGCAAGAGCATCACTTCCCCTCTATGAACATCAATAATCTCATCTGTAGAATGAGAGGATTGGACTAGATGTCTCCTGAGATCTCTTCCAGCTCTCCCTGAAATCCTGTGAACTACAATCTGTTTTGAAACACTATAGGTATTATCTCCCTAAAATGTGTACTATAGAGCACTTAGTACAGTGTTACATATATGGAGTATTCACTCAAGATATGTTTGTAGGTGGTGATGACAACACAAAAAAAAACCTCCAAAGGAATTGCTATAAAGGCTCTGGCACTTGTAACTAGGTGGCAAAATGGAGAGTGCCAGGCCTGGAGTCAGCAAAATTCTTCTTCCTGATTTCAAACCTGACCTCAGGCACTTACTAGCTGTGTGATCCTAGGTAGTCACTTAAACCCTGCTTGCCTCAGTTTCCTCATCTGTAAAATGAGCTGGAGAAGGAAATGGCAAACCACTACAGTGTCTCTGCCAAGAAAACCCCAAGAAGTCACGAAGAGATGGACACAACTGAAAAATGACTAAACAACTAATAACTACAAGAGTAAATAAATCAAGGAATATATTAAATGACGACAACTGAGAACATAACAAGTTAAAACAACTGGGAGAAAAAGAAGGGGAAATGAGAGTAAATGGTAATGAGAGCTCCAGTTGAATAAATTTTTAGATTTCATTATCAATTTTCCGTACAATTTAATTAGAGCAGATTACACCAGCAGATTTCTGATTCAATTAATTAAATATCTGTCATAACCTTACAGTGCTGTCTGAGTTCAAACACTGATGCCCTAAACAGGGAATGCACCATTAGGCTGTCAAAAAACTGAAAAGGGTGCAAGTTTAACTAGATGTTTTCCTAAGGTCCAGCATTAATACCATTTCAGCTTAAATAATGAATGAATCATTCCTCAAAGCATTAACTCAAGATAAAATAGGGCATAACAAATTCTTGAGAACACAGAGCTTTTTAGGGTCACAAAAAGAACAAGGTTATAGAACACAAGTGTTAACAAATCCATAAACAATTTATTGTTTGAGAAGTTATTTATGAGTCATATCAGTATTCCCTATAGACTCTCTGGCATTTTCTATCAATATGGGAGTCCTACCCTCTCAGAGACATCACTCAGAATGTTCTGGAAGTCAACTCCACTTTCCCTTCAGCATTATTGATTCCAACTACAGAGGCCAGAAAAACTCAACACCAAGCAATGCTGGTGAAACCAACAGGGGCAAACGGAAGTCATAAGAGCTCTTCAGATGACCACCTCATTTTAAAAGGATAAATGAGAAATCCTTCCAAAGAACCTCTTGCATTCAATAAAGGTCTACAATATTTACTTAGAACCCTTATAATCTCTAGGAAACCCAAGACAAGAGCTTAGGTGCAAATTTTTCAATGCAATTTTGGGTAGTGGGGGGGAAGAGGATCTAACATACATAAAAATCTCTAAGTATAAAAGAAACATACAAAAGAAATACACTTTTAAAACAGTGAAAACTGGGGGCAGCTAGGTGGCAAAGTGGATAGAGCACCGGCTCTGGATTCAGGAGGACCTGAGTTCAAATCCGGCCTCAGACACATAACACTTACTAGCTGTGTGACCCTGGGCAAGTCACTTAACCCCACTGCCTAGCCAAAACAAAAAACAAAAAACCAATAAAATAAAATAAAATGAAATAGTGAAAACTGAGGACACGTCAAAAGAAAAAGTATCATTAGCATTAGGAGAAGTTAATCTAGGAAGACTTCCTAGATGAGGTACATGACTCCAAAAGAGACAATGCATAATTAGAGGTAGAGTAAGAACGTGAAAAAAAGCTTTTAGTTCAGGAAAAGTGAGGGATCAGGAGAACTTTCAGGAAGTCAACGAAGGCCACATGAGAAATAGAAGAAATCTGAGACTCAAAAGACAGGGATCTCTCTAAGCAGAAAGAAGAGGAAAGTCCAAGTGCTTATTCTGAGGCCTAAAGAGGAACTAGATTGTGGAATTTATTATTTTTTGCTGAAATTGTCTGTCTTCATTTAGTGTGTACTTACTTTATTCTGACTACAAAATGACTTTTATTATACGTGAAATAAGTGTTATCATGTCTTAATGACTTACCTTAAGTGGTAAACTGACTAGAAATGAGCATGGTTGGTTAAATTTGGGTGTAAGAGGAAAGTGGGGACAAATACCATGCACCAAAACGCATCAGACTCATGAGTTTCTTAATGATATTCCTTATCTGAAATACCATGACAAAATGAAGCATACATCAAACCTCTCTCTCCAAAGAGGAATGGGGCATTAAATATTCAAAAAGTTTTACAGACATCTCCCCTAATAACCCAGTTACACTTTCATTAAAATACACTGATCTTAGCTTTATTAACTTGCATGCCTTTTTAGTTATTCACATGGAAATAGGGTCAGTTAGAAAACTGTTACTCTGAGCACAAGACATAGAAAATAGGAAAGAAATGCTCCCTTTGGCTTCCCTAAATACACAACATGGACCTTATCATGTAATATTGGAAGTAGTCCTGAGATTTCTCAGTTCTGCTTGCCTCAAGGGACAGCAGGATTTTCAGCATCATAGAAGGCCTAAACTAGATGGTACCACCAGAATGGAAAGGCACACTATCAAACTGAACTGCCACACAGAAGGCTCATGTGTTATGTGACATGCTACTTCAAATATAGACATTCAATAGGTTCATAAAGTGGGGTAGGTCCTTGGCACATTTCCAAATCAGAAGCTGGAAAAAAAAAGATCACAGGTATCATGGCCCTATATATGTACACGGGTAAAAGTTCTAGGCATGTATTATGTATCGTATTTGGAGGCTAAATACAAGAGGATACCTGTCCTGCTTCTTACCCTAAAGGCCTCACACAAACTTTATGCTCCTAAAGTCTGTGAGAAGCAGCAAAACATCTCTCTGACTCACACTTAAATCTATAGAGTTTAGTCAGGTTTTGTAAAATGGTATCAGGAGTTGGGGATTTCTATCATGGTTGGTAAAGCTTTGTTGTAATGTCAGTAAACAACAATAATAAGCATTTATTTATTATATGCCAGGCACCACGCTAAACAATAGGGGTATAAATAAAAGCAAGAACATGATTTCTGCCCTCAAGTTTACATTTAAGGGGGGGAGATGACATACAAATAACTATTTTCATAAAGATCAAAATGTAAGGTCATCTCAGAGTGCAGGCACTGAAGGTGGGGGCAGAGGAGGTGGAGCTGGGAAAGGCCTCTTATTTGAGCTGAATCTTAAAGGAGGCCAGGGGACTCAGGAGGCAGAGGTGTAGAAAAAGAGCATTCCAGGGATGGGACTGTGAAAAAGCAGAGATTCTGAAAATCAAGTATCAGGTGTGAGGAACAGCAACAGCTGGATCACAAATCAAATGCTGGGGAATATAGTGTAAGAAGACCACAGCAGTAAGAAAGGACCACATGATAGAGGCCTTAAATGCCAAACAGAGGATTTATACTTGATCCTGGAGGTAACAGGGAGCCACTGGAGTTTACTGAGTCAGATATGCACTTAGGGAAAATCACTTTGGCAGCTGAGTGAAGGATGGATTGGAGGAATTAGACCCACCAATAGGCTACTGCAATAGTCCAGGTAAGAGGTGATCATGTGAGTAGAAAGTAGGATGGATTCAAGAGATGCTATGAAAGCAGAAATGATAAGAATACAACAGATCATAAGTGTGGGTTGGGTATGAGGTAGGGAGGATTGAGGATGACACCAAGATCAAGAGCCTGGATTAGGGAAGAGCTTTAAGTCAGAAGGATCAAGTTAAATACCGAGGCAGAACTTTATCAATGCAGTTTTTAAGGATCGGAAAAAATCTACTGATGCCTCTATCTAAAACTTATCATCTTCTTCAACCACAATACCATTTCTTCCATTTGTTTCGAAACAACAAAAATTCCTGATGGGTAATGAAAAGCAAATATTCAACTATGTAGATTCATTCGTTCATCAACGGTTTCACAAAACTCTACTCGGAAGTTATAAGTTCATATTTTTGAGCCCTTCTATTCATTACCTTGCTTAACTAACTTCACTCATACTCTTTGACACAGGTTTTTTTCAGTCTGTAAATAGGGGTGATATCTTGTCTGACTCACTGTTTTTTGTATATTGTCAGGAATAACAAAAAATGATGGAAAAGCACTGGTCAAATTTAAAATGGTAGAGGAATGTAAAATACTGCAGAACACTAAAATGTAGCTCATTATCACACACACTGCCCCTCATTGTGCTGACCTGATTATCACACAAAGCCTTGAATTGTTAGTTATTATTCACAAAAAGGTTGTAAGCACCATAGAAAAGGCAGAGATGTATGTCATACTTCTTTGTACCCTCCACAGTAAATACCACAAGATATTGACATATAGTAAGTTTTTAATAAAAATGTACTGATTGATTCAGGTACATCTGGAGTCACATTACATCCATCAAAACAAAACTACAAATTCTGACTTGACATAACACAATTTGTAAGATGAATATATGTCTTGTCATCAAGTAATTCCAATGTAATAATGATGAGTTAATTTTCATCAGGTGATGCCAGTTGTCCTGTTTAATGAAACTAGACCTCACTATTTCCTCTTCTGGTGTTCCAGGCTTTCTGCCTATCTAGTTGTTGGTTTTGTATAACTAGAACAGTCTTTCCTCTCAAAGTCACATAAAGAAACAAAGGAAAAGAATGATTATCCTAAAAGGGAACCAATTTCCCTACACACCTATCCTACTTAAATAAATCCATACAAAAGGGTTTAATGCTTCCTTTTGTATTAACAGAAAATGAAAACAAAAATCACATGACCCTAAAATAGCTAGTGGAGAGTGGGGAGGAAAAAAAGTGAGCATAATGTGGACAAAGCATGAAAAGCTACCAGAATGAGGTAAAAACTTGTTTTCTCAATCTTGTCAAAAACCTCTCATAAAGGTTTTATTTGAAGAAAACGTTCAGTTTTGGGGACAAAACAGAATAATGGAAATTAAAAAACAATATCCTAAAAAGGAGTCACTTTGGAAACAAGAGGGAAGAGGAAGCACAATTACCCAGAATAGTAACTAGAGAAAGCCCGGACGTTTCACCTACAATGATAATAATATTTATATTTATATAGTAATTTAAGGTGTGCAAAGTGTTTTACAAATATTATCTCATTTGATCCTCACCACAAATCCTGTAAAGTAGGTACTATTATACCCATTTTAGTGCGGAGGAAATTGAGGCAGAAAGAAATTTATTGACTTGTTCATGGTCTCACAGCTAGGAAGTGTCTGAGGCAGTGGTTTGAACTCAGGTCTTCCTGATTCCAGGCACAGTGCTCCATCCAGTGTATCCCCTATCTGTCTTTGCAGTAATATCAGCAGTTCAAAAGGTTAGGCACAGACTTTGTATTCTTTTTGCTCTCATCAATAACCACCTGTCTCACATTTCTCTATCCCTCCCTTTTAAAAGAAGACATCCTCTAAGTCTTCCTGCCATAAAACTGGACCAAGCTGATGAGTGGCTCTAGATACAACCAATGCACCAGTGCCCAGAGAGAACTTTGTCTGATTCCCTGCTTTGAAGATCTCCTCACTGGAGACAAGGGAAAGCTCAGAGGAGAGGTTAGAACTTTGGCTTACCTGTAACAAGGTGCAGCTGGAAAGGTTGGGAAAGGAGAGGGGGAAATCAACCCCAAGGAGGAAATCCTTATTCCTCAGATGTCGAGGATTCTGCTGGCTCTCCCCTTGTGGCTCTCCCCAGGAACGCAGCTGATGGAGCCTGTAGGAGGCTTTCAGAGACAGGAAAAGAGCTAACCATCTGAAATAAACCACAGCAGACGTGCTTATTCAATGTTCCAAGGAGAGGCTTTGAGGCTTCATAATGACTGAACCTCATATACAAACATATGAACACATCTCACTTGTGAAGGACGAGTATTTAAAAACACACTTGATTATTTTCTATTTGATACCATGTCAGCTGGTTATTTTTTTAAAGAAGTAACAAGGATGAGAGGTCCAAGAAAATAATAAAGGGTAGATAGATATTATTTTTGCATGAATTCTACACATGAATTATAATTACACCATCTTTTTTACCAACCAATCTTCCAATTCATTTGTCACTAATCAAACAGGTAAGTTTTGCTTACCTTGCCAAAAGTCCCTGAAGCATAAGGTTTGCCATCTCTGCGGGCGACACATCAATAAATCGAAGGAAAGAGAAACAGCTTTCTTCATTAACACCTGAAGTAACAAATTGGGGATGTTAATCCCAACAGCAAGCTGAAATTGTAGAGTAAAGAGCACCAAGCTGTCTTGCTAAAATTTGGATCCCAGGAATTATTTGGACATGCTAGTGAGGATTTTTGCCTACCATAATGGTTCAAACATTGATTGTCTTTCACCTACAGGGTGCTGTCCCCCAAAGAGGTCTTTAAAAAAAAAAAAAGCACAGGCATCTAGGAGGTGCAGTGGATAGAGTGCTGGGCCTGGACTCAGGATAGACTCGAGTTCAAATCCAACTTCAGACACTTACTAAGTGTGTAACCCCTGAGCAAGGTACTTAACCTTGTTTGCCTCAGTTTCCTCATATGTAAAATGAGCTGAAGAAGGAAATGGCAAACTACTCCAGGATCTTTGCCAAGAAAACCCCAAACAGGGTCACAAAGAGAAAGACACAACTAAAAAACAAATGAACAACAACAATGAAAGGTAAAAGCAAGAGGAGACCACTTTCAGGTTTTACAGAAATCAGATTTGGAGAAAAACCATGGACTATATTTGGTAAGACTTCATTCCTGTTATGAAATTTCAGACTAGCTATATTTCATGACAGAGAGAGGGGATAAAATTTTTGAAAATTTCAATCAATGAATATAAAAGTCTAATTAATCTTTCCCAAGAGAAATTGTTTGGCTTCACACAAGACAGAACACTAAAGCAGTCAACAACAAAGTCATGCTGATACATCAGGAAATTACTTAGACAGAATGTTTTTACCCCAAACCTTTTCAATTAAGATCACTTAACTATTTTGAAGAATACTAGAAAAAAATGATAGCAGGCTACTCAAACTAGGCAATCACAGGCCAAGGGAGCTGAGAAAACCTTCTCGACAGAGAAGTCCATCTTTTTTATAACTTACTAAACAAAATAGCTGATATGCTGAAAAACCCTTCAAATGCCTTCATATTTAACACCAAGATACCTACCCTTCCTGTGGAAGAGAGACTGCTGGATATAATCTGGTGCAAATGGTGAAAGAAGAACTCTTAACCACCTAGAAAACAAAAATTTAAAATGAAAGGTGAAATCTCAACTTTAGCCAAGTTAGGTTCTATCTTACATCTATCGAATATTTTTAGGTTCTGCTCTGTTCTCACTTCCAGGAATGTGGGCTACCATGTCCTAGGGCTTAGTAACTTGTTAATTCCATCAAGCAGGAAAAAATTACATGAAGTTCAAAGAACATAAAGCATTCAGCAAAGAAAATGTATTTGGCACCAGGATAAAAAAATGTTTTGTCTTGTTTCTGTACCACATTTTGGAAGGACGTATTCCCAGACCAGAAAGTATTATATCCGGTGTTAAAAAGGAACTCTGCACCTTAGGTCTATTATTCACAATTAATTTAGATAAATTAATAGTTAAGTGTTGTCATGGTTAGAAAAAGCAAACTATATCCAAGCAACATATCTGAACATTGGTTCCAGTAAACTAAAACAGATAATTGATTATGAGGATAGTACTAATTGCTTTTGTAAACAACATACCTATCTTTTCTTCTGTAGCAAGTGTTTCCTCAACCCCTCACAGGGAATGCATTTCTTTTGAAAGAAGCTAAATTATTCTCCATGATGTATCAAGGGTAAGGGAAGAATAAGTTGAAAATTTCTTTCCACTTGATTCTTCTGTATTCCATAATATATATGGTAGATAACATATGCTAAAATGTAGTTTACATCTGTTCTATGATTACTTATACTATTACCCTACCACTTTATCATTACTATGCTCCAGAGAAAGTAAATTTGTTTAATGGAACTCAGTCGTCACAGGACAGCAAAAAACATGGGGAAAATATAAATGCTATTCCATGAACACAGTGAGCTACTTGTCTAGTGACAAGAATGCATTTTGCCAAGGAGACATGCATGCACGCACGCACACACACACACACACACACACACACACACCCCAATCATAAACAATGTTCAGCATAGGTCATAAGGACTTGTGGCTCACCATCTGTTTTTCTGTGCACACATATATACATGTTTCACAGGCACACCCTGATCTGAAAGAATTATGACATAAACTCCAAATCCTAGAAAAGCAGAATCCATCTTTTGTAATGGTAGTTAAATAAGAGGTTGGTATTTGCTGACCTGTCCCGTGAATGATTAAAGACCCTGATCTGTCCATGACGGTAAATAAACTTGGAAATCTGGTATGGCTTTAGAGTGATATGAAATGGCGACCACGTCTCTTGCCGTTCAAAGAGTTCTGGATGATTGCACACCTGAAAAAAGAAATCAGTCAAAAAAACAGTCAAATAATGAAGTTGCCACATTATGCTGAAAACAACCATTCAGGTAAACAGGAAAAGGAAAACTTCAATGTTTAGTGAGTTCCATTTATATTCACCATTTTTTTTTGCCACTCTCTCTTCTTTGATCAAAACATTTGTCATGAACATGAGGTCTTCTATCTACACGAGAATTAGGGAGCTACTCAAACTCCAAAGGTACCTCACAAGACTTTAGAGTGTTTTACAAATCTTAAAGCTCTGTTAATAAAGTACTATGAGGTTTGGCATGAAATTAGCTGGTAGAGCTCTGGGGGTGGTTGGCCCAAGTACTAGGCAGGCCTTACCTTCCTGAATTGCATAACCAGATTCATGAGGCTACTGGTGGTATTCTGTGCTTGCTGGGTGGAGCCCATTGAGGACTGCAACAGATCCTCAATGGAAATTTTGTTCTTTAGTGCCTGATATAGCAGTTTCTGTCTACTGGTCAGTTGGCAATACATCCAAATCTCAATCTGAAAAACAGCAAGAAAATTAATATGTAGACATATCCTCCTTCTTAAAAGATCAACAGCGCCATTCCAGATCTTAAACTGTATTATAAAGCACCAATCATCAAAACTGCTTGGTACTGGCTAAGAAACAGAGCGGTGTATCAGTGGAATAGATTAAGTATGCAAGGAATAGATTAAGTATGCAAAACACAGTAGTCAATTACTATAGTAATCTACTGTTTGATAAATCCAAAGACCCCAGCTTCTGGGATAAGAACTCACTATTTGACAAAAACTGCTGGGAAAACTGGAAAAGAGTATGGCAGAAAGTAGCCACAGACTAAAATCTCACACCACATACCAAAATAAAGTCAAAATGGGTTCATGATTTAGATATAAAGGCTGATACTGTAAGCAAACTAGGAGAGCAAGAAAGAGTTTACCTATCTGATTTATGGAGAACAGAAGAATCCATGAATAAATAGGAGATAGAGAACATTAAGAAATGCAAAATGGATAACTTTGATTACATTAAATTGAAAAGTTTTTGCACAAACAAAGCCAATGCAACCAAGACCAGAAGGAAAGTAGAAAACTGGGAAAGAATTTTTACAATCAGTGTCTCTGATAAGGGCCTCATTTCTAAAATATATAGAGAATAAAGTCAAATTTGTAAGAATACAGGTCATTCCCCAACTGATAAATGGTCAAAGGATATGAACAGGCAGTTCTCAGATGAAGAAACTAAAGTCATCTATAGTCATATGAAAAAATGCTCTAAATCACAATTGATTAGAGAAATGCAAATCAAAACAACTCTGAGGTACGACATCACACCTATCAGATTGGCCCACATGACAAAACAGGAAAATGATAAATGTTGGAGAAGATGTGGGAAAACTGGAATACTAATGCACTGTTGGTGGAGTTGTGAAATGATCCTACCATTTTGGAGAGCAATTTGGAACTATGCCCAAAGGGCTATAAAAATGTGCATACCCTTTGACCCAGCAATAGCACTTCTAGGGCTATATCCCAAAGAGATCATACAAATGGGAAAAGGACCCACACATACAAAAATATTCATAGCAGCTCTTTTTGTGGTGGCAAAGAATTGGAAACTGAGAAGATGCCTGAGAAGATGCCCATCAATTGGGGAATGGTTGAGCAAGTTGTGGTATACGAATGTGATGGAATACTATTGTGCTATAAGAAATGATGAACAGGCTGACTTCAGAAAAACCTAGAAAGACTTGTATGGTCTGATGCTGAGTGAAGTGAGAACCATGAGAACATTGTACATAATAATAGCCACATTGTGAGATGACTAATATTGATATTGATAGCCCTTCTCAGCAATGCAAGGATCTAAGATCTCCAAAGGCCTCATGATGGAAAATACTATCCACATCCAGAGAAAAAACTTGAGTCTGAATGCAGATGGAAGCATACTATTTGTTTTTTTTTTCTTCTGTTGTGTTGTTTCCTCTTTCTGGTGGTTCCTCCTATTGATTCTAATTCTTACTTACAACATCACTAATGTGAAAATGTGTTTAATAGGAATGTATATGTATAGCCTATATCAGATTGCATGCCATCTTGGGGAGGGAGTGGGAGAAAAATTTAAAACTCAAAAACTTATGGAAGTGATTACTGATGAATTAAAATAAATTAATTTAAAAAAAGATCAATAGCAGAATAAAGTTTCACATATACTTAAACCAGAATATGCCATAAAGAAATAAACATTCAACATGTAGAGACTAAAATTCTAACTTTGTGATTTAGGATACTAGAAAGAAACGTTTTTTTTTAAGTTAACAGCACTAATACCTAAACTACTTTCTTCTATTGAAATATTCTTTTTGTCAAAATTCATCAGTATTTGGTTAAGGATGATCTGGACGAGGGACAAACAATCTGGCACAAAGAGAGCCACAGGTTCACTGATGTAATGAGAATCCATTTAGTGTGAGATATTTTACTTGTGGATTTTATCTAGTTAACTTCTATTTTCTTCACTCAGCTTAATTTGCCTGTGGATGCTGTGGTTTATCAGTCGTGAGATAACACAAATGGCCACAATCAATGAGGAATGGAAGGAAATGGTCACTTCTATTCCTTTCCTTTGGAATAAAGGACCCTTGCTGTCACCATCAAACAAGAGCATCAATTAACAAACATTTATTAATCATCTACTGTGCTTGGGGTAGGGAGCGATAACCATTTATTCAGTGCCCATTATGTGCTACACACTATGCTAAGCACTTTAGAAATATTATCTCATTTAATACTCACAACAAACCGTGTGTGTGTGTGTGTGTGTGTGTGTGCAGGTGCTGTTATCATTCCCATTTTACAGTTGAGGAAACAAGCAGACTGAGGTTAACTGACTTGCCCAGAGTCCCATAGCTAGCAAATGTCTGGAGGCTGGATCTGAACTTGGGCCTTCCTGACTCCAGGCACAGTGCTCTATCCACAGAGCTACCTAGCTTTCTCCTAGTACGGTGTTGTACTAGGTGCTGTATATGAAAAAAATAAAACAATCTCAACTTTCAAGGAACTTGCATTCTAATATGGAAACAATGAATATTCACTGAAGTATGTATAGGATAAATATGAAGAGAATGAACGCAGATAAATAAGCAAAAGTTAGTGAGGAAAAAGTGAATTTGAAGATAATTACCCCTCCAAACCCCCTTCACCCAGGAAAAGAGAGACAACTCTGGGAGAGAGCTGGCTGGGAAATGAAAACAAACTATAAAGGTCAGGACAAAGGGACAGTGCTATGGAAGGAGAGGGACAAGGGTACCCCAAAATGTTCTCTCCTCACCTTGTCTGACAACTCATTTTCCACATCCTTCTTGATTCTTCTCAACATAAATGGCTTCAAGATCATGTGTAACCGAGACAACTGATCTGAAATGACAAGTCATACCACCAATAGCAGACAATTTTGAGTTAACACAAAAAGCCAAAAACAAAAGGATGCTCCATTCATTGCCTGACCTAGTATTCATACACTGCTCGCTTGCAGACCAAGAATTCACCGTAAAAGAGAGACATGAAATTTTCTCAAATAGGAACTCAAATTTTCTACAATTTCTTACTGATGTGTCTATATTCTGTAATGGTCTCTTCCGGAAAAAAAAAAAAGGCTTTCTGTAAGTCTCAGTAATGCGCAAACACACACACACACACACACATCACCTCTTCTCTACTTTGTTGAATATTCCAAATGGGCTGTCAAAGAAAAAAAGAAAATATACTATACTGTTCAAAAAACTACCATCTTTGACGTTAATATTGCCTATTTAAAACATATGACAATCAACACATAGAGAAAAACAAACCAAAAAACCCTTATGGTTCTTTTCTATTATATTGGAATAAAAACAATTCTTCAAAACAACTCAATTTAAAGGAGAAAAAAACACAAGTATGAAGTTCCTTATATTGGCTGATTAAGAAGAAATGAGAAGACCCAGTGATAACTTACTCTCATCAATGGCAGATTTATTCTCAGCATGGCTCTCAATGTCCTTGGAAAACCACTCATTAAATTCTTCATGGGAATCAAATAATGTTGGCATAATGAAATGGAGCAGAGCCCAAAGCTAGGAGTTAAATAAAAGAAAAATGACTATCAACAAAGAGACAGGTGCTTTTTAACCAAACATCTCCAGATCTGTTAAGTGCCAATAGGCACTATGTAGATAGTTGCATTCTTCATCTCACTATAGAACACAGGCTTTCCAAGTGTGTTTCCCTCTCTGAACACAAGTTGTATGGAGTTACCTGCACTATAGCACATTTCCAGGTTTAAAAAAAAAATTAGCTTTTGCTCATTTCCGATTTATTGTAGAACGGGATCAATTTACTTTTGAGAAAAAGGTTATCTCTTAAGTGTCCTGGTGTCTTTCTTTCATTTAAAACTACAGGGTGAAGACACTGCCAAAAGACAGGCACATGTTACAATGTCTGGATGCTACATTGATGAACGCAGACATTTCTCTTCCCTGCGTGGTGCCCACCTCAGCCATAGTGTTCTGAATAGGGGTCCCTGTGAGCAGAAGCCGATTCCGACACTGGAACTGCAAGAGGATCTTCCACCGAACGCTGCCAAAAAGAAAGTCACAGACTCAGGTTAGTGCAGAGTCTATTTTCTAATTCTACACTGGAAGCTGCACAATAAAATTCACATGGTGTGTCAATTCAACTCAAGTATCGAATCATCAAAAAAGCATGTGAATGTACTCTTCTGATCAGTTTTGGTCTTTGCATTGTCTCTAAAGTCCTGAAAATGCATTTTCCCCACCCTTCTTTTCAGAGGTGGGGAACTAGGAAGGTGGAACATAGCATACATTGTCATACTTGGACGACACATAGGTTAGTTCAGCTCAACTCCTTCCCGATCCCCAAAATTTCTTTTTTTTGTATTTGTTATAAGGGCTGGTTGGTGGTCTGGGTGAGGGACAACGAAGTGATATAAGGGAAATGAGCTGATGAAAAACAAAAGATGTCAATAAAAATACTGCTTGACAAAAGAAAACTACAAAGGGACCAACCGTTCTGACGTAACACTTGGTCCATAGGATAATATGGAAAAACTCAGGTCTTTCCTAGGAAGAAAAATTATTCCTTATGAATGTTAAATGGAATTTTTCTGCATGTTTCTTCCATGCGACAGAATTTCTGTTAGGCTTATCTAATATGATAGCACCAGAATTCACTTGTCTGTAGCAGGTAGGGCTTCAAATTGAGGTTTGAAGTGTCTTCAACGTATGTGTATGGAAAAGAGTAAAAAAAAAGTTATAATTTGATAATTTCAATGGGTAGAACCTCAAGAATGTTCAAATGTGTTTTTGTTTATGAGTGATGGTAAACATTTTTTCAAGTAGTTATTTACATTTTTATTTCTCTCTGTAAGAACCACTCAAATGATTTGAATGTTTTTCATTAGTGATAAGAGTTTTACCCTTGACTAAGTTTTCAAATTTTATATTTGTTGTAAATTATTTGCCAGTCTGTTATTTTTCTTTTGATCTTGATTTTTTTGCTATAAACACATTTTTAATTTTTATGTAACCAAGAGAATTATGGCACAGAGAGGATAGAGTTGGTCTCAAAGCCAGAAAAACCAATGCTCAAGTCCCAACTCTGACACATATTATATGCCCACAGGCAAGTCACTTTATTCCTCAGTGCTCCAGGGGGGCATCAAACTCAAATAGAAACGGGGGGGGACTCTTGTGGGCTACATATTATTTTAGTTTTAAAACATACTATAACCTATGTATTGTTGATTTTTATTTATTTTGTTAAAATTTCCCAATTACAAGAGGCAGCTAGGTGGTGCTGTGGATAGAGCTCTGGCCTTGGAGGACCTGAGTTCAAATCTGACCTCAGAGACCTCACTGTATCTTAGCTGTGTGACCCTAGGCAAAAGTCACTTAACCCTGGTTGCCTCACCAAAAAAAAAAAAAAAAAGAAGAAGAAGAGAGTTATTCAAAATTTCCCAATTACATTTCAATCTGCTTCAGGCCACATTTGGGAGTGTGATCATGTTTATGACACCTGTGCTCTATGGAACTTTCTTAAATCTACCTGCATTGGTAGAGAGCATCTTCTCTCTTGGGAGTCATCTATACCAATGAAATCATAGGTCTACTCTAGTCCATATGTTCTAAACAATTATTTATCGCCTTGTTCCTGAACATTTTCTATTTGTTTAATAAAAACTTCTTTCTTTTTTTTTTCTTTTTGGTGAGGCAATCGGGGTTAAGTGACTTGCCCAGGGTCACACAGCTACTAAGTGTCAAGTGTCTGAGGCCGGATTTGAACTCAGGTCCTCCTGACTCCAACCTCTATTCATTGAACCGCCTAGGTGCCCCTAAAAACTTATTTCTGCAAATGAAACATTATTCTAGTATCTTCTAGCTTTTTACAACAGTTCTTACTGGTTAGAAGTAAGTTTGATAAAGTGTGAGATGAAGTTCTAAGTTTATTTTTAGGGTGCCTTTTGAAACTGACTAAATTGCAGACACAATTAATGAAATGGTAGGGTGATAAACGACCCTTTTTGGCCAAAATAGTAACTTCTTTTTCTTCCCTAAATGACTTTTTAATAAAGTTTTATTGGTTCCTCTTATCTATCAGTTGCTATAATTCCCAGACTAAATTGTTTCTCATGACAAAAAAAGGCATTTAAGTAAAAATAGCCAATATACCAACTATATCTGACAATGCTAACAACACCCAATCATTTTAGACCTCTACATCTCTGCCTTGAGGGTGAAAAAAGTTTCATCTTCTATTGTTGGGGAACCTTTCAGCTACACAGTTCTACACTGTGGTATTTCCATTTACTAACTTATTTTTCCAAAGGGAAATATCAATATGATAATCCTCTGAAAAGGCAAATTACCTTTTCAATTGATTCAAGAAGCTTTATTAAACATAAAAATGTTAAGTAAACCCAGAATACTCAAGAAAATGCTACAATTTTTATAAGAATTAATTATAAAAAGTGACACTTATGATATATAATAGGGACGTGTGACCTGCTATTAATACAAGTCCTTATTTGCTGTCTGATTTTGGACCTTAGAGGTAACTGACTACTGTGGTAATATTGCATCTTAAACATTAGTTTCTTTCAAAACAAACAGAAAAACAACTTAAGTGTTATTTGGTATTCTTGGACCCCTAAGCAGTCTTCTGAGAATAGAAGTTTTTTTTTATATATACACAACATAGGATTTTATTTTGATTACATTTTTCATCCCACTCTAGTGCTTTTGTCAATTGCAGTCTAAAAAACAATCATAAAGATAACGCAGAAAAGAGATTTCCTGTATAGAAAGCAGTTCTCCCTGAGCACTACTATATAAGAACAAATAGAACTGATTGTCAAAATACGCAGTTATGAAATACATAATAGGTAGGAAGAAGTCATGAAAAATTCAGCATCAGTATGCACGTTCCATGCTAAGTACCATGCTAAATACAATTACTCTTTAGGCAGGTACAAGGCTGACACACAGACCATAAAACACCATATTCTGAAAGTTCTCAGATCTGTTTGTTTGGTTTTTTTTTGTCCGAATATAAGCACCTCACCACAAAGGCCAAGTTTCTACCCCTTGTGTTACCTGGAGCTACTCTTAAGAGCTTGGGCCTCATCTAATACCATGTACTGCCACTTCACCCGCTGGAAGTACTTCACGTCCTGAACCACCAGCTGGTAGCTGGTGATCACCACGTGGAAAGGAGCATCCTGAGTGTACAGTGTCTTCTGTAAACACAAAAGGGAAAGGATAAGGAGACATCTTACAATCCATAAGACAATGTGTTTGGGGCTGAATTGTCTTCAAGGTAACAAAGTTAGTGAAGAACTTTTTAAAAGCTGTACAGATGTAGAGGGGAAAGGGTTTTTCGAGGAGCCCAGCTCTCCCATTATAAACAGGACAACATGGAATAAAAGAAATGAGATTTAATTGCTTTAAAAGCAGTCATCACTATAGCTAGAAATTGAAGTATTCAACTCATCTAACAAAAAAGAAAGCTTCTGCTTAATCCTATTCAAACTACTACTGTGCCAACCCTGGTTAATCCCTCCAAGATGAAAAGCATGGAAGAAAAGGGACAAAAGTAAAACTTTTTGTTAAATGCTTAAAATTGTACATTTAGATTTTAAACATTATATGTAATTCTCTGAATGTACATTGGAGCTAATGCATGCATAGCACGAGTAAGATGATTGTTACCTGACTCCAGAATTTCCTGATGACTTTTCTATCATGAGGATTACCCCAATATGGCAGCACCTGCAACATCATTAATGAGATTATTTTTTCCAGTAACATTATAGCCATGGTTACTGGTATGTGCTTCTTTAGAATATGGAATAAACTAATAGGATGAATGTAAACCACTCCATAAATCCAGTGCTTTTAAATTCTAATTCAGATGATCACTTTTATGTGCAGAGTCCACATCTAAGCATATTCTTCTGTAAGGACTAACAAGGACTATTTTGTCTTTGATAAACAACAAAAAAAAGCTTAAGCAGACAAGCTAGAGAAATCTGAACACAAAATGTAAGACATTTTCATTCCTAAGTCATTTAGGTCAATAAAGAGGTGGAGACCCAAAACTATGTCAAGAATACTACTAAACTTATATGGTATAACACTCCCATCTACTGGACAGTAGAGGAATAACTGAAAGCTCTTGAGTAGCATAGCATTTTTTTTTTTTTTTTTTTTGGTGAGGCAATTTAGGTTAAGTGACTTGCCCAGGGTCACACAGCTAGTGAGTGTTATAAGTCTGAGACTGCATTTGAACTCAGGTCCTCCTGACTCCAGGGCCCATGCTCTATCCACTGCATCACCTAGCTGCCCTATAGTAGATATTTTTAAAAGATTTATATAGCACTTACTATTTATAATACGCCGAGTGTCATATAAAATAAATAAATAAAAAGGTTCTGCATTCTAGGGGCTGAAATTCTAACAAAAGCATCATTAACATCTGTATCATTTGTAGCTAATATGTTATGGAATTTATATAATTATATAATTTGTATTTCACACTCCACTACACCTCGCCAAAAATAAATAAATAAATGAAATCTACCTATACAAACCAAAGTTTTCTAGAAAATGAAAGGACTCTTAGCTTTGAAGTTCAAAAGTAAGAACAAATAGAAAGATGGCTCCTGGGAAATCCTAGCTACGTTTCCTTTCCTTGACATAATTCAAAGAAGCTATGACCTCAATGATGTGGTTACACATACAATTCAGCCAAGTGCAACGCATGAATGTCAGGTCACTTCCTAGCTATTTCCAAACCATGTTGCTTGTACTCAGGCCACTATCCCTATCTCCCTCCCTTAGAGGGAATTGTGAATTCTGATAGCAGAATCACCCTGGGGTCTAAGAGCTGTGCTTTTGAATTATGTTGCCCAGGATCAGACTTCCATGTCACTTCCTGGACATTCCCAAATCATGTTGCTGTGTCCAAGACCCAAGGCCCTGTTCTGCTCTATCTTCTAGCTCTCCTTTATGTGCGGTCTTCTTTCATTAGAATATAAGTACTTTGAAGGCCTGGGACTATCTTGCTTCCTTCTATTTGTATCCCTACTGTTTATCACAGTGTCTGGAACATAGAAAGCACTTAATAAATGTCTTAGCATTCATTTATGTTGGCTTCAGCTTGTGTACTTTGTCCAGTCTCTCCTGTAAATAGTCTACAGGGGGTCCACCAAATGTGTGAGAGCCCTTAAGGATTTTTGAGGCTGTGCTGAAAACAACAGAGTAAATGGGATTCCACTGATTATTGCATGATCTTACTACGTGAATAGACCACTTCTTTTTTCTGGTTGTACATTTCTTTGACAATACATTACATTGCTTCTTACATATACTTCTTCATTGGTTAATATGCTGCTACCTATTTATGCCCACCACCTATCTCTCCAGCCAATGCCCTTTGAATGATCTAAAAATTGAATTATTCAGAGGTTATATTATTTCATGATTCATAGCCATATACTATCAATGGTAGAACATTTGTTTTAGGGAAAACAAATTTCCCTTTATTTTAGAGAAAAGCTTGGGATGATAAGGCAACTTCTCAACATTTATTCAGCCCCTTCTCTTGTTCCCAGTCAATTCTGGGTCCATCCAGCTCATTGTCCATCTAAAGTATCTGTTTAAATACTGATGGACTAGCTCTATGGGCCATTTAACCAACTACTTGTCATAGTTTAGATAATAAATATTCATCATTCCCTTGGTTTTTTCTCTGTGCTTGGATAGGTGAAACTCTTTTTGTGTGAATATGGATCATGTTTAAGAGGCTTTACAATGGGCCATACCAGTACATAACCAGCACAATGTGACAGCAGCATCTGGAAGACCTGAATATCCATAGGGAATTATTCTCTTTACATATCCTCCATGGTAGTATCAAACAATTTGATGATTGTCACTTTATAATATAGATTCAGATCTGGTAAGGCTACGCCACCTTCCTTTGAATTTTTTTTCCCCATTAATTCTCTTAATATTCTTGAACTTTTGTTCTTCCAGATGAATTTTGTTGTTTTTTCTAGCTCTATAAAATATTTTTTTTGGGTAATTTGACTGGTATGGCACTGAATAAGTAAATTAATGTAGGTAGGATTGTCATTTTAATTATATTAGCTCAGCCTACCCATGAGCAATTGATATTTTTCCAATTATTTAGGTCTGATTTTAGTTGTGTGAAAAGTGTTTTGTAATTGCATTCATATTCTTCCTAGGTTTATCTTGGCATAGTATCAAACAATTTGGTATGCATATGTCTCTGTGTTTTATATATCATACAGTTACCACTGTTGCTATGTATTTCAAGGAATCTTAAAACATTTTAATAATGAATGGGAGATATACTAATGAAATATAGATGTTAAAGGCAGCTATTTTTTCACTACTGAATCAAATGAGTTTTTATAAAGTTTTCAACAAAAAAATAGAGAGGAATTTTGTATTCCCTATAACAAATCCCCCTTAAGGATTTATTTGTTCTGTGAAAGATTATTATTATTAAGGATTTGTTCTGCGAAGTTTGGATTCAGTCAAAGGGCAGCACTTGAGGACCTAGAGGGCTACATGTGGCCTTGAGGCTGCAGGTTCCCCACCCCACCCCACCCCACCTCTATACCTTTCAGTAAATAACGTAACTATAAAGATTAAAGATCTGGTCTGTTGTGAAATCTAAGTTGCAGAAGCATGCCAGTTCATTTTTCATGCCTTCATTAAGGGTGCCCTAGTTGTGTGCATATTTCTTAAAGATTTTCATAGAGCTGGAAAAGAAGGCAGATGCATAAATGTTTACTGATATTTTCGTAATTGCATTTACTAATATAAACAATAACTTTTTTCTTATTTTCTTAATGCCATTTTTTTGGTATATCATTGCCACTTCCTAATGACTCCCTTTACCTACTACAACAGAATCTCTCCTTGTAACAAAAAAGTACATTTAGGAAAAACAAATCATTATGTGGTCATGTCAAATTGCCTTATTTTATCCCTAGGATCCACCACCTCTCTCTGCCAAGAGAGGAGAAGTGTACTTCTCCGCAAGTCCTTTTGAGGTCAGGATGGGTACCTGAATTGATTAGTTTTGAAATTGTGCAGTGTTATTTTCCTTTACCTCACCCCAGTCATGTAAATCATTCTCCTAGTTCTGCTTACTCTGCATCAGCCCAGTTCACACAAATCTTCTTACTCTAAAGATCTGAGTTTGGAAATGTAGAATATGCATTTATTCCATAGCTCCTGACTCCTCAGAATACTTTTTGACCTCTGCTCGGGGCAGGACCTTGGTGAAGTACTCACGCTCAGTTCTAAACCAGTGTAGCCAGGGCTCCTCAGATTGGCATCAGCAAACACCAGCTACCTTTTCAGTTCCCTTTTGTGTGCTGCCTCTCCCCAGCGGAATGGAATGGTCTATATGTCTTCAAACAATTCCCTCAACTTAATCCCTGAGCTTAATTCATAAGTGTCCTATTCATGGAGAAAATATTCATGCCCTTCTCTTTGAGGTCAAAAGCAATTCCATTAATGAATATACAGTGTTTTGGAAACAAAAAGAACAGGGAGAAAAAAACTCCAAACTACACCCTAATATTAGTAATTAAGTCAGTCAGTCATGTGATATAATTAACTACAGAAAATGAGCAGGTTCTTTAGAATCCACCAAAAAATGTATTTGTTACCTTAAATCTAGGAACAAATCTTGAAAACTCTTGATGCCAGTTATTGAGTGTAGAAGCAGGGGAAATGATTAAGAAAGGTCCCCAAATGTTCTCTCTCTGCAACAACAAAAAACTGGTTCAGTCGACTGTATTCTTACAATTCTTACAATTACTTAAACCATTTAATAAAGAATTATGATAAGAGTAGCTCCACCGTAGCAAGCATAGGTTTTAACAAAAGATGTCTCCCATCCCAGCACTAACAGGATTCCTTTTAAGAACACAATGCTGCTCCAAAAGTAATTATTTGTTTTTGCGCCTTAGATTATAAATCGTGACATTATTTTCTCTAATATGGCCTTGCAACAAAATCTACTTCAGCCTTTATCAACTGGCAGGAATAACATAGTTAACATAATGCAGTACTTTGCTACAATGCCAATCAGCTCAAATACAATGCAATGAGAACAGATTGACTTTAGGACCCTGTTAGCACCTTTGATTTTTTTCTAAGATCTTATGATTAAGAAATCTCAAAAGCCATTTTGTTATAAATTTCAATGTGGCAGAACATTATTTTACTGTCAGGATGACAAATATGAAGAAGTCAGAAATATGAGATCTTGCATGAAGCAATGAAAGCCAAAGAAAGTAAAACCAGAAGAACTGCATATCTCATTATTAGAACAACATAAAGTTGTTTGTATATATAATTATTCACAAGACTGAGAAACAATAAAATTGGTTAATGCAATAGTCAAAAAGTTACTACAATACAATCCAAGTTAAAGGACTCTTCTATTAACAGCTGAAAAACTGTTTTCAAGGAATATACTTTGTTAGGAGGGATCTTATTTGGATATTAATTGGGAAGTGTATAATTTTGTCAAAATAAAATGTATCAAATTTTACTGAAAAATACAGGATGGGTAGAAATTCAGGCACAGGGAACAAGAGTGTGAACAGAGACACAAGATTGAGAGCATAGTACATGTTCAAGGTCAAGGGTATGAGTCCAGGTGGATGGGTGCATACAGCAGGTGGAAAAAAGTAACATGAAATAAAGAAACTGAGGTCACCTACTTCAGCCAGATGTGCTAAGAGGGCAATGCTTTGTACTGTTTTACCAAGACCCATCTCATCAGCCAGGATTCCATTAATGCCCTGAAAAAACAAACAACAACAACAAAAAAACCCAATACAGAGTCACTACTTCCCTAGACAGTCTAGACCAATATTTAAGATACTACAAAAGTTAACTTAGACAAGAGACTAGGAACAATGTCCCATGGGAATGTGTATAGGAATAACTATCTCTAGCACTGTAGTTATACAGCTAGAACTAAACAATAAATAGTACAAAAGAGACCTAGTATATTCACCAGAATCTTTGATCATTTATCTAATGTGAGCAAATGAGCATATAGTTGTGTTTACTATGCCCACTCAAACTGAAACATAAATAGATCTCAAATAAATTTCTCAAGTAGAATACAGCACTATGTGATTCATTTTTCATAAAGAAGTCAGATATCATTTTAAGACGTTAGCTGGCTGACACTGTTTTTTGCAAAACGAAAAGAAACTGTTTGTAAAAGGATTTAAATCTAAAATATTTCCTTGTGCTCACTTCTCAATCACCTGGGTCAATGACTGACTTTAAGAAAGCAGGTACAAAGGGTGCCACAGCTCTTAAATTCACCTGCTCATACAGATTGGCCAACCAATTCATGCCTTTCAGCTGATAGCCTTTTAATTTGCCATTAAAAATTGTGGGCTGTGGAATATCCTCCCCAGCTCGGATTGATGGGTTTGCCAGGCTATAACTCTCCCCAAATCCAGTGCCTGATTTGTTTGCAGCCCGTAGGGCTGCTGCCCGGCTCTCTTTTGCATCTTCATCAAATGACCTTGTCTGGAAAATAAAAAAAATTAAAAATAGGTAAGATGCTAGCAAAAGTCCCTAAACAATAACAGTACTCGACACCTTGTACTAAGTAAGAGAGACAACCATAATGGAAATACCTTTTTAAAATCCTATATAAATCGAATCACCACCTCAACATTATTTGTCATACTTAATTTGGTAAAACAGCACAGCATCTAAATGAAAGATTCTTAACTTGGGGGGAGTCCATGAACTTACTTTTAAAAATATCTTGATAACTGCATTTCAGTATCACTGGTTTCATCTGTAATCCTATGTATTTTATCATTTAAATGTTTATCATTAAATGTTTTTATCATTTAAAAACATTATTCTGAGATGGGGTCCATAGGCCTGATTTGCCAAAGGTTCCATGAAATAAAAGTTAAGGACCTGTGACTTAAATCTTAGTTGCCTCCTCCAAAAAAAGTATAATTAGGAAGCAGGGTAGTATTTAGTGGCAGCTAGGTGGCACAGTGGATAAAGCACTGGCCCTGGAGTCAGGAGGACCTGAGTTCATATCTGATCTCAGAGCAGACACTTGACATTTACTAGCTGTGTGACCCTGGGCAAGTCACTTAATCCTCAACTGCCTCACCAAAAAAAAAAAAAAAAAATTTAGTTGCCACACAGGAGAAGTTCATTACCTAAAAACCAGGAAGTCCTCATCAAAATACCATTTCACTTATAATAATATCCTATGATAATCAAGAACAGTAAGAAAAGGGCTCCAGTGTAGTGTTTTAAAGAAGCTCCCTGGTAGCTCTGAAAAGGGTTGCCTAAATCTATATTTCTCTCACTTCAACTTCAGTATTTCCAAAGAAATTTTGTAGACATTATGTCACTAACCATCATACAAACTAGAATGCTGTCTAATAAGTTAAAATTCTTTGTATTGAGTAAAGAGTAATCCACTGAGTATCAAACAACAGAGAAACTATCACCATAAAGCTCTCCTGACGACCAAATCTACTCTAATGCAAGAGTTCTTAAATTTTTTGTGTCATGGACCTTTTGACAGTCTATTGAAGCCTTCTTTTTAGACAATTTTAATAAAAAAATTAGTAATGGAAGAAAAGGTTAAATTTAAATTAGTGATGAGTGCACATAAAGAATTTTTTCCCCTATCCAAGCTCAAGGACCTTCAGTACTAACGCACTGAACCATAGTGAACTGCTTTCTACATTAAAACAGTGGGACAAAAAAAAAAAAAAAAAAAACCTGGGAAAACAGGACTAAATTCAATAAGGACACCCTCATATCTTGACCATGGAATTACTTTTTTCCTTATTGTCCTACTTTCTTAATTTTCCAAAGGTAAACAGTGAACTTGACTGACACATGAGAAAGGGGATATTTAGAACCTTTCACAGAAAATGTGATCAACAGATCCTTAGTTAAAAGGTTTTTTGGGGGGATTTTTTTAAACCTCTAAGACTCACCCGAGCTTGGTGAATCTGGTAAGCATCTTCAGCATTTTTCAGGGCTTGGGCTTTGTAGTAGTTGCTATCTAAAAAAAGTAAAAATCCACACAACATTTTAAAAAGTAGGTCATCTTCAAAAGACACAGTCATATAAACACATAATCCTCACCATGCCCTGGTGCTTCTAATATATGCAATCCCTGTTAGGCAGTGTAGTAACTTCATAAAAAATTACAACTGGAAGACCTCCTAGAGAAACTCAATTGGAATTTACAGATCTCAATATAATAATATAATAATAGACCTCAATGCCCTTATTGGAAAAGGATGACTAAAGAGTTTAAGTCACTTAACTAAGGCCACATAATTAGTTGCAGGCCTGATATCCAGGTCTAGTGACTCCTAATCTTGTACTATTTTTATAATACACTAGGTTATTATTGAATCTTCCTATGGTTCTCAGCTCAGGTGTCTCACCATAATCCTCTTGGGTGATGTTAACTACAACCCCTCCACCAATATCGATTTGTCTCTGTGTGGAACTGTCCTCCAGTTTTCGCAAGATCTCTTCCTGGATTCCATCATGTCCCATATCCCGTTTGCGACTCATAAAGTGGGCATACAACTCTGTCTGGGTGATGAGGAAGTTCAATTTACGTTGTTGCCTTTTAGCCTAGATAAAAAAAAAAAAACACAATTTTAAAACCAAAAAAACAAAGAGAGAGAGAGAGAGATACTTACCTTGGTTTGTACTTGAATATTTCAAAACTAGTAGCAAGAAAATATCAAAGCTTAGATCATCTAATTTTTCATGATGTACCTTTAAATCAGGTCAAACTTATGTGCCAAAATGTTTGCTGAACTAGAGAGCATAGGTATAAATGGAGTCTTCCTTAAAATAATCAATAGCATCTATCTAAAACCTTCAGCAAGCACAATAGGTAATGGGGACAAGCCAGAAGCATTTCCAATAAAATTGGGGGTGAAACAAGTATGTCCATTATCACCACTGTTACTCAATAACATACTGGAAACGTCAGCGTTGGCAATAAGAGAAGAAAAAGAAATTGAAGGTATTAAAATAGGCAAAGAAGAAACAAAGCTATCATTCTTTGCAGATGACATGATGTTATACTTAGAGAATCAAATAAAAAACTACTTGAAATAATAAACACCTTTAGCAGAATTGCAAGTTATAAAAGAAACCCACATAAATCATTGGCATTTCTATATATCACCAACAAAGCCCAACAGCAAGAGATAGAAAGAGAAATTCCATTTAAACTTACTGTAGACATTATAAAATATTTGGGAGTATACCTCTCGAAACAAACCCAGGAACTCTATGAATACAATTACAAAACACTTTTCACGCAAATAAAGTCAGATCTAAATAAGTCAAATTGATAAGAATACAAGCCATTCCCCAATTGATAGATGGTCAAAGGATATAAACAGGCAGTTCTCAGATGAAGAAATTAAAGCCATCTATAGTCATATGAAAAAATGCTTTAAATCACTATTGATTAGAGAAATGCAAATCAAAACTCTGAGGTACCACATCACACCTATCAGAATGGCCAACATGACAAAACAGGAAAATGATAAAATGCTGAAGAAGATGTGGGAAAATTGGAACACTAATGCATTGTTGGTGGAGTTGTGAAATGATCCAACCATTTTGGAGAGCAATTTGGAACTATGCCCAAAGGGCTATAAAAATGTGCATACCCTTTGACCCAGCAATAGCACTCCCAGGGCTATATCCCTAAGAGATCATACAAATGGGAAAAGGACCCACACATACAAAAATATTTATAGCAGCTCTTTTTGTGGTGGCAAAGTACTGGAAATTGAGAGGATGCCTATTACTTGGGGAATGGTTGAGCAAGTTGTGGTATATGAATGTAATGGAATACTATTGTGCTATAAGAAATGATGAACAGGCTGACTTCAGAAAAACCTGGAAAGACTTGTATGGTCCGATGCTGAGTGAAGTGAGCAGAACCAAGAGAACGTTGCACACAATAACAGCCACATTGTGTGATGACTACTATTGATAAACTTGACCCTTCCCGGCAATACAAGGATCTAAGACATCTCCAAAGGCCTTGTGATGGAAAATGCTATCCATATCCAAAGAAAGAACTATGGAAGTTGAACTGCTATTTTTTTTTCTTCTGTTGAGTTTTGTTTCCTCTTTCTGATGGTTCCTCCTATTGGTTTTAATTTTTATTTACAACATCACTAATGTGAAAATATGTTTAACATGAATGTAAATGTATACTCTATATCAGATTGTGCGCCGTCTTGGGAGGATGGTGGGGAGGAAGAGGGAGAAAAATTTTAAACTCAAAAACATATGGAAGTGATTATTGATAAATCAAAATAAATTAATAAAAAAAAACAAACAAAATGTTTGTTGAAATCCACAATTCTGTTTTATAAACTCTAGAGTTATGAAAGTAAGAATTACCTTCATTCACAAGTCTTAAGGAAGCCCATATTTACTTTCTTAACACAAGGCCTTTTCTTCAATGAGGCTTCTGTCTGAAATGCTTATGTCACTGTTTGCTTGTGATACTTATTAATATTATTATTATTATAAATAAAAAAAACACAAAAACAATGACCCCTGCACCCATCACCCAATTTGACTATTAAAGCACTTTCCAAGAGATTATCTCATTAAATATACCCATTTTACAAATGAGGAAACTGGGACCCCAGAAGGTAAAATGCCTAAGGACATAAAATTTATAAGTGATACAGCCAAGCCTAGGTCTCAGGCAAATGTGTTAGCACTATGCACTCAAAAGTAATTATTACAAATAAATATAAAAATAAACCAAAGTCTACATCACAGGTATCAAGACAGATGGTTGACATGTGTTTCATCCAATGTCTTTTAAGCAAAGAATCTATAATTTTGCCAACAAGAAGAATTTAAGAGTAGCAACTCACTCTACCAAGTTCATGACCTCGACTGACCTAGTAGAAAAGTGCTAGGGAATTGCTCAAAGTATGAGGAATTAGTCACAAAACTAGTTAAGTGTGACAGCCAGAATTTAAAGCCACATCTACTGGAATTGAACTCTGTCATTCTCCCCACTAAGGCACTTTACCTGTAATATTCAATTCTAAATAGTCCTGATCATAGTAATTTTTCATATTTTTTTTTTTGAGGCAATCAGGGTAGTGACTTGCCCAGGGTCACACAGCTAGTGAGTATCATGTGTCTGAGGCCAGATTTGAACTCTGGTCCTCCTGACTCCAAGGCTGCAGCTCTATCCACTGTGTCACCTAGCTGCCCCCATAGTAATTTTTATGATAAACAAAAGAGATGTGCTACCAAAAGCTATATCAAATAGCTAAGAATTCTGAATTCTTCTGAGTCTCAATGACAAGCCCTGAGGATAAAAGCTCTCTCAAAGACACAGAATATCCCCAGGATTCTCCCTGAAGCTGAGAGGCTCCAGCAATACCTAAAAAAATTTCAAAACAGTGTCTGTAAAAAATGTTTAGCCTGGAAAACCTATATTCAAACTGCCTATGAACTCACTCAGAACAATCAAGACCAGCTTAGTAAATAAAATTACTCTTGAAGTAAGACTTACACAAATTGGAGGACATAGAAAGATGAACAGAAAAGAAAATAAGATTGGAATCCAAATTTGAACATCAGAATTGGAGAAAATCTTTGTTTATTATAGGATGCCCACTGATGCAATACTAAAGTGCTCAGGTGAGATGGACTTTTCAGAACAAAAGCATATAAAAATAACATCTTCCTTCACCTTCATCAAGAAAGCATACCCCTTAAGTAAGTAATCATAAATTCATTAAGAATAATAAATGTCTACTTTTAAACTTCAGGGGAAAAAAACACTTAAATCAAAGATAAATGCTATGCCTACCAATTTTCAATGCAAATGCAAGGACACTTGACAGACTTACGTCACACTCAAAACTGTCTCAAGGCTTTGAAGCTGCACTGCTAAATTTAAAATATCTCTTGAAGTTCCAAAGGGCAGCAACTGTGACAAATGAAAGCTAGGTGCTCACCTCAGACTCAAGGCAGATTCCCTGGGAGCTCTGAAAAGGGTTGCCTAAATCTACGTGCATATTCAAAAGGATGTTAATGGACAAAGAGAGAGGCACAGGCACTATGGTGAACAAAAGGTGTCTCAGCATCTAGCAATGTTAATAGGAGAGCCTAACCTTTGACCAAAACCATACACTTCTGCTATTCTGCTATTTCACCCCCACATCCTCCAACATGCCAGTATCCCTTTAGTATCCTATTCCAATAGAGAAAATGTATCACATGTCAACTTTCATAAGGGACATAGAGAGCTGTTCTTTGCCCTGATCAAAAGGAAAGGTTTCTAGAGGCTGAGACATATAGTAAAACTCAACAAGAATCACCTTGGTGTAAGTGGATAGGATGTACAGCCATCATACCTGTTGATAGGTTTTTCATATTTTGTTAATAGGAGAGTTGTTTTGTTGAGTACTACAGACTGGGGAGCTACTGTTGCATTTGTCTTTGATATGGAAAGATTGGTACAGTTTCCAATGCCAAAGATATTTGGATGTTCGTTATGCTAAAGAGTTTTACCCATCCAGGCAGCAGCATACGCAATTGGACTGCTCATGGCCACATCTGGTGACCCCATGGTTGGAATGACATAGGAAATCGTTTGTCTTTCCAGGTTTGTACAAGTTCCTGTTTGTCCAGCCAAACCTCAATTAAATTTTCCTGGTAGTTTATGTTAAGATGCTTTCCTTCTACTCTGGGACTGGAAAACTACCACCTAAGAGCCAGTGTTTTAAAACCAGCTTGTGGGCAGTAGTTTCCCAGCTTCTACATATTTCTTAACCTCCAAAATGGCACTGAGGGAAGCACTGACAATTATATCGCCATTGGCTCATATTCCTGTCTTCCTAGAGCAGGTCTCGGACAAATAAATAATCCTGCATGTTTAATCAGTGTTTGGGAAAGTGAAAATAGTATTGTCCTCCTTATAGTCCTGCACCATTTTCTCTCTATTATTCAGGTAGAGTAATTAGACCCTATTTTGGGATTACTAAAACCTTCTGGTAAGCCTTTGATCTTTTCAAATTCCAGCTGAAAGGAGATACCTCTATGTAAACGCTTTGCTCTCACCTATGTGGATGCAGCTCTTGTCTGGATTCATCTCTTTCACTGTGGACTGATCCACTCTATTCTTGATGGGATAACATTTGTTCTGGAACAACCAGATGAAGCTATCAGTGTCTGAACTTTCAGGTCCTACTTTGTTCTTCATCCATGTTGACCCTGCCACTGCCCCACAGTGCTAGCACCTCTTGGTGGCAGAGACATGCAGCTGAAACTTACCCACCTGCAGGCAGCACACCTTCATGACAGGGAATTTACCCTGGGGTCTGGTCAGTCGTTCATTCTGATCAACAGTCTGTTCAACTTTGCTTCACCATCCGCCTCCCTCTCCCTCTCTCTATTTTTTTGCAGAGCATGTCTCAAATTTCTCTGTTCATCTTTTCTCTGTCCATCCTGTTCTTTCTCTCCCTGTATCCTTTATCATCCAGCCTTCTTGTTTACTAGCTACGTCCATGCTTCTGCTTCCTATTCTGCTATGTGTGCAAACATAGCACCACGTGTAGACCCCAACCAGTCCTGCTGTCTTTAGGCTCAGTAACTGTGGAGCCTACAGCTTTAATAACACAACCATGGAACAAAAGGCACCTGACCTGGTCTGGTCCCAGGCTAGTTTAAGCTGGCACTCTGCCTGTCTAGAAGATCCAAATAATAGTTGACAGCACTGTAACACTTGAATCAAGCCAACCCATATCTAGGTTGTGAACATGAAGGTGGTGGTAAAGGAAACATGAAGGTTAGAATGAGGAGACTAACTAAAGCACAAAAACATCTAACTGGACTTTGTCTTGTAGCATATTCCAATAATCACAACTACCAAGATCTAAAGAACAGTCATGCTTCTTACAAAGGAAAATTTGACAATATGGCAAGTTCAATTTAGAACCAATGAAATAAATATGATCAGTCTTGACCTGGGTACTACAAAGAGAGCTTATTAATTCTTGTGCCTTCATCCTACCTCCCTCATCTCTTCATCCAGCTTACGCTGCTCCAGGGCTTCCTTCTCAGCACGTTTACGGTGCTCTTTCTCCACCTTTTCATACTTCTTCCAGTACAGAAGCATTTCCTTTGTGAGACGGCGAGCTCGGGGTAGGGTCTCCTTACAGTTCTTCTGAGCTTGGATGGCAGCACGCCGTACTTCCCTCATACATTGGTGGGCAAGCTGCAAAACATAGAAACAATCAAAATAGGGGGGAAAACCAAATACTACACGTCAGTTCTTCCTGGATCCTAAACATCAAACACAACCCTTCTATCCATATTCATTATGTATAACCTCACTTAAATATTAGTATATTCAATTTGGATTACTCTATTATCAGACGAGACATTCTGTAATACTTAAAAAATAAGCAACCAAAAGGGACTATGATGTTTTAGGACTGAAGTAGATAGAAGTTCACTTGTGTACTTATAAAGAATGACTTGTCTAAGTAACGTAATAAATGTACTTCTTAGAGATGTAGTAGACCTTTTACTGATAAGCACTGAGGGGATGTAACAATGGTATATTATGGCTAACATCTTGCTACTGGGGGGTTGGGGTCTACAAATGAAATAGAATATAAGCACTCAATAGAAAGTGTACAACATGAAGCACAGCAGTCAATCCAAGAGAGGAAATATAGAAAAGGAAAATGGTATATAAAGAATATAGAGAGCCATATCAATCAATCGATCCATTCACATGCACTTATTAATCACCTACCCATTCCAAACCTGGTTGTTAGGTGTTAGGCCTGGAGATACAAGCACTAAGGATAAAACAATGGAAAGTATATAGAGAATAAGTACAAGGTAGTTACATACAAGGCAGTTTAGAAGAGAGAGATAATCACTTTAACAGCAGTATATAGGATGGAATAGAGTAGAAAGAGACTTAATAGTAGGGAGACCAATTAGGAGGCTACTGTCGAGGTAAGGGACAAATTAAAATACCTGAATTAAGGTGGCACGTATGAAGAGTGAAAAAGGGTTGGGTTTATAGAGATAGTAACAGTAAGATTCGACAATTAAAGGGCACTATGTGGTGCAATGGATAGAGCTCTGGCCTTAAGAGTCAGAGGACCTGAGTGCAAATCCGACCTCAGATACTTGATCCTGTGCAAGTTGCTTAACCCTGATTGCCTCAACAAAAAGCAACAACAACAAAAAGATTTGGCAATTAAATGGATATGCAGGGTGAGGCAGAATGAGTAATTAAGGATCATGTCTACAGCTTATGAACATGGGAGAATGGAAGAATGGTGGTGCCCTTCCAGAGAAACTGGAAGTTTGGAAGAGCAGAGTTTTGGGGAAAGATACTAAAATCTGTTTTAAATGTCTTCAGGACATCCAGTTTGAAATGTTCAATAGGCAGCTGGTGTGAAAGTAGTGGTAAAGCTCAAAGAAGAGACTGGGGCTGAACAGGTAAATGGGTGATTCTTCTACAGAGAGATAATTAAATCTCTGGGAGCTGATTAGGAGAGAGAAGAGAACAGGATCACTGGGGCCTTGGTTCCCACTCCCACCTCCCTACCCGAGCCACAGCTTTCAGTAAGTGCCACTATGTCAAAACTGGTCTCTCAGGTGGTTGACCCTCCTTACCACCACATCCCTTCCCTATAGCCCTAGCATATTCTGAGAATGAGGAGAGTGAGAAGGTAACAGACCTTCAGAGCAGGAAGGAAACCCTGATTGGAGGGAATGGAAGGTGCAACAGACAAGGAGGAAAACAATTAGGATAGTAGCGTCATGAAAACCCAGAGAGAAGACATCAAGAAAGGTGGTCAATAGGGACAAATGTAAAGGAGGGGACAAGAAAGAAAAGGAGAAGTGAGATTTATTAATTAAGAGGTCATTGTTAAGTTTAGAGAGAATAGTTTCTATTGAGTGACAGGGTTGGAAGCCAGTGTGAAAACGGTTGAGTGAAAGAATAAACCTTGTCTTTGGTTGGATGAAAAAAAAAAAAAAAGAAAAGAATAGGAAGTAGAGCTTTTTCTAGAAATGTTGTTGCGAAAGGGAGGAAGCAAGGAGGATGATAATTTGAGAGTATCTAGTGGAGGTTTTTTAAGAAAGAGGGAAACAGGACAGGGTCAAAAGAGAGAACAGAATAAATGGGGGACAGGACATAATTAAGGGAAATATACTTAGTTTTTTACAACATGACAACAGTGGAAGTGTTTCGCATGACTACACATGTATAATCTGTATCAAGTTGTTTGCCTTCTCAATGAGGGTGGGTGGGGAGGGAGGAAGGGAGAAAATTTGGAAGGGGGGGTAGAGACACAAGGGAGGGCAGATTAGGAGAAGGGGCATTCAGAATGCATGCCATATGGGGTGGGGGGAGGGACAAGATGGGGAGAAAATTTGGAACTCAAAATCTTGTGGAAGTGAATGTTGAAAGCTAAAAATAAATTAATTAATTAAAAAAAGAAAGAGGGAGACAGATAAGTAGATGGAGATTGAAGATTAGAAAAAACGAATGAGTTAAAAATTTGTGCTTCATATATGCCGAAGAATGCATAAACCACGTATAAACTAGGGACACAAATAGAAAAGCAAGAGAAAGGTTGACTGGGGGAGCTGTCTGTTGGAGACGACAGAAGAAGACAGGAGAAGATGGGAATGAAGGGCTCCCGGAAAGGGGTCTGCTGTGGCAAAAAGAAGGGCCACTTCATTACCAGAGACTAGGGGAAACAAGGAGACCATGTAGGATGTTGTCAAGGGGTTTTTAGATGAAGAAAAGGGTAGAAGAAGAGAGCTTACCACAAGTGATCTTAATTTTCTCAGTAAACTAAGAAGGCCTCAGCTTTAGAGAATTGGAGTTGGGGTGGGGAGAAGTGGGCCTGGTAGATGTGAGGGTCTCGGTGAAATCAGATAACATGAATTTGTAATGTATCTAGTTTGCATGATTCTGACTTCTGGCAGCTCCATCCAGCAGGTGAGTACAAGTTAAGATAGTGGATGATGGAAATAATCCAGAGGTGAGATTTGGCAAGGGACAAGCAGCAATAGGTCAAAAGGCAAAGGTTTCTAGAGGAAAGAACAACATAAAATTGAAGTGGTTATCCATATGAGATGAGATTGGGGAAAGAGAAGGAGGAAAGTCAAATCAGAATTAGGGATACTACCACTGAACTGAGGCATAACACTGGAACGCTACTATATGACTAAGTTACGTCACTACAAGGGGAAAATAGTACTGACTCAAGCCATACCAGGTATGCAAGGATAGAGAACAATGATCATAAACTTTTTTATTTTTAACATCAGAAGGACCAAGTGAGTCAATTAATGCAAAAATTATTATAATTTTGCTTAGAAATAAAAATTTTCATCCTATTTTCTTTGCCTCATGGAGAATAAAAAATGTACTCCATCAATTGATGCAACTTGGTTCTTTCAAATACTAATCTTAAAACATTAAAGAAATGTTTGCTGATCTGAATTGAATCTCTTAATCTCCCTTTTGCAGAGAAGTGCTCTGAATAATGCTAAAAAGAGCCCAAAAGGGCTGCTGATCCTTGTACTAGGGCCAAGGCTTTAACTAAAGAGGCTAAAAGTTGTCCCACAAATCAAAATTTCGAGAAAAACTTATTTACCAAATAGAAGACAAATTCTTTTTAAAACAGGATTTGGATAGAAGGGAAACTCTCCTGAGTTTGCTGATTAATTTAATCAGCAAAAAGAAGACAATAGACCAGTGCACTGAGAAAAAAGATCAAGAGGATCTTCTTCAGATTTTAATCATAACATAAAACATCCCAAAAGGATAAAATGTCGAGCTTACCTTTCGGCTATTGGTGAGAAATAGGTTACGGGCTGAAGCTTTCTGCTTGTTGGCCTAAAAATTAAATGAAGAACACATCACTTAGGATCAACTTCTTTCCAGATGATATAGTCTGGCAATGAAATTAATATTCAATTTTAAAAATATCCTGCAAAACAGAAAGTGAAGCAGCTAATCCCCAGGGAAAGACTACTTGTTAAAACTGATACAAAGCTGCAATTTTAGCATCACACCTGAAGCTGTGGGTAAGCCTTAAGCTACCACCAAGAGAGAAAGGCCAGAATTTTAGCTTTTTTATAAAGTCTTTGGTATATTTGTGGAAGGAATCTAAGTTATAGTATATGCAGAATCTGAAAAAGGAAAGAAAAAAAAACAGATTGATTTCTCCTCCCTTTATCCTCAAGTCCTATTTGTGCCTTTTTTCTAATCTTGATCAAAATACATTCTCTTCAAGCTCACTTTATAAGGGACAGGTGGGGAGAAATCTGCTAGAAGTATTCATCCTGTGCTGCCCCGGGTTTCTAGTTTGTGCCTGCCATCATCTAGCTTCAATTACCACGTCTAAAATTTGAGATGCAGAGCCAGTATGATGATGATGAGCCAGTAACGTGGCTTGGCCTTTTCCTACCTTGTGCTTGTCCCAGAATTTCTAGGCCTCATCTCCTGTTGTAGGCCATTTTACCACAAACATTCCCTCTCAGTCGAGAAATCTTACCAGTCTCACAATAAGGTTAGATTTCATATAGAGTATGCATATGGTATGGAAGAACAAAAGGAAAAGAGCATGGTTGAATGGCATACATAAGTCACTGTTCAGCTGTCCCCCTATACCCAGAAATGCCAGAACAGAATCCAACCTAGAGTCTCTAAGGGCTATTCTCACCTTCTATTTGTTAAGAAATGTTTGGCTTTTTTGGGGGGGGGGGGGTGAGGCAGTCATGGTTAAGTGGCTTGCCCAGGGTCACACAACTAGTAAGTGTCAAGTGTCTGAGGCCAAATTTGAACTCAGGTTCTCCTAACTCTAAGGCCGGCAGTCTATCCACTGTGCCACTTAGCTGCCCCGGTTTGGCTTCTTTTAAAATGGCAATTGCTCCTTCTCAAAATGTTATATTGCCCCTCTCTCAAGCTGAAAAGGCTGCACAACAAAGTTTCAAAAGATCACTCAGCATCATTGTTTTATTTTTAATACTCTTCTATCCTGATTTGTTATTATTTAAGACCATCAAGATATTTTCAAGTACTCTACAAAAACCACCACCTGCCTTCTCCCTATTCCTTTGATATTATTACTAAGTGTCAAGATGTTGTCAAATCTCTATTTTTCCCCTGAGGTGTCTACATATAGTCAACATACTGCATAGGTCTTCCTCAGTGAGGTCTCCCTCCCATTACAGAAAAGGGAACAACACATGAGAGTAAATACTGAATCTCTTTAGATCCAAACCTAGAAGGAAGAGCTGGTAATCCTTCCATACTTAATTCAAAAAGCAAAATTTCTGCTCCCTTGTGAGGAAGCATGAATTTCGTGCTTCTTTCTGCTGTACCCACACTGACTTGACATCCCCTCATTTGTCTCCTCACCTCATGTGCAGGACGTTGGGACCACTCACCTTTGGTAGCTCCTTTTTCACAATGCTAAGCCACACTTTCCGTCGACGGGCATTAAGTTGCTCGATGGACAAGTGCTTCTTCTTAGAGCCAGGGAGAGGAGCGTCATGGGAGAACTTGGCAAAGACTTTGGTCTGGTGATGGTGGCGCCGTGGAGATTCCTCAGAAGAAAGTTCTTCATCTCGCCGTCTCTTTTTCTTCACTTTTTTCAACTTTGCTATAAAAGGGACACATTGTCACATGGTTATGGTTTATTTCTCTCCCAATTATACACAGGTGAGATTCAAAGCATTACTTTTCCATCTCAAGGAGGTTTCAAGGTTTTTTCCAACTCTGACTAATATTTATGTTCATACTCAAACTCATGGTCATTCCAAGAGGAACAACTTAGTAAACTGGAAAATAAAAATTCATCTGCCCTCTGCTTAAGTGAGAAAAAATACAGACTACATGCTAGAGAACTAGGAATTATTAAAGATGCATACTAAAAAAAGAAGCTTGAGGGATGTTAGTTTCAAATGACAGTCTTCAGGAAAGAGGATTTATTCCAACCTGGTGGGAACATCAGGTAAATAACAGGAATTGACAGACATAAGAAGGAAAAAAAGATCTGACTGGTAATAAAACAAAACTTCAGTAGAAACACTTAAGGTTAGAAACAAAAGTGTGGGTAATGGAAAAGGATGAGGAAAAACAAGGAGATAAACAAGAGGGATGTGGAAAAGCTTAAAGAGGGGAAGATGTCTGAAAATAGCCTTCATAACTGGAGTTCAGACTTTTAGTGAAATGAAATCTGCTTCACATAGATAGTTCTCTTCCTGTTTCCTTCCAGATTTCCAGCTGCTAAGAGCTCAATTAAGAAAGGAAACCACGTTTCCTGGCAAACACACAACTGCAACACTCCCAATGAGAATCGTCAGAAGGTGATCTATTGTAAATCATCTCAGAGAACAGCAACCATAACATACTCCTACACTTCTCTTCACTCGGCAGACTTCTGTGAATAATCAACTTCTTCCTCTCACCACCCAATTTCAACATTTCCAAAGTATAAAAGTACAACAAAAGGTAGGGAATGCTAATAAGAAGTGAACTAACTGCTATCAGCAATGGGCTAAATGTTCTGGACGCTGCCCACTTCTACCAAGTATTATTGCCCTCAAAGTAAAATAGTTGCTCACTTGCAACCAACTTTTTTCTTTCTTTCCATTTTTGGTATTTTCTTATATAGCTGGAAGCATGGAAACTCTCATTTTAATACTTCAAGGGTATATGACTTCATCCACCTTCCACTAACATGTATCACAACTGCTGCAAGCCTGTGGATGTGTTTTATGGGTGGAGGATGCAGTCACTCACTAGGACCAGTCTTCCCTTGGGGCATAATGGCCCTTGGAAGAAAGGCACTGAGTTTGTCAGGAGAAGTCACTGGAGGATCTTGTGCTTTGTTGGACACAGCCTTAGAGTCTAGAGAGATCTCCGTTCTAGGACAAGTGAGGACTAGAGTGGGACTCTACAACAAGAAATTTAACAATTCAACATATAAAATAACAGAATATAAAGCTTCTTCCCTAAATTAAATGGATCTGAACTATTTACAATTTGACTTAAATTATATAAACACATACAACTAGTGTAATGTTAATTCTCTGACCTTGATTTCCATCACTGCATTTAAGTCTTTTCGTTATTTCTTTGCATTCTTTATATCTGCCATTTCATGACAAAGTAGTTTTCACTATACAGTTCTCCCTTCCACATGGCAACTTTCCCCATCACAGTTTTGATGTATTGCAGGTCAGCATAAGAAATTAAACGGGAATTTTTTGAGTTTTGCTGAAGCCACAGACCACACATGAAGGCCAGCAGACAACACAGAAAAAGTTTAGAAACTTAGAAATTCATAAAATATATATGAAGTATTGTATAAAAATTAACATATTTTATCTTTAAAAATCATAATACTTCTGACCTCTTCTCTGGTACAAAGGAAGGGCCAAACAATTTTGTGGATTTGTCAGATTACAGGAGCGCTGCTCCTACAATGTGGAAGGGATAACTGTACTGTACTATACTGATATACTACAATTTACTCAGCTCTTCCTCAACTGTTGGACACATAGGTTTTCTAATATTACAATATAAAACAAACATGCATATTCTGTAAACCACTCACAGTGAAGACTAAAAGATAATGTCTGAGCACATTTTCAACACATTTATGAGGTTTAAAGCTGAACTAAATCGCAGAAGAAGATTAGCAGGCCAAACACTAAGTGATTTACCAAGGCCAGAATAACTGATATCCTTCAAAGAGCAGAGTTGTAGACTGCAGAAAATTTGTGGAGAGGGCAAGTATTTAGCTTAATTTTCTTCCCCAAGGTCCTGAAGCTAAGAGTCCAGGATGAAAATGGAAAAACCGATATGAATACTTGCCTTTCAGTTTTTTTTCCTCTTTAAATTTCTTTTTCTTGGGCCCAAGAACATGCCGCTGCTGCTCATAAAAAGGGTCATATGTGGAAAGTAGCCCTGCGCTATAGTATTGGTACTGTTGCAACTGAAAAGAGATAATGAGATAGATTTGACTGTTGCCTCAACACAATTAAACTTTTAGTTAAAAAAGCTAATTTTAAAAAGTACAAACTCTTCAATGTAGACTGCTATTAAAGTAATGCTCATTATCTTAAAGACAAATGTCTTCTATAGTTGTTTGGAGTAGTTCAACTATGCCATAATTTACATTAATATGAAGAAAGAAGGTAAGTTTACAGCAGAATGCTAGAAACAGCCCAGAAGAGGAAAATTCTCACTGCTACCAGATCAGAATCAGAAATGTTTGGCTCAGTCCTGGTGCTTCCGTGTGAGAACTGGAGTTTATTGTTTTTTAGAGATCTCCTCTTCCTTAGTATCTCAACAGTAAAAATGTTAGTTAAGGTATCTCCTTCACTTGTCTTTTTGAGTTGCCATATTTTCCAGAAACACTGGACCCAGAGCATGCAGAAGACCCTGATGTGACAAGGATGAAGCAATTCCCACACTCACCCCCCAGCTGACGTAATCTGTTGTTGGCATCCCAAACTGGACTCCCTATGTATCCTTGGGAGTCAAGACAGGTATCAGACAGTCTGCAGTAGGCTTATGCAGCTGGGACCCTTGCAGATAAGGAGACCATCATATGTTCATGGTCTAGCAGTTCCCAAAGGAAAATAATGTGGCTTTTGCCTCACCTGGCTCCTCCCCTTTGGGAGGGGTTTCATCCTTTTCCCTCCCATGCCCCTCCCCTTTGGATGGAGATTCTGGTATCTCCTCCTTCCTTTGTCCAGCTGTCATAAATATGCAAACTCCTGTATGGATTTTGGGTTACACTTGTTCTCTTGTAATAAACCTAGTTTTCACATAAAGTTTTGTGAAGTTGTGATTTTGCCATTTGACAGAAGCAAAGTTTCATTTGGAGAAAATGAGACAAGTTTCTAACATGTGGCAGACCCAGCTCAAGCCTCTGCATTTCCATTTGGTCCTAAGGACCACTGGCCATATTAAGTCCTTGCCTCCTTTAACTCTTTATTTCCTGTTTAGCTTCACATCTCTGTCTCTTTCTAGTAGGAGTATTCTTGTAATAAAAGAGACGAAGCAGCACAAGTTGACATCATTCTATTGGTTCTAACCTAGAGATATTAATATTTTTACTAGCTTAGGAACAGCTGAGCATTAAACTTTACTAATCATATGCGTCTACAGAATCTCTGTAATAGGAAATCACTAATTTTGCCTTACTGATTATAGTGCGAAATATTTCTTTAATCCGTGAAAAGGATATGTCAAATGCAATTAGACAAATTTGCTTTTGTGTTTTTTTCAAATCCTAATAAGCTACCGAGGGTCAGAGACTCAGACCTAAGGAATAGGCAAAGCTAATTTGCCACAAGATACCTTTTCTATTTAGCAAATAATCAATAAGGAAAACTTTCTGTTTCAAAAACTAAGAGCCCCAGCACTGATATTCTCGTGAAAACATAACTTTCAAAAATTACTTTGGAAGTAGCATCTTACAATGAAAATAGCGAAAGCCTGAAGCTCAGTGAATAGATAAAAACATTTTTGATACCTCTCTAATACCTTTGCAGACTGCAATGGGTTTTTCAGTCTTCTCTGAACTTCTGATGGAGTTACCCCTTAACACTGATTGTGAGTATATTGTTCAGGCCCCCATCTCTGTGTTGCTGCTGAAGATGTATTAAACCAATTTTAATAAAAGTAAATATGTGACCCAGAGTATTAGTACCTTATTCAAACGAGATGCTGGCAAATATATGCAGGAAAAGGAAACATCCTGAAGGATGGTAATATATTTTATGAGCTGTAATGCTTCAAGTTCTTTAAACAATCATTTTATGTTAATGTTAAAATGTTAAAACAATGTATTTTCATATGCAAGGTACAATCTAATAGCAAGACCGCTTGCTCAGAGCAGAGGATTCTACTTCATTCTCACCTCCTTGTCCTTGCTATATTTATTCTGATGTAGTTTCTTGTATTTGTGCAACCTCAGCATGTTGTGGAGCTCCTCTCTGGTGAGGCTGATTTCATCGTCCCCATCTTCTTCACTTGGAGAATCTGTGTCACTGGACTCATCACTTAGCAAAATGCCCTGGGATAGAAGAGGAGCATTTGACTTGAAATGGCAAATATTTACATATGGATACAACTCCAATACTTTTCCATATTCTCCTAGAGAGCAGGAAATATTGGGTGTCTTTGTATCCCTGGTGCAAATCCCAAAGACTTGCATATAGTAGATGCTTAATAAATAAGTATATGTGGATCAGAACTGAGGATTTCATGGCAATCACACACATCATTCCAATTTTCCTGGAAAAGGAAAGCCTTTCACAAGCTGGCCCCAATCTATCTTTCCAGCACTATAAATACATTACTGTCTTTCACGTACTCTGTTATCCAGCTAAACAGGCTAGCTTGCTGCCCTTCACACGTTGTACAATCTCTTTGTTTAGCGCCTCTGAACAGGCAACTCCACATGCCTGAAATTCACTTTTTCCTCACCCCCATCTCTTAAGAATCCTCAGTTTCTTTCATTCAGCTCAAATGCCACTTCTATATGAAGTCTTTCCTTCTAACCTCAGCTGCTAGTGCTTGCCATTACCAAATAACCTTGTATTTCTTTTGTATATAATCTTATATATGTATATGTTACCTCCCCTGAACAAATGTAAAATCCTTGATGGAAGGGACAATTGCATTTTTTTCTCTGGGTCTCCAGCACCTGGCATGATGCCAGGGACATAGTGGGTCAATAAATGCTTGTTGACTGATAGCCTACCAAGTTTAATGTTGAAGAAGTCAGCTAATGAATTATATCAAGTCTTTTTACTGTACTATGAATTGATCCAGTCATTCTAAGAAGCAATTTGTAATTATGTAATAATACTACATTATTATACCATAAGAAATTATAAAAGGGATAGTTTTAAAGGAAACTGGGAAGGCTTACATGAACTGATACAGAGTGAAGTGAGCAAAATTAAGAGAATAATTTATACAATAATACTACTGTAAAGAAAAACAACTCTCAAAGACTTAAGAATTCTGTTTAATGAAATTAATAACCATGACTCTAGAGGACTGATAAAGAAGCATGCTATCCACTTTTGACAGAGGTGATGGGGGTAGAAGGAAACATGTATTTTTGGATCTGGCTAATGTGACGACTTGTTTTCCTTAACTATACATATTCCTTACAAGTGTTTTGTTTTTCTTTCTTTTCAAATGCAAGGGGAGGGGAGAAGTGAAAAGATGACTAGGTTTCCTCCCCTCCCAAAAGAGTAACCAACAGAAAATGGGAAGAAAATAGATAAACAAGATAGTTTTGAGATACATGTTTAATTTGTTATATACTTTAAAAAACAAGTTCTATGTAATGGAAATTCAGTTTCATTTACAATCCTCTCCTTTCTGTTTTATAACATATATGGAAATGTTAAATTTATTTGGTGTTTGATAAGTTTAGTGTGGGGTGGGGGGGGGGGATGGATTAAACCTCAATGTACCAGCACACTTAAAAAACAAACAAACAAACAAACAACCCCAAAGCCTACTACCTCAACAAGAAGAAAAGAGCAATGGAATAAGGAAACAAACCACAAAGCAATGTGTGCTGGCTAGTAAAATGTCTATATTTCCAAGAAGCTATAGAATTTGTTTTTTGAGGGGGAATGTGTTATATGTTTAGTAGCACTGACTTTCTAAGGGAACTGTGAAAATAAATAAAAACTGTACAATATTCTTTCTCTGTTCTATAATGTATATGGAAATACTAATTTTATTTGGAAAGTTAAGCTCACATAAAAATAAATAACTAAGTTTAGGAAGGACAGCGTGATGCAGAGGGCAGGCAGGGGGCCTGGAATCAGGAACCTGTGACTTTTGCCAGGTTACATGCCCTCTCTAGCCCAGTTTCCTCATTTGCAAAATTGAAGGAGTTAGACTCATTGATCTCTACAATCCCTACCAGCTCTAAGTCTATGAACCATGAACCTATTAATACACATTAAATAATGCCAAACTCTTGAGAGGAAATGTATTATGAAATCAAGAAATGATGATCACAACTAATAACAAGATAAATTAGTTCAATTTGGCCAGTAGTAGGTAAACACTGCTCAATGATCAGAAAAAACACAGACTAATATTTTTCAAACTCCCATTATACTTTCTTTCCAAATCTAATGCTTGGCTTAAAGAAGACCTTATCTTGGAAAATTAACCCAACTGAGTAGATCCAGTCTCTTAGGTCTATAAATTCTTTTTTTCAATAGTCAAAATCAGTTATCCTTCTTTGTAAATGCTGCTTCCCTCTATCATCTTATCTCTTACCTTCAGCCACTTTCTGCTTTTCTTCAGCTTAGAGAAATTATATAAATTTCCTTTCTCAGATTTTGGCTCTGTGTAAAGAAACACAAAAAACAACAGGATGAAATAGTAAATGGACTTACAAAGAAAGTTCTAGACCCAGAAGGGACATTAGGCCAGACTGACCTGACTGCAGGACTCCATTCAGTGAATATGTGTTTAACATTCCAGAATTGCTTGCTCCAGAGGTTTCCCCAAGCAAAGAGTTTGGGGGTTCTTCTTTAACTTGTATTAAGGGATCCCCAGATTGAGGCAACAAAGGGTTATCATCCAGTCCATCTTCACTATCATCACTGTTAAGAAGATGAAGAATCCTGAGTCCACAATCAGAGCTGGGAAATGTTAATGATTAGATACCAGCAGGGCAAGCCACTGGCCAGTCTACAGAAAAGTTTTCCACACATAATAAATTAATTTAAAGTCAGTTGACTGGTATTTTATTTAATAATAAGATAGGGATTGGACCTGTAATGTCATTGGTACATGGAACTCCTGTGTGAGGAAGCTCCTTCCATCATTGCAGATGAGCATCTTCTTTCAGCTTAGAATCTTACTTGCCAAGAGACGGAGTGATTATACTAGGGTCACACAGCCAGGATGTATCAGAGGCGGGACTAGAATCCAGATCTTCTTGGATTCAAGGATAGCTCTCTATGTATTGTACTATGATATTTTACAAATCAGAAAGTAGCAATTTTATCATAAATAATGCAAAAAATGAATATACTAGACAAGAAACAAGATGATATGTTAATACTGTTCTGTTCTTTCAGAAGAGAGTTGAGCAGGAGCCAAGAGGTTAAATGCAGTTAGAAGCACAGAGAAGATCTTCAATGGAATACTCTGCTGCCACTCAACCAGGTGTGGTCAGGGCACTGGGTCCTTTAGGAGCATTTCTTCTTCGGTCTCTAAAGGATGGTATAAAACAACTGCTCTGCAACCAGCAAACCAAAATGCTTCCTTCAGACATGTTGTTCTTCTGTCACACCTTCACTTTAAAAATGCTACTATGTCTTAGAAGTGTTTGAGGCTTAAAACAAAATTTATATATTTTAAAACACAATTGATAAACCATAGTCTGAGAAAAAACTTGGACATGATGGCAAACCATCCTACTAAACTAGATTAGCATACCTAGAGATATTTCTGTTGAAGATGGCTGACGTCTGTCGCAAGAACTGGTCCAATCGCAGGGCCCTCTCCAGGTACTGAAGATAGAGGGGCTTTGCCAGCTCTGGGCAGCTGCCATCATCCCCGGCACCCAGCTCCGAGGCCATAGAACAAATCTCTCCTCATGCACAGAGATATCTGATTGCACAGCTATAAAATGAAGATAATGAGTAAACAGTGAAATATTCCAACTAAACAATTCTTCCTTTTCTGTCCACATTCACATCATTCCCACTTGAAAGGTGCTGATTTTCTCCCCTGCAATACATGCATACCTCATTTTATTGCACTTCACTTCATTGTGCTTTGAAGATAGTGCATTTTTTACAAACTGAAGATGTGTGGCAACGTTGTGTTAAGCATGTCTACTGGTGCCATTTTTCCAACAGCATGAGCTCACATTGTGGTAATTCTCATATTTCAAACTTTTCATCACTGTTATACCTGTTGTGGTGATCTGTGATCAGTGATCTTTGATGTTACTATTGTCATTGTTTTGGGGTACCATGAATCAGGTCCACATACGACAGGAAACTTAATGGATAAATGTTGAGTGTATTCTAACTGCTTTAACCACTGAGCAGTTCTCCTCTCTCACCATCTCCTCAGGCCTCTCTAATTCCCTGAGACACAACAATATTGAAATTAGGCCAATTAATAACCCAACAGTGCAAGGATCTAAGACATCTCCAAAAGTCTCATGATGGAAAATGCTATCCACATCCAGAGAAAGAACTATGGAGTTTGAATGCAGATCGAAGCATACTATTTGCTTTTTTTTCTTCTGTTTTATTCTTTCTTGTGGCTCCTCCTATTGGTTCTAGTTTTTCTTTACACCATGACTAATGTGAAAATACTTTTAATAGGAATGTATACATAACGCCTATATCAGATTGCATGCCTTCTTGGGGAGGGAGGCAGGGAGGGAAGGGAAGAAAATTTAAAACTCAAAAGCTTATGCAAGTGATTGTTGAAAACTAAAAATAAATTAATTAAATTAAAATAATAATAATAATAACCCCACAGTGGCCTCTAAGTGTTGAGGTAAAAGGAAGTTTCTCCATTCCCATCTCTCATACCTGGACCATTCTCTCCATACTTATAGCACCTAGGTTTAGACCAGGGGTGGGGAACCTGCAGCCGACACCACAAGTGGTCTTCTAGGTCCTTGGATACAGCCTTTTGAGTCTGAGTTTTACAGAATAAATCCTTTTATTAAGGGAATTTGTTCAATGAAGTTTGGATTCAGTCAAAGGGCACTTAAAGATGTAGAGATCCACATGTAACCTTGAGGCCACAGGTTCCCCACCCCTGGTTGAGGCCCTCATTACCTCTTGCATAGCTTAATGATAAAGCATCCAAACTGTTCTACCTACCTCAAGTCTCTTATTACTCCAGTTTATCCTACACATTGCTGCCAAAAATCTCTCCTCAGAGGGCAGCTAGGCTGGAGTCAGGAGGACCTGAGTTCAAATCCAGCGTCAGATACATAATACTTCCTAGCTCTGCGACTCTGGGCAAGTCACTTAACCCTAATTGCCTCACAAAAAAAAAAAAACAAAAACAAAAACAAAAATTTTTCCTCAGGTATAGATTTGACTACATCACTCCCCTAATTAATTCCAGTGTATTCCTTTTGTCCCTAGGATCAAATATAAATTCCTCTGTTTAACTTTAAAAGACTTTCCCAACCTAACTTTCCATTGTATATTACTCCTCCTTCGTCACTCTGGGATCCAGCCCAATTGATTTTCTCTCTCTAGTTCCTCACACACACAACACTCCATCTCCCATTACTGTGCCTTTGAACTGGCTGCCTTCCATGCCTGGAATATACTCTCTCCTTACCTCTGCCTCAGAGTACTTCTCTTCCTTCAAAATAATGCTCACTCAGTCTTCTACAGTTAAGCACCCCTTTCCAAACTATTGTGTATTTAAAATTTGTTTTATATATCCGTATTTATTCACTTCATATATATGCTACGTATATTTTGATATAGTTGATCCTCATTACTCAAAGATTCCATACTTACAAATTTGCCTACTCACTAAAACTCATTTGTAATTCCAAAATCAATACTTGAGGCATTTTTGTGTTCATTCAGGGACATGTGTAGAGCCGCCCAACACATTCCCAGCAGAAGCTGAACAAGGCAATGCTCCGCCTTCTTGTTTCAGCTCTTACACTTTAAACAAGTATCTTTTTAGGTCTATTTAGTGCCACTTTTTTGTATTTTTGTGCTTTTTGTTGGTGATTTCGCTTTTTAAAATGACCCCCAAGTACCGGGCTGAAGTGTTGTCTAGTGTTCCTAAGCACAAGAAAGTTGTAATGTGACTCACTGAGGAAATGTGTTAGACAAGCTTCGTTCCAGCATGAGTTATAGTGCTGTTGGCTGTGAGTTCAATGTTAATGAAATCAACAAAAGAAAAAAGGAAGAGGAAATTTACCAATCTGTATGTGAGGCTATTCTAGAAAGTGCTAAAGTAAGTGTTGTGACCAGAAGTTCAAATGAACCTGCCCTTGTATTTCCCCTAGGAGCAATGGTTCAGTATTCATTAATTCAACATTTGCGCCAACTTTATAGAACATAACTACCATGAATGATGAGAATTGGCTATTCTTGTGGTGTCATTCTCTGTATTTATATCTTCAGTGCCTAACTCAGTGTAGCACTGATAGGGGCTTAATAAATACTTGATTGGCTAATAAATGTTTACGGAAGCAAACTGATTTACTATTATCATCTTTGTTCCCTTTATGAACTGATGCAGAGAAAAGGAAGCAGAACTAGGAGAACAATTTATACAAAGATAATATTACAGAGAAAAATTACTTTGTAAGACTTCAGAACTCTGATCAATGCAATGACAAACATTTAAAAGAATGCAAATTAAACATGTCACTTCAAATGAAGAAACATTTTTTGGGCCATGGCTAATATGGGAACTTATTTTGCTGCACTATGTATCTATGTATTGAGGACTTTATGTTTCTACTTTTTTTGTTGTCTTTAAATTTCTCAATGAGGGGGGCGGTGTAGTGAAAAGGATAGGTTAAAAAAGAAATCTAAGATCTAAAAAAAAGAAAAGGTGCTATTGCTGAAAGCTTCTGAGTATAAGAGTGATGTGAAGAAAGATGTGTTTTGAGAATCTGACAGTGAATGGTATTGGCCTCCAGTAAAAATCCTCTGGTGCCTTATCTGATCATTGAGGAGGCTATGTGAGTGGAGTACAAGTTTTGGTAGATCCTTCTAAACTAGAAAAGTTTAGGCCCAGTGTTGTATTATGTGCCTGTCATCAATGGTCCTAAGTATAAAGAAATCCACTGCAGGGTTGGCCACAGAAACTGAAAAAGACTCTCTTTAAAAGCATTAAGTTGTGTTATCAGTAGAGAGAGGCATACTTACATTGACTAAATTACAGATCCTTTAAACATTAAAGTAAGAAGTGGCATACATCATGGATTAAAAGGGTGAGAGTGATTTTAGAATTATGGAAAAGATAAATATTTATTTCCCTTAATCTAGATCAATGGTTCCTAGTATTTTTTGTTTCATGAACTTCTTTTAAAAAATATATGTTGTGAACTACCATAGTAATTTAATACCACTCATTATGTATTTACTGTTTAAAAACTATCAAAGATTTTTAGTAAGAACCCCTTAGATTATTGTAGTAAACTGCTCAGTGTTTGCAAACAACTAAATGGGAATCACTGATCTGGATACTTGTGGGTAGGGGAAATGGGGGCTGGGAGGTGGAGGAAAAAAGTTATATTTAGATAATCAGCATCAAAACTTTCTAGTCGGCAAGTTTTTACCTTTGTGCCAATGTAATAACAGCAGTAGCTTTATTTTTTCTGAAGTTCGAGATTTATGTCTTTTTTTTTTTAGGGATCAAAATGGAGAACTTGGATAACGTGGCCTCTAGTCCCTTTTGTCCAAGACAACTGATCCTGAAAAGGGGTATGGTCAGTGAAGGTATGCTGTATAGACAACAAAAACAGCCTGTCATCAAGAAACAGTAACTCAAGTCTAATTGTTCATCCACAGAAGTGTTCAAACCAAAAATTACATAAAAAACACAATACTTATCTTTTCTGATATGAACTTAATTTTGTATGTTTTTTTGTTGTTTTTCTATAGTGTTATTATCAGATTTCTACCTTAGCTATTATTGCATAGCAATCACTCTCCAGTATGGATCAGAAAATTCTCTGACTTGGTTTTTTAATGGACTTATTGCTATATAATATCTGTAATAGAGTTTCCTTGACAGGTAATAATACCCCTATCATCTTCCTGATTTTGATTTAATAGGTTAGAAAAGACAGCTTGAACGAGTTTCTCATGGTTATAGGATCTAGAATTTTTCAGACATGGGGCAGTTCAAATTTTTGTTTCCCAACATTTACTGAATAAAGTGTAAGAGAATCCTTGCCTATATCTTGTCATAAGCAATTTCTTCTATGGTTTGGACTTTGTTATGTTACAATGTTATATTATGTTTATAATATTAAGTTATATCATATTATAAGAGTATAAGCTCCTTAAGAGCTGTACTTGCCATTTTTAACCCCTGGTCAGCATATATACTTTATTATCCTTGACAGATTTAGGACTTAGGTATTCAGAAATTATAAATTACTAATTAACAGTAAAAATTAAAAATAAAGCACACCATGTTAAGTTAATAAAAGTTTTTGTAAGTAAATTAATGTTATATAACACTTAGCTACTTAGATCACATCTATTTGTCACAGTATTCTCTTCAGCAAAGTACAGAAATATTACTGATTTAGGGGCAGCTAGGTGGCGCAGTGGATAGAGCACCGGCCCTGAAGTCAGGAGGACCAGAGTTCAAATCCGGCCTCAGACCAAACACTTGACACATACTAGCTGTGTGACCTTGGGCAAGTCACTTAACCCTGACTGCCTCACTACAAAAACCAAACAAACAAACAAAAAAAAAAAAAAAAGAAATATTACTGATTTAAACTGAAGAGTTATTGCTCATTTCCTACCAGCTGTACTCCTCGTATTCAACTCCACCATCATGCCCCGCTGGGTACTTTCTTCTGTGGTATGTTTTAATTTCCCTTAGTAAATTGCAAGCTGTTTGAAGGCAGAGATTGTATTTCTTTTTCTTATATGTATCCCCAGCACTCAGTATGGTGCCTGGCACATAACAGGCTCTTAAGATTTATTGTATTATACTGATTATTACACACAAAAACCCACTAATATTGTATAAATATATTTTATCAATGCCAATACAATCACTCCTCTATTAGTATTAACTGGGATGTAATATAAACATTCAAAAACAGTGGATCATCTAATAGTCATTTATAAATATTTGGGGGTGCATTAAAATCTATTTATTTTCCTAATTATATTTTTTGCCCAATACTGAAATTAGCGTTCATTCTGACAAATGCACACATTAGTTTAACTGGTAGCAGAGTGAAATATTCTGGGAATATCTACTCTAAGTATACACATAAACCACATACAAATATTTGAAACTGGCTGTATATTACAAAATTCTCTGCTTTTAATCACGTAGAAAAGGGACACATATAAATCACATGCAGGCCATGAATGTCATTTACTACCTTAATAGCCTTGGACAAGTCACTTCACTTCTCCAGGACTTCATTTGTTCATCTGTTAATGAGGAGTTCATCTGTTAAATGATCTCCTATGGTCCCTTCCAGCTATAAACCTATGGTTTTTTCTGGGTGCAGGTTTTTTCTCAAGTGAAAAATAAGAGTACTGCCTATAACAATATAAGAAAAAACAACAACACAACCAAATCTGTATAATGATAATGACCATGTTTAGTCCCACAGAAGAACTGGGAAAATGTTATCTCCTTTCTACCTTCATTGCCGAGGTGGGTGGCTATGGGTGTGAAGGATATACACAGAGAGACATAGGTCAATTGGTTTGACTGGCCTGCTTTTTTTCTTTTTCTCTTCCTATTTTTGTTACAAAGGAAGGGTCACTAAGTTGAGGGAGAGATACATTCAAGAAAGGATGTGACAAAATAACAAAATGCATCAATTAAAACCAAAAGGAGGTTGGATTCAAAGATTATGAATGTCCCCTTCAGCCCTAATAATTTAAGAATCTACATACTCTATAATGAGGCAGTGTGCTATGGTAGAAAATGGATTTGGTACCAGCATCCTTACGAGTATTCACATCAGGGCTCTGCCATTTACTAGCTGTGATCTTAGGCAAATAATCTGGCTTTTTAAATTTTGGTTTCCTCATTTGTAAAATGATTCTAATAATTATACTACTTCATTGGGTTATTTTGAGGATCAAGAGATAACACGTAAAAATGCTGTAAATGGTGTAACATCATAAAGTTTTTAAAAATAATTTTAATGATACGATTCCTTTTTGTATTTGGCTAAAATTCTCCTCGGTATTCTTACTTCTCCTCCCTCCCAAAGAGCCATCCCTTATAACAAATAATTAAAAAAAAAAAACCAATAAAATAAGGGGCAGTTAGGTGGCGCACTAAATAGAGCTCTGGCCTTGGAGTCAGGAGGACCTGAGTTCAAATCCAGCCTCAGACACTTAACACTTGCTATCTGTGTGACCCTGGGCAAGTCACTTAACCCCGATCGCCTCACCAAAAAAGCAAAAAAAAGAAAAATCAGCAAAACCCATACCCGAGCGGCCTCTACCCTCTCCAATGGAGGATGAAGGGTCTTCTCATATCTCTTCTGTAGGGCCCGGTTTGTTCTTTATAGTTTTTCAACATTCATCTGGTTCTTTCCACTACCACTGTTGTTGTCACTGTGTAAAATTTTTTCTTGACTCTCTACTTCACTTTCAATCAGTTTACATAAATCTTTCCATGTTTCTTTGTACTCATCTTTCCAATAATATTCAATAACATTCTTATATTACAATTTCGTTGGCCATTGTCCAACTGATGGAATCTTTGTTTCTAGTCCTTTGCTACTACAAAAAATGTGCCACTATTAATACTTTAACAGTGGCCACTTTGAAGATTATGCATAGGAGTGGAATCTCTGGGTCAAAAAATGGATGGACACCATATCCATTTTATTTGTGGAATTCCAAACTTTTTATGAATGGTTATACTAATTCACCATTCCATCCAACCATGTGTGCTTGTCTTTCTAAAACCTCATCAAAAATGACAAAGATAGGTATGATGTAAAACCATGGGGTTGTTCTCATATGTACTTTTTGAGGGATAAGTATTCTTTTATATGACTGTTAACAGTCTGCAACTGTTTTTATGAGAACTGTTTATATCCCTTGATGACTTTTCTATTAGGGAAAACTATTACCATTATTATGAACATTCCTCTCGACTCATCTTTTTAAAAACTATCTGACTACATTTAGTGGTGTCTCAGAGCCAGCTCCTACTTAAATTTTTCATTGTAAGCATTTACACTTCCAAAATCAGCTAACTACAAATAAAGGTTTGATTTATTGTTCTGTTGATTGTCTAGACTTCATAAAATGATGGAGAAAACATTAATTATGAAGATTAAACTTAAAAGTGTGCCCTGCTATACATCCCACCCACCCTTAGTCAGTTGTTAAAATATTTACCAGCATAGCCCTATCTATCCTTAGTCAATTTAAGCAAAATTGAAAATTAAGAGACCATCCTAGCATAGATCTAGATGTTCAATGAATACTTTTTTGTTTGTTTTGTTTTCCAGTTATAAATACACTGTTCAGTGAGGTCAGTCAGAGGAGCATTTGGTACACTGGTGATCAATTCTAATCAATGCTAATTGTCAGGACATCAACAAGAGATCTCATACCATCCTTTGACCAGGCTAGCAGAGCATGGCATGGGAAGTACATGAGAACATCTTAGGTTTGGTCACACTTGATAAACAGGAATAATAAACGGGAGATATTCCTTGGTTTGGGGGAAGAACAAGTGCCAGGCCTTCTGAGACATGGAGAGTCATTCCAGAGTGAGTGCTTGGGGTTAAAGTTCTTGAGAGCAGCTAAGGGAAGCATTCTGGTCTTCTCAGATACTATTCAGAGCCTTGCATGCAAATTCTGGTAGAACAAAGGCTGCATGATGGATGTCCAAGTTGTAATATTTCAGATTCATCTTAACTTGTTCCTATGTCAGCTGCTACACTGGCTCCCAGAGATCAGTACTTGGGATCTGGCTGCAGAGCACAAAGCCAATATGGCCACTGAGGTAGGTGAGGATTGATATTCGACTACATAGAACAGAGATTTGCAGAACTGACTCATCTCCTTGGTGAGGTTTAGATGCAGCCATTGGTATTCACCCTTACAGCAGAGGATATGATCACTTCAGCACTGTCTTTACTTGCTGATAATTCTCTTTGAACTAGCTCTTGGCAGAGTCCATAGGGTCTGAGGAGTCAATAATGATAACTTCAAAGCCATCTTTGTTCTGCTGAATGAAACTAAAACTGGTTCATACATCCAAGGTCAGCTTTGGGATGGAACAGCCTACTGTCAAGCCCCGCAAATTCTTCTTGAAGACCAGGTTCACATTTTTGTCAATCTCACAGTAAACTCTATAAATGTTTTTAAGATGAATATTTTAAGACGTCTTGGAGGACACTCTCATCCTCATCAGGCATTATCAGGACTTTTTTTTGGCTGCAGAAGGTCAGACTGGCTATCATCTCCTAGTACAAGAACTCATCTATCTCTGTGAAGTAGTTGACCCCATCCAGTCCTAGAATGTTGCCTCAGGTCTCACTGCAGGAGACCAGGATCACCTAATAGCAGAAGTGTTGGTAGTAGAGAAACTTATCCACTTGCAGGAACATGGCCTGGCCTTCCAGAAACAAATCCCCTCAGATGTGGGGGGAAGGGAGGATGTCTAGATGTTGCAAACAGGCAAATTCAGACTGGATTTAACGAAAAACAATTAAGAGCTATCTCACAGTGAAAAGGCTGGTTCCAGATCTTAAATTGTATTATAAAGCAGAAATCATCAAACCTACGTGGTAAGAAACAGACTGGTGGAGGGCAGCTAGGTGGCGCAGTGGATAGAGCACCGGCCCTGAAGTCAGGAGGACCAGAGTTCAAATCCGGCCTCAGACCAAACACTTGACACGTACTAGCTGTGTGACCTCGGGCAAGTCACTTAACCCCGATTGCCTCACTAAAAAAAAAAAAAAAAAGAAATAGATTGGTGGATCAGTGGAATAGGTTAAGTACACAAGACATAGTAATCAATGACTATAGTAATCTACTGTTTGATAAACCCAAAGACCCCAGCTTCTGGGATAAGAACTCACTATTTGACAAAAACTGCTGGGAAAACTGGAAAAGAGTATGGCAGAAACTAGCCATAGCCCAGAATCTTACACTATATACCAAAATAAAGTCAAAATGGGTACATGATTTAGATATAAAGCTGATACTATAAGCAAACTGGGAGAGCAAGGAATAGTTTACCTGTCAGATTTAAGGAGAACCGAAGAATTTATGACCAAGTAAGAGATAGAGAACATTATGAAATGCAAAATAGAAAATTTTGACTGCATTAAATTGAAAAGGTTTTACACAAACAAAGCCAATGTAACCAAGATTAGGAGGGAAGCAGAAAACTGGGAAAAAATTTTTACAACCAGTGTCTGAAAAGGGCCTCATTTCTAAAATATATAGAAAACTAAGTCATATTTATAAGAATACAAGTCGTTCCCCAATTGATAAATGGTCAAAGGATATGAACAGGCAGTTTTCAGAGGAAGAAATTAAAGCCATCTATAGTCATATGAAAAAATGCTCTAAATCACTACTGATTAGAGAAATGCAAATCAAAACAACTCTGAGGTACCACATCACACCTATCAGATTGGCTAACATGACAAAACAGGAAAATGATAAATGTTGGTGAAGATGCGGGAAAATTGGAACACTAATGCATTGGGGGTGGAGTTGTGAAATGATCCAACCATTTTGGAGAGCAATCTGGAACTATGTTCAAAGGGCTATAAAAATGTGCATACCCTTTGATCCAGCAATACCATTTCTAGGGCTATATCCCAAAGAGATCATAAAAATGAGAAAAGGACCCACATGCACAAAAAATATTTATAGCAGCTCTTTCTGTGGTGGCAAAGAATTGGAAATTGAGGGGATGCCCAACAATTGGGGAATGGCTGAACAAGTTGTGGTATATGAATGTAATGGAATACTATTGTGCTATAAGAAATGAGGAGCAGGCAAACTTCAGAAAAACCTGGAAAGACCTGTATGGACTGATGCTGAGTGAAGTGAGCAGAACCAGGAGAATGTTGTACACAGTCACAGCCACACTGTGCAATGACTAACTTTGACAGACTTAACCCCTCTCAGCAATGCAAGGATCTAAGACATCTTTATAATTTTCATGATGAAAAATGTTATCCACATCCAGAGAAAGAACTTTGGAGTTAGAATGCAGATTGAAGCATACTATTGGCTCTTTTTTTTCTCTTCTGTTTTGTTTCTTTTTTCTTGTGGTTCCTCCTATTAGTTCTAATTCTTCCTTACAACATGACTAATGTGAAAATATGTTTAATAGGAATGTATATGTAGAGCCTATATCAGATTGCATGCCATCTTGGGGAGGGAAGTGGGGAGGGAGGTGGAGAAAAATTTTAAACTCAAAAGCTTATGGAAGCAATTGTTGAAAACTAAAAATAAATTAATTTTTTAAAAATGGCACCCGAAGACTTACTTAACACAGCGTTGCCACAAATGTTCAATTTGTAAAAAATGCACTATCTGTACAGCAAAATAAAGTTAAGTCCAATAAAATGAGGTATGCTTATATAGCACAAATAGAACTTCCTTGGTCCTAGACACTACATATTAAAATTTCTTAATGCAGCCTAAGACCAAATTGTGGAGGTCAGTACTTTTAATTTAGAATTATTTCTATTATGCTGAAAGTTTTATGTTAACTGTACTGTCACAATGAAACTTAATCTATAGCAGTGAATTCCTCTAACAAAGATCTGATATTCAAAATATGTAGACAATTGATACAAACTGATACAGTTTGCTCCCCAAGCCAACGGACATGAGCAGAGAAGTTCTCAAAAGAAATACAAGCTGTCAACAACCACATGAAAAAATGCTCCAAATCAAATAAGAAAATGCAAATTAAAAAACTCCAAGATTTCACACCCATCAGATTAGCAAAGAGCGCAAAAAAGGAAAATTATAATTGTTGGAGGGGCTGTGGGAAGATAGGCGCACAGTTAGGAGTCGTGAATTGGTCCAACCATTCTAGAAAGCAATTTGAAACTACCCAACAGAGTCATTCATACCCTTTCACCCACTACTAGCAATACGCCCCACCTCTCAAGAGGTCAAAGACAGAGGAACGGGGCTCGTAAGTATATAAAAATATTTATAATGGCATTTTTGTTGTAGAAAAAATGGGAAACAAAGTAGGTACTTGTCAACTGGGTAATGGTTGAATAAATTATGGCATATAAACATAATGGAATATTATTGTGCTATAAGAAATGACACAAGGAATGGATTCACATAAACCTGGGAAGTAATGCATAAACTGATAAAATAGAATGAAGTGAGCAGAACAAGAACAATCAACACAATGGCTACAACAACAATGAAAGATGTAAGAATTCTGATCAGCACAAGTCATTATTCCAGAAGACTTATAACGAATTATGCCTTCAGCCTCTGAGAGAGAATAGACTGGACATATGAAATGAAACAAACATTTTTAGCCATGGAAAATGTGTGAATTTGTTTTGCCTACATGTGTTTGTTTTGAGAGAAAGTAATGATAGGGATACAAAAAGAAGAAAAGCATGGCAATGATGCAGGGCAATGTTGGTACTATCATGTTACATCTGATACTTTTTTTTAAAAAAGCTGTATGTTATATTCACAATTTCATATACAATCTTCTTAGTATATGAAAATGTTCTTGTTTGTAAATTTTGAGGTTCATATTAAAAGAGAAATTCCATTTAAATAAATTTAATCTGTACCACAACAAAGGAACAAACTAGTAATAAATGATCAATCCACTGATTCTCTATTCTTCCCATCATTGAGTCTCACAGACAAAATCCATAAAACTACTCTACTAATAAGGTTCACGTTCAGTTTTCAAATTCTTTTGGCTTCATAGTAACTCCTGAATACAGCCCCTTCTCTCTTCTGACATAGCTACCACTCTGCTACAGGCCCTCAACAATTCATGTCTCAACTACTACTGAAACAAGCCTGCTGTCTCTCTTTCCTCTCCCCACTCAATAAATTCCAGTAGCCCCCAATCCCTTCCAAGATCAAATATGAAAGCCTCTGTCATGCAAAGGCCTTCATATACCCTCCTCTCCTATACTTCTCCAGTCTTTTTACATCTTGCACTCCCTTCTCCCTTGGACTTGCAATCCAATGACAAAAGGTGCACTTGACGTTCCTCCCATTTAAGAACTCCATCTCCCAACTTCAAGTATGTTCACTGGTTGTCCCCACACCAGAAATGCTCCTCTTCCCCATCTTTGTTTCTTGGCTTCCTTCAAGTCCAAGCTAAAATTACACCTTTCATAGGAAGCATGTTCCTGATTCCCCCTTAACTCTACTGCCCCTCCTCTGTTGATTATTTCCAATTTATCCTATTAACTTGTTTGTACAGTTGTTCGCTTTTCTTTGTATCTCTAGAACTTAGCCCAGAACCTGGCACAAAAAAGATGCTTAATAAATGTTTATTGACTGACAACTATATCCAAAGCCCTGTGGACAATAATAACCTAACTGATCTGATTCCTCAATGATTAAGGTACTTCCAACTCCACCCCAATGATTCTGAATCCCCAGTGGCATTCAAACTTCATTCTCCATCCACCACCACCCACCCTAATGACAATCAAATCCTTCAACTGTGCTCTCCGAAAGGCCTGATCCACAAATAATAAACTAGATTTATTTTTAACCCTTATCCTTTCTAATTCCCTCCATCTTCTTGAACTCACTGAGACTTGGTTCCCTCTTAATGACAAAACTTACTTAACTACCCTTTCCAGCACTGGTTGACTTGTTCACTCCTTGCTCCCCATTGCCACTTCCAGGCTTTTCCACTACCACCCTCTCTGTTTAACTTCTCTTCTGAAGTTCATTCAATCCATATTTATCACCCAGTGGAGAATCTGGTAGTTGTAGCCTACAGACCTCCAGGACACTCTTCTTCCTCAATGAGTTCCGAGCCTGACTCACACAGTCTTTCTCTCCTGCCCACATACTAGGGGACTTCAGCACACATAATCATATATCCTCAAACACCCTACCCTCCAAATCCCTCAATTTAATCTTCCCAGGACTTACTCCTCCACTTGGCCACAGCTACACACAGAGATGGTCATACCAAAGAGCTTGGCATCACCCACAACTGTTCCACAATCATGTTCATGAACTCTGAAGTTTCTTTATCTGATCATAATCTGTTGTGATTCCAACCCCATCATCTCCCTTAAAAATCCAAACCCTGTTCTTAAGTCTTCACCACAACCTCTAATCCCTCAATCTGTCAGTTCTCTCCCAGGCCAACACTTACACACTGGCTTATATTCTCTTCTCTTCCTCATCTTAACCCCTTGGTGAACCAGTTCAACTTTACATTGTTTGTTTCACTTGAGTCCCTTGACTCTTTGGGCTATGAAATATCTTGCCCGAGCCTCGTATTACACCCTTCTTTCTCACATGCTGCCTGGATCCACTATAAGATTATGTTACATAATCTCAACTGGGCTCTCACTGTGGCAAGGCTATCTTTTTTTTTTTTTTAACATCTCTCTGACTCATTGTTCCACTCACCACAAACAGTCTTTCCAAATCTTTTCTGCAGTTCTCCCTTCTTCCACCTTCTCAATTGAGAACCTTGCTTTATCTTTCACTGAAAAACCTGAGGCTGTTAAATTGGAACACTAATGCATTGTTGGTGGAGTTGTGAAATGATCCAACCATTTTAGAGAGCAATTTGGAACTATGTCCAAAGGGCTATAAAACTATGCATACCCTTTGATCCAGCAATACCACTTCTAGGGCTCTATCCCAAAGAGATCATAAAAATGGGAAAAGGACCCACACGCACAAAAATATTTACAGCAGCTCCTTCTGCGATGGCAAAGAATTGGAAGTTGAGGGGATGCCCAACAATTGGGGAATGGTTGAACAAGTTGTGGTATATGAATGTAATGGAATATTATTGTGCTATAAGAAATGATGAGCAGGCAGACTTCAGAAAAACCTGGAAAGACCTGTATGGACCGATGCTGAGTGAAGTGAACAGAACCAGGAGAATGTTGTACACAGTAACAGCCACACTGTGCAATGACTAACTTTAATAGACTTAGCTCTTCTCAGCAATGGAAGAATCTAAGACATCTCCAAAAGTCTCATGATGGAAAATGTTATCCACAGTCAGAGAAAGAACTACGGAGTTTGAATGCAGATTGAAGCTTACTGCTTGCTCTTTTTTTTTTCTCTTCTGTTCCATTTTGTTCATTTTTTCTTGTGGTTCCTCCTATTGGTTCTAATTCTTCTTCTTTTTTTTTTAAAGGCAATTGGGGTTAAGTGACTTGCCCAGGGTCACACAGCTAGTAACTGTTATGTGTCTGAGGGCGCAGGTCTTCCTGACTTCAGGACTAGTGCTCTGTCCACTGAGCCACCTAGCTGCCCCCTTAATTCTTCTTTACAACATGACTAATGTGAAAATATGTTTAATAGGAATGTATATGTAGAACCTATATCAGATTGCATGCCTTCTTGGGGAGGGAGGAAGAGAAGGAGAGGGAGAAAATTTAGAACTCAAAATCTTATGGAAGTGAACGCTGAAAACTAAAAATAAACACATTTAAAAAAAAAAAGAGGCCATTTTCTGATTCCCTCCTTTCATATATCTCACCTCACTCAGGTTTTCTACCACCATGCTCTTTCACGCTGGTCTCACATGAGGAGGCAGCCCTTCTCCTGTCAAGTAAAACCCTCTACATGCACAAGTGTTCTCATTCTATCCTGTCTTCTCCAGCAAAACACCTCCTCTATTATTCTCAATAATCTTCAATTACTTCCTGTTTGCTGGCTACTTTCTTACTGCCTACAACCATGCCCATGTCTCCCCATCCTCAAAAAACCTTCACTTGAGCCATCCATCACCATTAATTATCATACTGTAATTTTCCTTCCCTTTGTAGCGAAACTCCTTGAGAAAACTATCTATGATAGGTACCTCCACTTTCCTTTCTCTCACTTTCTTTTTAACTCTTTACAATCTAGCTTTGTTGGGTTATTTTTGTAAGTCACTAATGATCTAATTGCCAAAGCTAACGGCCTTTTTTCAATCCTCAGTCTTCTTGACTTCTCTTCAGTCTTTGACACTGCTAATCAATCTCTTCTTGATGCTCTCTTCTCTCTAGGTTTTCTTTCTATCCTGGTTCTTTTATCAGATCTACTTATCCAGTCATCCAGTTGAGGTGTTCAGTAGGCAGTTGGAGATGCAAAGCTGGAGGTCAGCAGAAAGGTTAGGGCTGGACAAGTGGATATGAGAGTCATCTACAAACAGATGGTAATCACAAATAGGGAAGCTGATCAGGTCAACAAGTAAAATACTATGGAGGGAGAAGAGAAGCCCAGGATAGAACCTTGAGGAATATCCAAAATTAATGGGAGGGTCCTGGATGAAAATCCATCAAAGAAGACTGTGAAGGAATGTTTACATTGATAGAAGAACCAGAAAAGAAAAGTGTCCATGGAACATCTTAAACTCAACATATTCAAAACTGAACTCATAATCCTCCCCTAAACCTTCCCTTTTTCCTAACTTTTCTATTACAGTTGAGGGTACCACCTTCCCCCCAGTAACCCACCCTCTAATCAGTTGAGGTATCACCCTCAACTCCTCACTCTCACCCCCTACATCTCTCATATGTGCCCCCCTTTCACACCATTGATCACACCATGATATTCCTAAAAGTGCAGATCTGATCATGTCACCCTTGCCCCATTCAATAAATTCCAGATCCCATTACCTTCAGGACATAAATTTTGGTTTAGTCTTTAAGCCCTTTATAACCTGGCTCCTTCCTGTCTTTCCAGTCTTCTTTCAATTACTCCCTCTTCCCCTAAATCCTCTGCAATCTAGTAACACTGGTTTCCTTCCTTTTCTTCCCACAAGACACTACTTCCTGACACTGGGCTTTTTCATTGGCTGTCCCTCATGCCTGCAATGGTTTCCCTCCTTATCTCTGCCTCCTGGCTTCCTTCAAGTCCCAGCTGAAGTCTTACCTTTTTCAAGAAGCCTTTCCCAGGGGGCAGATAGGTGGCACAGTGAATAGAGCTTAGGCCTTGGAGTTAGGAGGACCTGAGTTCTAATCTGGCCTCAGACACTTTACACTTACTAGCTGTGTGACCCTGGGCAAGTTACTTAACCTCGATTGTCTCACTAAAAAACAAAACAAAAAAACAAAAAAACAAAAAAAAAAAAAAGACGACTTTCCCAGTATCCCTTGATCTTAGTGCCTTCCCTCTGAGACTACCTTCAATCTATCCTGTGGGTATCTTATTTGTACACAGTAATTTGCATGTTGTTTCCCCCATTAGGCTGTGAGCTCCTTGAGAGCAGGCACTGTTTTTTGCCTTTCTTTGTATACCCAGAGCTTGGCACAGTGCCTGCTATAGGCACTTAATAAATGCTTGTTAACTATGTCTAAGAAGGATAAATAATGTGCCCAATGTTGAAGAAAAAAGATATTAATACTAATATGGTATTCCAATACTGCTTGTACTCTAATACTGTTTGTAGACTCTGGTCTGCAAGGAATGGTTTTATTTTACTTAACGTTAATCTATATCCAACCCATTTCTAGCTTGGAGAAAGATGTCCAAACTGGCGTAGTCCCTTATGCCCTGTAACATATGTCTCACAAAAGGTTCAAGAAAATTCTTGGTTAACATTTAATCATAACATGTAAAAATAGAGCTCAGAGTATAGAGTATTATATACCATTCCTCTGAATAACTACTACTAAAACAAGGGGACCTCCTTCCTATCTTAACCCCTTCTCAGAGAAGGGTGGGTGCTAGCAAGTCAATCACTACAGGTGGACAAGTAGAGAAGGGAAGGCCCTAATATTTGGTCGTTAACCAAATCTCTTGTCCAGATCCATCACCCACCTTTCCAAAAGGGTTTTTCCCAGGAGTCTGGAAAGGGTTTTAGAATAAAATATTAGTATTTTCAGCTTTACTAAAAAGAAGATTTTAAATATGCTTCTATACCAGGATCAAAAAGCCAGTGTTTAAAATAATATTTGAACTCAGGCCTTAATGATTTCAAGTCTACCACTCCAGTGTCACCTGGCTGCTTTTATGTTCCTACCAAAGTCCTTCCTCTTTACCTTGTATTTAGTGTTTATTCTATATATACTTATGTATGTACAAAATGTTTCCCCTGATAGAACATGTTTTATTTCATGTTTTGTGTTTGTATCCCTGCACCCAGCACAGTGTCTACCACATAGATGTTTGTTAGACTTACTGGATACATATTGTATAATGCTGTTAGAATAAATAAACTCTTTCAGGCCAGTGACTGTTTTTGTTTCTGGCACTACATGAACAATGCCTACCACAGTTCTTTGCACACAGTAGGCATCTCATAAACTTTTTATACTTGTTTCCGAGCCTGTTTCTCCATTTGTAAAATAGGGATGATACTACCTGTATGTAGAACATATGTCACAGAAAGTGTTCTGTAAATCTTTGTAAAGCACCCCATGAATTCAGCTATTACTCTTTGAAATTTCTCCAGCTTCATTATATTTTTACCGAGGTGAAGTAGGTCCAGGCATAGATACAGTACTAGTTTGTCCAATTATACTTTTGGTTTTATTTCCAATTCCTTTTTCTCACAATACTTACCAGACATACTACACTGGTGTTTTCAAGATGGCATCTGATAACTAGGTAGCATCATTTTTCTAAGGCACCTACAATAGATGCCTTCACTCTCTCCTCTCACTCCTCTTAATCCCTTACAATCTGGCTTCTGACCTAAGCATTCCACCAAAAACTCCTTTCTCCAATGTTACTAATGACCTTTTAGTTGCCAAATCCAAAGTCCTTTTCACAATCCTCATTTTCCTTGACCTCTCCACAGCCTTTGACACTGTTGATAATTCTCTCTTCCTTTATACTCTATTCTCTCTAGGTTTTCTGGACTACCATTCTTTCCTAGATTTCCTACCTACCTGATCAAGGTTCCACCTCTGTCTACTCTGCTGGATCCTCCTTCAAATCATGCCTTCTAATCATAGGTGTCCCTGAGGGTACTGGCCTGGGCTCTCTTTTCTTCTCTTCTCCACTACTTCACTTGGTGATCTCAACAGCTCCCATGGATTTAATTACCATCTCTATAACAACGATTCTCAAATCTATCTACTGTATCCCAATCTCTCTCTTGGACTCCAATGTCACATCTCTAACTGCCTTTTAGACATCTCAAATTGGAAATTCAAAAGACATCTTAAAACTGAATATGTCTAAATCAGAACTCCCATCCTGGCCTCATCACTATTTCCCACCCCCTATAACCTATCTGTTACCAAGGCCTGTCGATTTCATCCTTGTAACATCTTTTGAATACATCCCCCTCTCTCCTCTGACAATTCCATTCCTCTAGTGCAAGCTCTCATCACCTCACACTTCGATGGCCTGCTCAAGTCTCTCCATATTCCAATGCATGCTGCATTCAGTCACTAGAGTGATTTTCCTAAAGTACAGGTCTGATCATGTCACTCCCCTGCTCAATAAACTCCAGTGGCTCCCTATTGCCTCCAGGATGATCAAATACAAAATGCTCTATTTGGCATTCAAAGCCCTTCATAATCTAGCCCTCTCCTACCTTTCCAGACGTCTTACACCTTATTCCCTAACACACACCTTTCGATCTAGTGACACTGGCCTCTTCCATGAACAAGACACTGAATCTCTTGGCTCTAGGCATTTTCTCTGGCTGTCCCCTGTGCCTGGAACTCTCTCCTCTGCTCTGACAACTCCCTGGCTTCCTTTAAGTCCCAACCAAAATCCCACCTTCTACAGGAAGCCTTCCTTAACCCCTCTTAATTACAATGCCTTTCCTCCATTAATTATTTCCTATTTATCCTACATATAGCTTGCTTTGTATATGTTTCCAGGTTGTCTCCCTCATTAAATTGTGAGGTCCTGGAAGGAAGGGAATGTCTTTTGCTTCTTTTTGTATCCCTAGTGCTTAGCACAAAGCCCGGCACATAATCAATGCTTATTAACTGACTGAGGAATAGTTTGTTTTTTCCTAAATGCACCATTATAATTTCTGAACACTACTAATGTTTATTTTATACTGTTCTATCAGTTAGTTAGCTGCACATGACCTTTCAACAGTTATTCCTACTGACCTAGGCCTCCCAGAAGAGCTTGGTGTCATCTACAGAGGTTGTCTGATAAAGGAGAAAGAACGGATTTTGGTGGTGCCTTTCACAACTATATATTAAGAATTCTCTCCCTATCTTTTCAGAGGTACAGGGCTATGGATGTGGAGCACCACATATTTTCAAGCTAGAATGATGTGTTGGTTTTTATTCTTTGTTATGAGAGGACTTTCTAGGTGGGAGTAGGAAGTATTACACTGGGGAATCAAGTGATATAAAAAGGGGACCTAAAAAAAAAGGAATTCTCCCCCTAGCCAAACAAGGAAAAACACTGATAAAAAGACAATTTTGAATGATGGATGAGTATCATCCATCTACACCTTAATCTGAACCTCAGAGTTCAATGTCTCTAATTTTACATGAGGAAATTGAGGCCTGGGGAGGTTAAGTCATATGCCCGAAGTCACATAGGCCATAAGCACCAGAAGCAATGTTTGAACCAAGGTGTTCGGATTCCAGAGGATCCACTGCCCCTCTAACTAAAAATGTTTGGCACTAATAAAGTCAGTACATATAGAACGAGAGAAACAAAATCACTGTAGCAAGTATCGCTAATAGAAGTCTGATATCAAGAATTTATAAAAAATTTACTAAAATATAAAAGACCAAAAGCTATAATCAGATAAGCAGTAAAAGAAATAGAAAATTTTCAGAACAAGAACTGCAAATTATTAACGACTATAAGAAAATCCACACCAAATTATTAAGAGAAATATAAATTATAAGAACTGAGATTTCATCTCAAACTCAGCAAACTGGTAAAGATAAGAAAAAAAAGGAAATTCTGCTAGAGGAACAGCGGAAAAATAGACCTGCTAATACACAGTTGGTGAGGCTATGAGTTGCTCTAACCAATTTGGAAAATGTTTTGGAATTATTCAAGAAAAAAATGTCTAAATTAATATCTTTTGACACAGAAATGTCTTTACTGGGTACACACCTCAAGAAAGACAAAGACAGAAAAATTACATAATATATCAAAATATTCACAGTAGTTAGTAGCTGAGATGTGGAAACAAAGTAGCTGTCTAAACTGGGGGAATGAATGAACAAACTGTGGAATATGAATTGAAATTTTAGTATGTAGTAGGAAATGATGAATTAGGAATTCAGAGAAATATCAGATTTGCATAAATTGATGTAGAGTAAAATCAGCTCAACTAAAAAAACAATCTACACAATAAGTACAATAATCTAAATAAAAAGAATAACAAAAAGAAATAGATCTCTGAGTAACTATTAACCAATTTTGGTCTCAGAAAACAAATAATGAAATATGCCTATCTTCTCTTGGCAAGAAAGGTGTGTTGAACGTTTCAGTATTGTCCAAAGAAGTCATTGTAGAGGTTGTTATTCTTAACTGTTTTTCTTTGTTACAAGAAAATATTCAATGAGGGAATGGCGGGGACCATCCAGAAATGACTACGATGTAGGTTAACAAGTATTTACCAATACTTGATACCTACTATGTGCCAAGTACTGTGCTAAGTGCTGGGGATACAGAGAAAGGTAAAAGACAATACCTGCTCTCAAGTTCACTATCCAACAACATATAAACAACTATGGACAAACAACATGTAGACAGGATAAACTGGAGATAATCAACAGAGGGATGGCACCAGAATTCAGGGGATCAGGAAATGCTTCCTGTAAAAGGTAGGATTTTAGCTGGTACTTGAAGGAAGCCAGGGAGATTAGGAGGGAATTTTAGGGAGGACAGCCAGTGAAAACACTTGGGAATCAATAGATAGATTGCCTTGTGTGAGGAAGAGCAAGGAGGTCAGTGTCACAGGATTACTGAGTATGTGGCACTGAGTCTGGTGTAAGAAGACTGTAAAGGTAGGAGTCACACTACAAAGTGTTTTGAATACTAAACAGTGGATTTTATGTTTGATACTGAGGTGTGTGTGTGTCTGTGTGTGTGTGTGTGTGTGTGTGTGTGAGGTGTGTGTGTGTGTGTGTGTGTGTGTCTGTGTGTGTGTGTGTGTGTGCCAGACAGAGAAAGAGAGAGATAGAGAGAAAGAAACATGGTCAGTCTTACATTTTTAGCAAGATCAATTTGACAGCTAAGGGGAGGATAGACTGGAGAGGGGAAAAATTTGAGGCAGGGAGACCAACCAGCAGGCTATAGAAGAGTCCTAGAATCACCTAGAAGTGATTAAGGGATTAGAGCTAGAGGGGATCTTAAAGATTATCTGGTCCAACCCTGACATTTTAGAGATGGAATGAAACACTGGTTTCTAAAACCTCTGTAAGTCATCTGTGGTCCTCCCACGGATGTTAGTTATGACAGTCCACCATCCCATGCACCATGAACCATGGCAATGGTTCTACATCTCACTCTTATGTTCCTTCACAACTTAGTGCCCGTACCCTGTTGTTCCAATGACTTATTTACCTTTATCAACCAGCTACAGAAGACCCTATTATTTACCAATATGTAACACCTCTACTGTCTGTCTACTTCAGAAGACAACATGGACAACATGGTAAAGCTGGCTCCAAGACAGAGGACTAAATTTCACATCCCAACTCTGATGTTTATTGCTTGTCTGACATTGGCAAGTCATCTGTCCCCTCCCCACAGCAACAATTTTCTTAATCAGGAACACCAACTAGATGGCTTCTGAATTTCCTTCCAACTCTCTATCCATGATCTTACACCTTTCTATTAAAAAGGACACAAATAATTTAACCTATCACAAATGTTTTCCTATTAGTCACTTCCAAACAATCATCAAGTAAACTAGTAAACTGAGTAGCATTTGAAAAACCTCTGATTACAAACATTGGAATCCCCTGGAAAAATGTTTTTTAAATTATGTTTTGGCCTCCTAATTTCTTTATGTAATGTTAAACCTAAGCTCCTGTCCCAAGTTAAAATATTTCTCCACATCACCATTTTTCATTATTCTCCATGAGATGTTGCTGTGAAAGACCCGGCTATTTTCATCATTCTGTACTGGGCATCCACTTCACATCTAAGTTTTGTTTAAAATCATGTGTGGGCTGGACTCCATATGTGTTTTGTATTCACCTGAATTGAAAGTTCTTTGTAGCCATTCAAGATAGAGTGTGGTATGATAATCATAATAACCAGTACTTATTTCAATAATCTACTAGTGGTGAATATTTCCCAAAATATTCTATTTATTGTGAATGTCTAGTCAGTCCTGTGACTTTTTACAGTTTGCAGAGCTCTTTACACATTATCTCATTTGATCCTTTACTACAACCCTGTGGAATAGGTGCTATTATTATCCTCATTCTGCAAATGAGGAAACTGAGACAGAGAAAGGTTAGGAGATGCCCAGGGTCACATAACTAGTAAGTGTCGGTAAGAGGCAGGAACTCAAATCTTTCTGATTCCAAGTGTAGCACTCTATCCACACCCAGCTGCCTCCTTAAGACTCCAGTTAGAAAGATCTGGGTCCAAATCTACTCTCAGGCATTGACTAGCTGTTCGACCTTGGGGAAACCCTTACCCTTCATGAATCTGGGTCTCAAAGAGTTGGACTCAATGACTTATTAGGTATCTTCCAGCTCTATGTCTCTGACCCTATGTACTATTACTATCCTATACAGTATTTGGTACCCAACAAAACAGTTGCAGGTTAGAATGAGTTCACAATCTCATGTTTACAGTTTGTGTTTGGAGCAGTTTGCTACTCCTTACAGTTACATTTTCACCCGGAAATATTTCTAGTCAGTTCTAAGAGAAGTTTCCCAATTAGGAGTTCCTTAAAAAACTGAATAAATGTTCCATATTGGCTACATTTCTGCGGGAGTTTCAAAAAAGAAGATTGTATGAGAGGTAAATGGTAAAGTAAAACTATAGAGTTCAAGAGTTCAGAACAACACTTATTGAAAGCTCCATATATCAGATAATTAGCTCAGTAACATGCTTGTGGGAGGGGCTTAATAAATGCTTGGAATCTGAAAGATAAATAGGATCCTGAATTCTACTGTGTTTATTATTTGGGTCATGGGGAAAAGGTCTGAGAAAGGTTTGAGATTGCCTAGCGATGAGGTTGGAACTTGGATCAGTAAGAACTGAGTTCAAATGCTATCTACAACCAGCTGTTTGTCCCTTAGCAAGCCACTTAACTTCTGTGACTCAATTTCCCAATCTGTCAAATGGGGATGACCTCACCAGGTTATGAGGATTAAATGAGTTAACTTATTTAAATCGCTTTGCAAACTCCCGAGCACTATATAAATGTTATCTGCTTGTTATTTGAGAGATCACGACTTGCAATCAAAGGACCGCTAAGTCAAAGGGAGGTTAACTTCCCTTGAAGAAAGAAATCATAAAAGTCATTCACTATGTGGTCTATATCAATAATGTCAACATTAAAACTACCCCCCCACTCCTAAGGTAAACGAGGAAACAAACTTAGAAACTAGCCACGAGGTGGGAATGCCACCATACCTCCGAGAAAGTGGGCCCCTCCTAGGGTTCCTATCCTTTCTAAACTGTAGGGGGCTTCCACCCTCGGTGACAACGGAAGTAGTTTAGTTTTCACCAGTCAACACAGGAAGGAATGTCAAAATACAATGACACTTGCTGAGATACCCCCGAATAGGGCTAAGCGACGTGAGGGGGCGTCACACGAGACTAAACCTGCACACGTGGGAGCCCGGCGCCCACTCCCCCACCCGATGCCCCAACCATCTGCGCTCGCCCAGGTCCCGATGGGCCCTCACAGAGTGACACATGACAAGGCCTGGGAAAAAAAAAACATGTCTTTAAATTGGGATGGCATCCAAAACCTTTGCTCGCCTACCCCCGGGGATTCCCCACTCCCCCTCTCCCAGCCCGATCTGCCGGCCCCCCCAGCGCAGCCCCGGCGCCCACACACGTGTTAGCCCGACACCGCCCCACCGGGTCCCACGTGCGCTTGGTCCAACACACTCCCCACGTGTGGGCGCCCCACGGGCCTTCGCGGTCGCCGGGGTCACCGCGTGACCCTCGGGTCCCCGGAGGGGGAAGGAAGGAAAGGGCAAAGTCCGGGGTGTGGAAGTCTCCCAGACAGCATAAGTGCCCACGCCCCTCCTCCCTAACCTCCCACCCTCTCTCCCCCTCCCCAAAAACCCACGGCTGGGGGCGACGGCCCCTTTAAGACGCGGCCCTGTAGCCGCCCGCGGAGGGGGGTGCAGTGCGGCCTACGCCCCCCAGGCCGCCTGCCCACGCCTAGCGGACTCACCTCCGGCCGCCGGGCCCCGCCGCCGCGGCGGCGGAGGGGGGGGGGGGGGGGGGGGGGCGGGCGGGGGCCGGGGGGGGGGTCGCCCCGCCGATGGTGGCGCCGCCGCTCGCTCGCTGGGGCCGCGGCTCGGTGACTACGCTGGGCGCGGACGCTCCTCGCTCCCTCGCTCAGCGGCTCCTGGGACCCCAAGATGGCGGCGGCGCTGAGGCGGCTGCGGGCGCTGGGCCGGCGGCGGCGGCGGCCACTTTCACTCACTGAGAGGAGCGGAGCAGGGACACGGGGAGCCATGGCGGGGGGGAGGAGAGGCGCCATGGCCAGGCCTGAACAATCGAGCCGCCACTCGGCCGGCACGTCGTCGCCCCTCCCGCGCCCCCTGCCCGCCACTCGCTCCGTGACAGCCGTCACGGCCACGGCTACCCGCTTCGCAAAGCTCGCGCTCTACTACCACCGCCTGACGCCCCTCGCAGATCGGGGTTCGAGGTGATCCTGATCAATGTTATCGGTTTACAGATTGGTTGGGGCTGGGACTGGCGGAGATTGCCGAAAGGCTGCGGGGAGGAGGAGGACGTAGCCAGGGTGAGCCAGCAGATCTCGCGCTAGCAGATGTCGCGAGAGTTTGCATCTCCGGCAACTGCCGAGGGAGGAGTCCTGTGACCGGAAGTGATGTCGGCTAGAGGCAAAGGGTCTTTGGAATATTAAATCAACCGAGATACTTTACTCTTTCTCCTCTCTCCCCGACCCCATTTGATACTGTGGGCTATAAACAGCTTGCTGGGAAGGGGAGAAGAACTTCCGGTCTGTTTGCTCCCAGTTGCCTTAAGCAACGTACAGGCCCCTGAGCTCTTGGGGCCATCCCTGTAGGCCCAAGGTTCCCTTTGGATTTCACAGTGCAGGGGTCAGTCAGCTAATAACACACATAACCACTATCTGTTTAGTGCTTTACCTTCATTATTTAATTTGATCTTTACAGAAACCCCTTGAGATAGGTACTAGGGGGTATTATCCCTATTTTAGAAGAGGAAACGGGGTCTCAGAGAAGTTAAGTGACTTGGCCATGGTCATACACCTAATAAGGTGGGATCTTCAACGTTGCAAATCCCGTAATCTCTGTGCCGGGATAATAAAAATACAACTATATACCATTTAGATAACGCTTTAACGTGTTTAAACGGCATTACATACATTATCAGAAGCAACACGGGATATCAGACGAGTTATTGCCAAGTCGTTTATGAACCCTCTTATACTACTCATGACCCCGTTTGGGGTTTTCTTGGCAAAGATACTAGTGGTTTGCCATTTCCTTTTCCAGATCATTTTACAGATGAGGAAACTGAGACAAGCAGAGTTAAGTGACTTGCCCAGAGTCACACAGCAAGTAAGTGTCTAAGGCTGGGTTTGAACTCAGGAAGATGAGTTTTCCCAACTTCAGGTCTGATGCTCTATCCACTTTGCTACCTAGCATAATAGAACTGATCTCAAAGCCAGGAAGACTTGGGTTCAAGTCCTGCCCCTGTTGAAGGCTGGCTAAAGGATCCTGAGTAAGGCAGTGCAGAAAGCAACTATCTAAGATTGTTAGTTGCAGAGAAGTTGCAAATCTGCATTGGTAGAGGGAATTTCTTCACTTAGAAATTTCCAAAATTAATGAAATCACCAGTCTAGTCCCAATTCCTTTACGTGTGTTATTTGATAATGAAAAGGATTTGGTGAATCAGGTCTGACAATAGCCCCCAGTTGCCTCAGGCAACATATAGCTCCCCTACCCCCCCACCCCACGCGGAGCCCTTGGGGCCATCCCTGTGGAGAGAAGGTTCTATAATACAGTGTCAATGGGACAGTCGGGTAATAACATAACTGCTCTGTTTGGTGCTTTATCTCCATTATTTTAATTTATCTTTAGAGAAACCCTGTGAGCTAGGTAGAACTGTGAATGGTAATCCCACATGCCTGAACCTCAGTTTACTACTGAAAAAGGTAGCTAGCCCTTCCTTTTATCAGCAGAACATTACAACCAGCTTCAGAGGCCTTTGGTGAGAAATAACTTTATGATGTGAAAAACATCCATTTCTATAGCCATGATAGATCACAAGCTATCCTTTCTTGTACAGCACAGGTCATCCTTAAATAAGGTTAGGCTTATTACAGGCAATAGTTTTCCATACCTTCATTTCTAGTTGCTTATGGGGCATCCATTTTAGTGTACCAATATTATCTGAAATTTACTGTGTCCAAAGTAGAACTCATTCTTTTCTTCCAATAATCCGATCCAAAAAAGATAACCTATTTTTAACTCTCCCCATCACTCTATGGCACCATTCTCTACCTGGAATAGAGACTGGATCTAAGACAAACTCCTCTCTAGTTTTAATATCTACAACATGGTGCCTTCTCCTACCAATAACTGAGCCCCAAAGATGTGACAACTAATCCTTGAACTAGCAGAGGCAGCCTTTAGAGTGACTGTCTTAAATTCCTACTGGGTTTCTGGGAATTGCAGGACACAATGGGGGAGCAATTAACTTAGGATATAAGATTCATAGTTTAAATGTGAAAGGGCTGGTTTTTGTTTAGTTTTAGTAATTGACATTTGATTTTTCAAAATTAAGTGCTACTTGTTTTCTCACTCTTTTAGATGTTTCACAAAATTTCATTGGCCAGTTTAGGATTGTAACAGGGACAGTGAGCTCATACCTGGTTTACTGCAGTGGTCTTTTAGCTAGTCTTCCTGACTTCATTTTCCCTTTCCTAAAGTCCCATCATACAGACAGCTGCCAGATTAGTCTTTTTAAAATACCACTTCTGTGATGTTAAACTCTTACTCCAGAACCTATAAGGAGTGTCTTTTGTCTGTAGATCAAATCCAAACTCTTCAGCCTGTGACTGAAATGCCCTATTGCTCCTCTTCCACAAGTAGAAATTCTATACATCCTTTAGAACTCAGTTCATATGTCACCTCCTCATGAAGCCTTTCCTAGTCCTCTGTCAGAAATGATCTTTCCTTTTTTTAGACCCTGAATACCATTTTGTACCTCTTATATGACTTTAACAGAGTCTACCTGTATTTATAATTATGTTTGTATACTAGGTTGTAAGCTTTATGAGACTAACCAAGGGAACTGTGTTTCCTGAATTAGTCTGCCAGATACCTCAGTTCTCTATTTTAATAATATAAACTTGGGATGACACATCTGATGCATAAGCTGGTAAGCTAAATAAAAAGTTAACATCATTGTGCCCTGTTCCCCATCTCTCCCCACATTCCAACCAAGTTTTAGTCCATATCTTTGGATGTGATCTGCTCTGCTTTTGACTAAGAGAGTCTGCTTCAGGCAATAGTAATTCTTGATCATCCACACTCATAATTTTCAAAACTGACCTAGTAAGCCCTTTCTAGGACAAACCAAGGGGTCTATTTCAATCTTAGACTCTTTGTTTGTTTGTTTGTTTTTTTACCGGAAGGCAGTGTTAAGCGATTTGCCCAGGGTCACAGCTAGTAAGTGTCTAAGGCTGGATTTGAACTCAGATTCCCCTGACTCCAGGGCCAGTGCTCTGTCCACTGCACCACCTAGCTACCCCTCAGTCTAAGACTTTTTATGCCAAAAACTAGCTGACACTTTATAGCACTTTAAGGTTTGCAATTTACTTTTATTTAGTCTGTCTACCTCTTATACAGTCCTTACAACAACCCTGTAAGGTAAGAGATGAGGACACCAAGTCTGAGAGAGGTTAAGTGACTTGCCCATTATTATAGATAATAAATGTCTGAGGTGGGATTTGAACCTAGGTCTTCCTCACTCCAAGTAAAACAATCCATTATGCTGTGCTGTATTTCTTAAATTAATCTGATTTATAATTCAGAGAGAGGAACAACAGCATGTCGCTTCCTATAACTATAGACCATAGCAGTTGTCAGGCCTATCCCAGTCCAGACCGCATGCCAAAGTTTGGCCCAGGACTATTCAGATATCTAGGATGAAGAGAATGGCTTTACTTGCTCTTTTCCATACTACTTAGTACTATATGCCTGGGAAGTACTTTTAAGTGACGTAATAAAGGCAGAGTTGAAGAAATTAATTGTGAGTTCTGAACTAAGGGAGTTTCCCAATAAGTTTTAAAACAGAAATTTAACCAAATCACAATCTAATTTATTTCAGTATCACTCCCATCCCTGCTCCTCTTATACTTTGTTATGCCTGCTTGATATCTCTGAACAGAGCTCTTGCCAGACCAGGTCAAGTAGAGTAGGTCTCATAGGTTGCATCAGTTTGCTATTTCCTCACTCTTATTTATGGACCAGTTAGAATTATTTCTTTGCTTATGATAGTGAACCATATGGAGAGCTCTTGTGATGAAAGAGCAGCTTGGCTCGGATGGGGCAAGGTACTTCTGGGAAAGGCTGGAAAACACAGGAGTATTTTTATTTTCTTTCTTTTTTTGTTTACATTTCAGGTAACTCCATTTTCCTTCATTTTCTACTGTATTTTAACCCAGTGATGTCAGACTCAAATAGGAAGAGATCCTTGCAGGCCGCACATTGACTTAGAAAACCACTAATTGACATTATCTGTGTTGAATTTTTATATTGTTAAACGTTTCCCCGTTACATTTTAATTTAGTTCTGACTGCACTGGGAAATTTTGAGGGCTTTATGCTGGGAGTTTGACACCTCTGTTCTAACCAGTAGGTTTGGAAAATGACTGGCCAAAAAGCAGCAACTTAGAGCAGTGCAAGCAGAGTACCCCGAGCCTGTGAGGAGACTTCTGTTCTATTTCATTCTCTTCCATCCTGTCTCTCATAACACTCTGCCCCACCAGAGACCCTGTTCTGGAACCTAATAATGATTTTGGAGAAACATTCCTGAAGTCTCGTATCTCCATGCCCAGCTGTGATCTCTCCTCTGTCCCGACCTCATCTCTCACTGCCTGCAGAACTTCTGCACTCGTGTGTGTCACTAGCACTACAGACATCGGATGGCCGAAGTCAAACTTATCTTCTTCCAGATACTCTTCCTAGCTTCGCTTTCTTCCAGTTTCATCATCAGTCACCCAATGTCCTATGTTTGAAATACTGGTTTTGTTTTCTTACTCATCTTCCTTCTTACCTTTGTAAATACTTAGAAAGCCCTGTCAGTTCTACCTCAGCAATTTTTTTCACATCCATCCCCTTAATTCTAGACTCACTGGCATCATTCTATTTAACTCTTTCCTTGGGCTACTGCAGTAGTCTTCTGCTCTCTGCAAACCATCCTTCTTCTTCCAGCCATACTAATCATCCTTATGGGTAGTGATATTGAACTAGTAGATCGTGTCAGTGCTCTGACAAGATCCTAAGTGATTCTCTATTGCCTAGTGAAGAAAGTTCATTCAGTCTGCAAGTACTAACCTGTTTTCTCCCAGTCTTTCTTCAAGCTGCTTGTAATGCTCTGAATGTGCTTCCTGAGGTAGTATAGTGGACAGAGCCCTAGATTTGGAATTAGGAAAACCTGGGTTCAAATCCTGTTTTAGTTTACTAGCTGTCTGGCCCTGGGCAAGTCACTTAAGCTCTCTGTACCTGAGTTTCCTTAATCTGTAAAATGATGGGGCTGGATTCTGTGTTTTCAAAGGTTCTGTCCAGATATACATCTGTTACCCCATAATCCCTCCTTTAAAAAGTCCAACTTAAGAGCCACCCCCTTCATTGATTCTCCCCTCCCCCATCAGTGACTGTGTTCTCTCTTGGACTCAAATAGTGTTTTGATTTGCAATTATCAAATGTTTTTATTATGGATAATTATATATCATAGCTGTCTATGAATGTGTTTTTGCCCTTTTTAGACTAAGTTCCATGAGGGTAGGGATGATATCTGACCTCAATTTTATATCTGCCCTAGGATCTAGTGTTATTGCTTTGCTGAGAAGTATAAATTATTTTTTTTAACTGAAGAGCATTTCCCTGGCCTTTAAGGCCTGCTACATACCTGATGTCACCCTGCCTTTCCTGTTTCCTTTCACTCCACTTTTCTAAGTGCAAGCCAAATTGAAACACACTTTATCCCCCATATATACTGAATGTTTCCTTATCTTTGAATATTTGCCAATACCGGTCCTAGGCCTAGGATCCTCTACCTCTTTGAATTCATACCCATTCTTTTTTTTTAGTTTTTTTTTTTTAAGGCAATTGGGGTTAAGTGGCTTTCCCAGGGTCACACAGCTAGTAAGTGTCAAGTGTTTGGTCTGAGGCCGGATTTGAACTCAGGTCCTCCTGACTTCAGGGCCAGTGCTCTATCCACTGCGCCACCTAGCTGCCCCATACCCATTCTTTAGAGCTCATCTCAAATGCCACCTCCTTTAATGAATAGGGACCTTTCTTCTCTTGCATGCCATAAAATACTTTGTCTCAAATTATTATGCATTTAGCATGTATCATTTTGTATTATATTATATTATGTCATATTTTCTGTGTGTTTTGTGTGTGTGTGTGTGTGTGTGTGTTTGTGTTTGTTTTGCTAGGCAATGGAGTTAAGTGACTTGCCCAGGGTCACACAGCTAGTTAAATGTCAAGTGTCAGAGGCCAGATTTGAACTCATGTCCTCCTGACTCCATGGCCACTTTGCCACCTAGCTGCCCCGCATATTTTCTTACCGTACTGTAAACTCCATGAGTGTAAAGGCTTGTTATCCTAACTTTTTACCTCAACCAGCTTTTATTGAATTTACATTTAATTGAAATTAGTGGGATGGAATTTAATTGAACAAATAATTTGGAGGGGCCTTGCTTGTATTAGAATTTCTGTACCTATATCTGCTACACCCAAAGGAGATGGTGTACAGGAAACTCAAGTGAGAGTCATTGCTCCCCTTTGACCATTCTGGGCATGATGTTTCTGTGCCCAAAGAAGAGAAGTTCTACTAATTATTTATTATTTGCTCTTTATTATGAGTGAATTCAGAAGTCAGAAGGAGGGACCAAGGAATACGAGAGAGGGGCTAGAGACCTAAGATGGCACAAATCAGGAGCAGATAGCTCTAGCAGACTCATTGGATGACAGATATAAGATCCAAAAAGATATAGGCAGCACAGGCCATTGAGCCAAAGGTAAGATGAAAATTGACAGGTATAATTTACGGTATTATATATGGTGTTTAAAAAATAAGTTTCACCAGCACAAAATGGGAAAGGTCTTAACTATTTACCAGTTCCATACAAATCAGCATTAGGATATGATAGCACAAAAAAAAAAGTGCTTGCAGTTTTAGACTGCATTAAAAGAGACTGGGACTAAGGAGATGGTAATCCCACTGTTCTCTTTCCTGGTAAGATCATGTTTTGTTCAATTCTGGATACAGAATTCTAGAAAATTGATAAGCTGGAGATCATCCAGAGGAAAGGATAGTGAAGGACATCAAGATCTTGACATAGAAAGATCAGTTGAAGGAACTGGGGGTGTTAGCCTGGAGAAGACTGGAGGGGGTATGATAGCTGACTTGAGGTATTTAAATGACTGTCATGTAGAAGAGGGGGGAAAATTGTTCTTGGATCTAGAACTCTAGGAGCAGTGTAGGTAGAAGTCAGTCCAGATATAAGGAGAAACTTGCTAAAAATTAAGGCTATCCAAAAGTAGAATGGGCTGCCTTCAGAGGTAGTGGTTCTCCAAATAAAAGCTGGGCTGCTGCTTATTTTTGATGTTGTTGATTGAATGCTTGCTGAGATTCTGGTTGGATGAGAAAGCCTCTGAGAGCCCTTTTAACTTCAAGATTTTGTAACTCTAAAAACTCCACTTGGAAAGACAAAAGATGAGTATGAGAGCTCAACCTATTACCAACAGTGGTTTGTATGTAAGAACTGACCTTAAAAATATTATCAAGGATATTAATGCCTAGAAAGGGAAGTAGGATATTATGTAGTGAGAATAAGGGGTAATAGATAGCCCAGGTGCTACACTGCTCTCTCTGAAATTTGAAGAGTCAAAGGAAGTTTTCCAGGGCATTGGGTAAATCTTCAGTGGATTTGGAAGACGTAGAGAGTAACTGCACATACTGAGAAGACATGCATAGATTGTGTTCACCTATGGAAAGAGTATCCCCATGGATGAGATCATAAATCCATTTAAGTATTAAAGTATATTCCACATCACGAGTGTACACAGAACAAGGCTGGTCAGTTAGACTTATGCATAAAAAAAACTATTTATTGAAAAGTGCAAATTAAAGCCTAACAACAACAGAGTGGGAGCTCCCTTGTTTATTGGATTTATAAATAGCTGTCCCTAGGACAGGATTCCCAGTGTGTGTTCTCAGTCCCAAGAGTTCCTAAGGATCTTCAGAGAATAGATTTGTTCTCTAGGGATAGAGATGGTTAAATCATAGTAGATAAGATTTAGAAAGGATCATCATTATGCTTTTAGAGAATATCAACATACTTTTTTAGAAAATAGTACATATCTAAGAAGGGCAGCCTGTAGTGGGCTATTAAGCAAAAATAAAGTTTTTACTGAAGAGGGCATTTATTATCTATATGGTGATGGAAAAATCCTTTAGATAACTAAAGAGAGGCCTGAGAGCTTTGGATATCTGAGCAAAGTAGAACACACTGAAGCAGGGGGAAGTTTTGATTCAGCCAGTGGGTATGTATATACATTACAAGGTGCTTTCTGTCTGGGAGAACTTGCTGATTGAATAGATAGTGTATCTAATTTATTTTGCTTAACTATGAATATTTGTTGCAAAGGTTTTGTTTTTCTTTTTCTTGGGAGGGATGGGCTGGGCTCTTTTCTTTGTTAATTACCAACAAAAAAAATTAAATTTTAAAAGTGGCTCTTATGAGAAAGTCTTATGTGAAAATGTAGGGGAGTTTGTGGTTATGATATATATGGGTATAAAAGACACAGAAGTAAGTATAACAGGAATGTACTAAATTTAGATAGCTGAGCTGAAAACTGAAATTCGGCACCTCTTTATGATAGTGTTCTTTGAACTACTGTTGGTCCATGCCAAGAACTTGAGGCAGATGGAGCTTCTAAGTTTTATGTAGATGAAATAACAGTACCAGAAAGAATCACAGGACCTTATTTCTTAGTTTTCTTTAGGTATGAAGAGGAAAATTCATTTAGGTACAACTTATACATCTTATACTTGGGTATGAAAAATTGTCTATAACATCTCTCCTATCCATAACCTTCTTCCCACATGTTCCACAAGTCCCCCGGTTCAGACCCTTATCATTTTTCACCTGCCATTGAAATAGCCATCTAATTGGTCTCCCAGCCTCAACTCTCTACCCTCCTCCAATCCATATTTCACACAGCTGCCTAAGTGCTATTCCTAAAATATACCTTTATCTATGCCACTGCCTTGCTAAAAAAGTTCCAGTTTCTCTAGGATAAAATACATACTGCTTTTTGACGTTAAAGCACTTCATTGTTTGGCCTCAGCCTACCTTTCTAGGCTTATTATACATTATTACTCCTCTCTCTTCTTTTCACTCAAACGCTGATTGAGACAGCCCAGGACAGTGAACACAAGAGCCTTGGGAATAATGGTATCCACCAAACCACCAGACCTGCTTCCAGCTCAGCCTCTGTAGACAACAGTGAGGGGAGAAGTTGTTGTAGAGGAGACTACTTTCCTCTTCACCAACAACCACCACTGACCAACTGCTATTAAACAGGGAGATGGGAAGAAGAGCTCTGGGAGAGGTTGCATTCCCCCTAACCCTGTCCAGACTGCTGGCCCTGCTTCCAGCCCAGCCCTCAGTCTTCAAAGAAAGTGACTTCTGTGGAGGAGGGGCTGGCCATCCTTACCAGCTGCTACCCAAAGGGCAGGCAAGCTAGCCTAGCTAAAGCAGCACCCTCAGGGAGAGACAGTAGGCAGAATGCACCAGGCAAGTCGAACCACCATTACCTTAACCAGTATCTCCTCAAAAACTGTGATAAAAACAACCCAGTACCCTGAACTGAAGAGCCTTGGGAAGAGCAGTACTTCTAGCCTAGTGCCCTCAGTCATCATCCTGGTAAGCAAACCCTGTATAGATGCAGCCTGGCCACTGCTCCAGCAGGTACTGCAGCCATAGCAACTGAAAAGTCAGAAAGGAAAGTTATTGTCACCATAATCCTTGGCATCATCAAATGATTCAGCATTGGAAACTGATGGGATTTTGTCAGTGGAAATGAGATTAAAGAATAGATATTACTGTCTGTGGGGCAGCTAGGTGGCTCAGTGAATAGAGTTCCAGGCCTAGAGTCAGGAAGATTCATCTTCCCGAGTTCAAATACAGCCTCAGGCACTTACTAGTTGTATGATGCGGGGCAAGTCACTTAACCCTGTTTGCCTCGGTTTCCTCATCTGTAAAATGGGCTAAAGAAGGAAATGGCAAACCATTCCAACATCTTTGCCAAGAAAACCCCAAAAGGGGTCACAGAGAGTTGGACACAGCTGAAAAACGACTAAACAACAGTTACTGTCAGCTTTGTCGTTGGACCCTAACGACCACGTGAACTTTCCATTTGGCTTGCAGCTGAAACTGTCCATGTGTGTTGTCTTGACCATTAGAATGTGAGCTCCTTGAAAGGAAAGACTGTTTGATTTTTCTATTTGTATCCCCAGTGATTAGCATAGTGTTTTTTTATGTAGTAAGCTCTTAATAAATGCTTACTTCATTCATGGATACAAGAAAAGTTAAGTATAAATTCCACATGAAAGAAAATGGCACCAGGTTTCATTAAACATTTTAAAATGTGACTAAGCAATTTTTCAACTGAGAATTGAAAGGAAAATGGCCAGTGCAGACTAGATAGAGATTCAGTTACAAGGACTTTGCTGAAATGGTCAGGTTATTCAGCTTTACATTTGAGCAAAAGAACAAAAACAAAGTAACTGAAACACTTTAATAGACAACTAGGCACTCAAGGAAGTGACTGAAAAGTGGCCAAGTAAGTATGAGACAACAAAAATGGCTGATGATTAGTTAATACCTAAGATGAGTAAAAACACAGTAAGATGGCACCTTGCCCTCGCAACCTAAATTGCCTTTGATCTTTTCAATTTATCTAATCTAGTTGAACTATGTTATTGGGTACCAAAAGGAGTGTCAGCTATAATTGCTTAGCCACCGTCAGAAATTTTTTATGATGTAAATTTTTGTTTCCAACCTTTAACAATTCTTGTTTTAGGTAGATTCTTGAATTAGTACCTCCTGTTTATCATCTTTTTCTGCTTTATTATCAATTTCATCCCCAGTAGGTTTTCCAGAGTCACTGCTTTCACAATATAGTTTCTTGAGCAGCCTGATTTTTCAGACAAATATAATAGAGAGAATAAATCGCCTCACAAGTTTTTTTTCCCTGTCCTTTCCAGTGCTGCTTGAAATCAGTTTATTGACAGTTTCTTTCAAGTCATTTGCCTATACTTGAATCATGATTTCCCTCATCTTGTGAATTTGACAGACCCATTGATGCTGGGCCTTTCAGCATCCTGTTTTTGAACCTTTTGATAAAAGCCAACACAAAAGAGATGGAACAAGCAAACTATTAGAAGTTTTGACATCAACATAAACTTCATTCATGGCATCCCATGTTTTTAACATGGAACATATTTTGTTGGGGGGTAAAGGTCGTTCCATGGATGTTAGTCAAATGGTTTTTACTCTGAGCATCTTCAGTAATGCACTAGAATTTAAGAAAAACACCATTATTCTGTGCACCAGCATCTCTCACTTCAAAAACCAATCACTTGAGATCATCAGAAACTATTTTTGTTCCTTGAGCATTTGTGACTCAGTGTTTTGTCAATATTGTGTATTTGAACATAGATGGTGTCCTGACATCATACCAATCCCTCTTCAAATCAACTACTTTCTTATTGGCTTCTTAAAAAAAAAATTTACCTTGGTCAGGCACCAATTCTTGCCAACCATTATGACCTTTTTCAAAAAACCAAAGAGTAACTGTCAGTGATCTTTAGAAGATTATGGAGAACAGAAGCAAATGTCCCATTTTCAAAAAATGGAAGAGAATGAAATCTGTAAAGTATAAACCAAAAAGTTTGACTTCAATTTCTGGAAACATTCTAGAACAGAGGTGTTAAACTTGATGCTGCTGGCTGCAAGCAGCCCACAAAACTCCTGAGTGTGTCCAATGAGAATAAAATGTAATTTTGAAATGCTTAAATAAAAATACAATACAACATAACATAAATAATGTGAATTCATGGTTTTCTAAGTCACTATGTTTCTATTGGAGTTTGATACCTCTGTTCTAGTACACATTATTAAAGAGTTAACTAATGAGGGAATTTATTTTGCTAGACTATTTCTATTTATTTTATGGGCTTGTTTTGTTTTGGTTTTGTATTTTTCTAATGGTGGATGGGTAGAAGTGGGAGGAAGAGAAAATAGATTCTTGCTAATCAAATAAAACTAAATTAAAAAAAAGAAATGGCTAGTGAACATCTAAAAAAGGAAGGTATGATAACAGCATAGCATCTTCAAGATAATCCAATGCTTATACCTATTTCTTTATTTGATAACATTACTAAATGGGTAGATAAGGAAAATGCTGTAAGCTGTAGATAAAATTTGCCTAGACTGTTACAAAGCATTTGCAAAAGTTTCTTATGCAAATGTTATGGAAAGAATGAAAGTTTGTGTGGCAGACCAGTGGTCTGGTGGGAGGGTCAAGGCATGTAATCAAAACTGTCTGTTTTATTTTTTGTGATCCTCTCTACTCCTGTTCTGGTGATGACATCTTCCTCTATCCATAAATTGGAAAGGTAGTTTCTTTTATGCTCCTCTAACTTATTTGTGATGCAGCTTTCTATATCCAAGTTATATATTCATTTGGAACTTCTGGTGTATATGTTTGGTTCTATGTGTTGTGTATCTAATCTGTTCTATTGATCAACCTATTTTTTAACCAGCACCAAATTGTTTTGAAAATTAGTACTTGGTAGTATAATTTAAGATCAAGTATTGCTAGGCCTACTGTCTTTTTTTTTTCATTATTCCACTTGAAATTCTTGAGTTTTTGTTCCTCCAGATAATTTTCTTTAGTATTTTTCTATAGCTGAATAAACTAATTCTTTGATTTTTTGATTGGTATTAGCGATGAATAACTAAGTTGATTTAGGTAGTGTGATCAGTTTGACTTAGCCTACCCATAAGCAAGCATTTCTCAAATTATTTAAGGCTGTCTTTATTTTCATAATGTGTTTTGTAGCAGTATTCAGGTAACTCCTGTCTCTTGGTAAGTAAGAATGTGTGTACATATATTTTTCAGATGTGCCTGGCATCTTTTAAAATTTGATCACATACTAGAAAATGAAAAACCTTATAAATGCAGAAAAGCAGAAGTATTGCATATTTTACTGACCACAGTGTAATAAAAATCATATTCAATAAATAGTCATTGAAAAAAAATTAAAATTAAATTGGAGACTTAAATCTGAAAGAATTGGTAGTTTAAAGAACAAATCACAGAAACGAGAGATAATTTCATCAAAGATAATAATGAAAATGGAGTAACACACCAAAACTTCTGAGATGTCACCAAAGTAGTTCTTAGGGGAACATTTATATCTCTATGCACTTTAATCAAGAAAAGAGAGAATGAACAGATCAACGAAATGTGCATACTATTTTTTAAAAAGGCAATAAAAATTTAAAACCTCAACTAAACACTAGAATAGAAATTCTGAAAACCAAAGAAGAAATTTACAAAATTGAAAGCAAATAGCCCATTGAATTAATAAAACTAGGAGCTATTTGGGGGGGAGGGGGAATAGATAAATCATTGAATAAAAAGCGTTAGCCCAATCAGTATTACCAACCAGTATTAAAAGTTTAAAAAGAAAAAAGGAATTCATAAGTATGGAGAAAAAGGAAATTATTAGAAATTAATTTGCACAGTTATATTCTAACAAAACTAATAATTTAAATGGAGAAATGTTTACAAAATTATGAAATGTTCTGATATACTGAATAAGAAATAGAGAACTTAGATCAATCACAGAGAAATTGAATAAATGATAAGCAAACTCCCAAAGAGGAAAAAACCCACAACCAAATGGATTGATAAGAAAATTCTTCCAAATATTCACAGAACAATCAATCCCAATATAATATAAACCATTTACAGAAGCCGGAGTAGAAGGGATCTTACCAAATTTGTTCTATGACATAAATATCATCATGATACCTAAAAAAAAAATGCAGCCTCTGCTTGAGGGCTATTCTCCTAAACTCTGACACTCACTGACAGGTTGGGTCCCCGATGTATAGCTGCTTTAATTTTTCTCAGGTTCTAGGAATAAATCCTGAGGGGTTTTGTCCTAATGCCATAATTCTTGAGTCCCCACTGGTATGCTTCCTGACAATATCAGCTGATATAAACTAGTCAGCCAGACTTAATTAGCTTTTAGAAAGGTATATACTAAGGAAATATAATAGTATAAAACATCCCTTCAAAAGTCTGTGACAATCTGTCATAAGTACATAAAAAGGCCAGGGCAAAGTAGCATTAAGCTTAGAGAGCCCATATGAAAAAAAAAAAGGTAACACACCAGCCAAATATCCTGTTGTTTGAGTGCTCAAAATATTCCACTTGCTTGTGATGTAGTTTTTCACCTGTTCTCCTTTTAGAACCTTAAATCTGCTTTCTTCCTGTTATTCAGTTTGTCCTTGGCCCCTAAGGCAGACACTGCCATCAGCCAATCCTAGAACTCTGAAGAGAAGATGGGAAGTTCTCCAGAACTCCAAAGTTCATGAGTTCTTCTCGTGACTGAGTGGGGGAAAGAGGCTGAAGCCAAAGGCATTATACTTTCCCCACTCTCCAGTTAGATCATTCTTAGAGGTGGAACTAAAACGCTCTTTCCTCTACATTTGCTTCAGTTTCTGGATCTGAACTAGTTCCTTCATTTTATGTAGACCCCTACAAGTTTCTTAAGTTATTTTGAATAGGATTCCTTTCTGGTGTCATTTCACTTTTTCCAGTGCCTTTCTAAAACATTTTGAATTGAGCAAAGACTTTTCACACTTAGTCTGAAATCTTGGATCAATTGTCAGAGACACATTCTCACTTTGTTAAGTCATGAGGGCTTAGAAACTTATCACTTATTTTAAGAGGCATGGGCTGACTTGACCAATTTATAAATGTAGTTCCACTCTAATAAACAACAAAGAAACAATATTTCTAATAAATATTGATATGAAAATGTTAAAATATTGGCAAAAAGGCTATATGAACATATCAAAAACCTTATGCACTGTGGCCAAGTTGGATTTACATCAAGAATTCAGGGTTGGTTCAAAATTAGGAAAATGATCAATATAATAAACAATAAAAATAACAATAAAATAATTGCATCAGTAGATACAGAAAAAATTTTGACAAAACATAAAGATCAATTTCTGTTAAAAACATTAAAAAACATAAGAATACACTTTTTCCTTAATATGGTAAGTAATATGCATGTAAATCCAGAAAAAGCATTATATATAAGAAAGCTATTGGCCTTTCCTATAAAATGAGAATGTAGCAAGGATTTTTATTATTTCCAATATTTGATATAATGCTAGAAAAGCTAGCAATAGCTATGAGACAAAAAATGAAAATTGAGGAAAGAACCTTAGCAAAGGGAAAACAAAAATGTTGCTTCTTGCAAATATGATGGTTTATGTAGAGATCTCCAGTGAGTCAATTAAAATTAAAACAGTAGGTTCAGAAAAGTTGCAGGATCCACATAAATCATAAGCATTTTTGTATGTAACTAGCAAAACCCACTAGGAAGAGATAGAAATAGAAATTCTATTTCAAAATAACCTTAAAACGTGTAAAATATTTGGAAATCTACCTACCAAGAGACAGGAGTTACATGAATACAGCTACAAAGCACATTATGAAAATAAAGACAGCCTTAAATAATTTGAGAAATGCTTGCTTATGGGTAGGCTAAGTCAAACTGATCACACTACCTAAATTAACTTAGTTATTCATTGCTAATACCAATCAAAAAACCAAAGAATTAATTTATCCAGCTGTAGAAAAATACTAAAGAAAATTATCTGGAGGAACAAAAACTCAAGAATTCAAGTGGAATAAGGAAAAAAAAAAAAAGAAGACAGTAGGCCTGACAATACTTGATCTTAAATTATACTACCAAGTACTAATTTTCAAAACAATTTGGTGCTGGTTAAAAAATAGGTTGATCAATAGAACAGATTAGATACACAACACATAGAACCAAACAAACACAGTATGATGTTTCATAAATCCAAAAACCCTTATGTTTTGTGGCATTAGGACAATACCCCAAGCATCTTATCCTATGGGGCAAAGATTTAGTAGTCAACAAAAACTGTTGAGTAAATTGGAAAGTAGTCTGACAGAAATTAGGTTTATCAAGGTAAGTTCCAAATGGATATATGACTTGGATGTAGAAAGTCACATCACAAACAAGTTAGAGGAGCATAAAAGAAACTATCTTTCCAATTTATGGAGAGGGGAAGATGTCATCACCAGAGTAGAAGGAGAGAGGATCACAAAAAATAAAATGGACAGTTTTGATTACATAAAGTTTTTGTACAAATAAAACCAATGCAGTTAAAATTAGAAGGAAATATTAGGCAAAAAATTTTACAGTATTCCTCTCATAAAAGTCTTATGTCCAAGCTATATAAGAAAGTGATTCATATTTTGAAAAATAACAGGCATTCCCCAATTGATAAGTGGTCAAAGAATATGGAACAGGCAGATCTCAAAAAGAAAAAAATCCAAGCTATCAACAACTATGTGAAAAAATGCTCTGGATCACTAATAATTAGAGAAATGCTAATTAAAGCAAATCTGAAGTTCTAGTTGATCCTCATTAAGTTAGCAAATATGACAACTGTTGGAGAGACTGTGGAAAACAAACATTTTAATGCATTGTTGGTGGAGCTTAACTTAAACAAAACAAAGAAAAAGGACATGGATCTATATGTACAAAAATATTATATCAAACCTCTTTATAATGGCAAAAGACTGGAAACTAAACAAGCATCCATCAGTTGGGAAATAGTTGAACAAATCATGATGTATGAATGTAAAGGAATACTATTGCGTCGTAAGGAATGGTGAAAGGGACAATTTCAGAGAAACCTTAGAAAACTTGTGTGAATTGATGTAAAGTGAAGTGATTAGGACCAGGAGAACAATTTGTCCAATAACAAGAACATTGTAAAGACAAACAATTGCGAAAGATTTAAGAACTCTGATCAATGCAATACCACTTGTGATTCCAGAGGATCTACACTAAACAATACTGCTCACCTCCTAACAAAAAGGTGATGGACTCAAGGTGAAGAATGATTTCACTATTTCATATACCGTCCCCTTCTCTTCAGCAGTGCTTATGTATATACTCACTTGGTGTCTGCAAAGTTCTTAATTTTTAAAACAAAATAATGTATGCAGTTAAAAAAATCAAACATAGCAAAGTAGAAATGTTGAAAATTAAAGAAGAGATTAATAAAACTGAAATCAAAAGGACCATTGAATTGATAAATAAAACTAGGGTTTAAAAAAGTACTAGTTAAACATTAGTGTGATTTTAAAATAGAGAAAAACAAATTGCTCGTATCAAAAATAAAAAGGAAGAATCTCAACAATTGAAGAAATTAAGGAAGTTATCAGAAACAAAGGCATGAACTTGGAATAGATGAATATATAAAATAAGCAGATTAACAGAAGAAGAACTAGACTAACTCAATATCAGAAAAAGAAATTGAAAAAGCCATAAATGAATTATCAAAGGAAAAAGACTGTAGGGTGAGGAGAATTTATAAGTGAATTGTATCATATATTCAAAGAACAATTGTAATACTACATAAAACTATTTTCAACAATGAATAAAGAAGGCACCCTCTTAATCTTTTTCTATAGTAGAAATATGGTCTTGATACCTAAGCTAAGAAGAAACAAAACAGGAAGAAAACTACAGACTAGTATCCCTAAAGAACATTGACACCACAACTTTAAGTAACATGTTAACAAGTAGACTACAAAAACATAATAGAAAGATTATACATTCTGACAAGGTCGGGTTTATATTAGTTCAAGTTTGGTTCAACAGAAGGAAGATCATTAACAGAATAAATTATGTTAATATAAATAAAAGCTATGATTATATCAATAAATGCTGTAAAGGCTTTCATTAAAATTCAACACCCATTTATATTAAAACTCTATTTTTATTTTTTATTTTATTTATTTATTTTTTTATTTTTTTAGTGAGGTAATTGGGGTTCAGTGACTTGCCCAGGGTCACACAGCTAGTTAAGTGTCAAGTGTCTGAGGTCAGATTTGAACTCAGGTCCTCCTGTCTCCAGGGCTGAAGCTCAGTGCACTGCGCCACCTAGCTGCCTCTAAAACTCTAAAAACAGGAAGAATAAAAAGACCTTTCTTAATACAGTAAATAATATCTATTTAAATCTAAGAATAAACATTATATGCAATAGAGAAAAGTTTAGAGGCCTTTCCAATAAGACCAGGGATAAGGCAAGAATTTCCATTATTGCTGCTACTATTTAACATAGTGTAAAAAATTCTATTAATAAGACAAGAAAAAGAAATTAAGTGAATAAATATAGAAAAAGAGGAAACAAAATAGTTGCTTTTTGCAGATGCTGTGATAGTGTACTGAGGACATACCTGCACAAACAGGCCACTTGCAGCTCTCCAAAGGATTTCGGGTGGCCAGTGAAAAATGTAGGGTTGCCACTGTGCACTCTCTATCATGTGACCTGTGGCAACCAGCCATCCTCAGTCTGTCTCTAGTCTAACCTATTTGGGGCCCAAAGAAGTTTAGCCTATTTTAATTTTGGCCCTTACTCAAGTTGTGCAGGTCTGACTTAGGACATTCTAGACAGCCAACTAAAAATTCTAACAATGACTTCAGCAAAGTTGAAGGAAATAAATATACATCAATCATCAGCTTTCCTATGTAATAAATTAAAACCCAACAGAAAGATATAGAGAAATTCCATTCAAAATAACTACAGAATGTATAAACTGTGGAAGTGTATCTACCAAGATTCAGTCATAAATTAAGTGAATCCAATTACAAAACACTCTTCACAGAAATAAAGACAGACCTAAAAATTGAATAAACATTCATTGTTCATGGGTAAGTCAAGCCAATGTAATAAAAATTACAATATACTTAAATTAATTGATTCAGTGTTGCACTAACCAGCTACCAAAGGCATATTTTATAGAATTAGAAAAATATATATATGGAGGAACAAAAGGTCAAGAATCTAAAGTGTAATAATGAAAAAAGTAAGAAGAAAGTGGGCAGTGGTATAGTCTATCAGGACCAGATCTCAAACTGTACTACCAAGTAGTAACCATTAAAATGATTTGGTACTAGTTTAAAAAAACAAGTCAATCAGTGGAATAGATTAGGCATACAGCATACAGAAAGCATAGTGTTTTGACAAACACAAAGACCACAATTGCAAGGGGAAGGACTTTAACATTTTACTCAATTGACGAAAATTGCTGGAAAAACTAACAGTAATCTGGCAGAAATTATGTTTAAGCCAACATATCACAAAATAAATCAAGAGAAGCTCTAAATGAATATGTGATCTATCTGTGTAAGGTCACATCATAAACAAATTAGAGGAACAAGGAAGATATTACCTTTTAAATCTATGGATAGGGGAAGAGTTTATGGATAAATAATAGAAAAGATCACAAATTAAAGTGGACACTTAATTCTGTAAAATTAAAAAGGTTTTATACAAGCTTAATTTCATTTAGTAATGAGTAGGGAAACAAGTAACTGCAGGAAGAAATCTTTGCAACAAGTGTCTCTGATTCAAATTTGTAAGACTAAGAGCCAGTAGGTAAATGGTCAAAATATATGAACAGGTAATTTTCAAAGGAAAAAATTCCAGACTATCAACAGTTATATAAAAAATGCTCTAAATAGTAATGAAAGAAATGCTAATTAAAGCCATTTTGAGGTTCCACTTCATACCCATCAGGTTGGCAAAAATGACAAGGAAAATGAAATGTTGGGAGAGCATAGGAAAACAGGTACGCTATTGGTACCTTTTGATAGTGCTGTGAATTAGTTCAGCCATTCTTAGAAGCAAATTGGAACTATGCTCTAAAAGATACTAAGAAGTACAAATTCTTTGACCCAGCTTTTTCACTACTAGGACTGTATCTTACAGAAATCAAAGAAGCTTATATGTACAGACATATGTATAGCAGCTCTTTTCATGGTGGCCAAAAATTGAGGTGGTGCTCATCAGTTGGGGAATGGCTAACCAAATTATGGAATATGAATGAAATGGGATATTGTGCTAGAAAAAATGATAAAGGACATTTTCAGAGAAACCTGGGAAGAACTCTGAATTGATGCAGAACAAAGTGAGCAGGACTAGGAGAAAAATTTATACATTGTAACATTATAGAGAAAAATAATTTTGAAAGACTTTTAGACTTCTACTCTGATCAATATAATGATAAACAGGAGTGTTAAACAAAATCAGTAAAACCTGTTATTCACCTCTTTCCAAAGAAAGCATGTCTTTAAAATACAGAAAGATATACCAGTATACTTTTTTTGACTTGGATTATGTGGGAATTTGTTTTGCCAAATTATGCCAGCTATTTTTTGGTTTGGGGTTTTTTTCTTGTTCATGGAACAGTGGAGAAGAAGGACAGGTTAATAAAAAATTTTGTTAATTGAAAAATTAGAATAATTTAAATTGTGGTATATAAATTAAATGAAATATTACTATACCACTAAAAATTACAAATATAATGAATTAACAGAATCATAAAAAAACTTATATGAACTGATGCAAAAATTATAGATGTATCAGAAAACTATATGTGCAATATCTACAGTAATGTAAATGGAAAAGGGAGACAGAAATGCCAGAAGGGTGGAGGAGGGGCAGAATTTAAGAGGGAAAAAAAGATGAGGATGAATAATCAGTATAATATATTCTTTTATATAAGGGGTATGCTGGTGTTTAGTCATTAGCAGGAATGATCTTTGTATATTTCAGCCTAACTGCACTTTTTAAAACATAAATCAGTAATGGCTACATCTTTGGATAATAGATGATAGGCAGAAAACAGAAGTATTGTTGATAGGTCACAATAGCTGCTAGTCTTGGGACTCTAGAATGATCTGGACAACCTCTACAGTCAAAATCTTTGATAGTCTTAAGTCAGCTACTTGAGTTTCTAGTCAAACCTGCATGATAGCAGCTACAACAGGACTCTATGAAAGCCCAGAAGTCTTAGTCCCAAAGTCAGCTACTAGGTGCCTGCATGAAGTCTGAATCCAACATCAGCCACCAGTCACTCAAAATTAGCTAGACTAAATCTCACTGGCAGCAGCCCAGTGTATAGGTATGTCTCTTCATCCCATTGCATATATTCTTATCCCACGATGTATTTAGGCAGTTCCAGCTTACCTGTTCTCTGTCCTAGAGAACACCAGGGCATTTTCACTTCTGGTGGTGTATCACATTCTATTTCCATCTGTGGAAATTTCATGGGCCCGCTGTTCCCTACTCACACAGATTAAATTGTCACGTAAATAAGCATTTATTAAACAACATCAAGATGTTAGGCATTATACTAAGTCCACAGGGTATAAAGAAAGGCAAAATATAATCCCTGTACTCAAGTATCTCATAGTTTAATGAGTTTAATGAGACAACATACAAATAATTATGTATAAACAAGATACATACAGGATGGGTTCACAAGATAATACTATCAAATAATTTGTACCAATACTACACAAATTATCTCAAAAATTGAGAAAATACCCTTCCAGATTCCATTTATTAAACAAATATAATCCTAATACCTAAGCCAAGGAAAGAGAAAACACTAGGGAACTGTAGACCAATATCATTAATGAATATCACTTGAAATTTTTTTTGAGTGGGAGGGGAGGTGGTGCAATCTGGGTTAAGTGACTTGCCCAAGGTCACACAGCTAGTTAATGTCAAGTGTCTGAGGCTGGATTTGAACTCAGGTCTTCCTGACTCCAGGGCCAGTGCTCTATCCACTGCACCACTTAGCTGCCTCTCACTTGAAATTTTTTGAATAAAATCTTGTTAAAACTACAGTGATTAATCCAATAAATTATTTGTTACAAAGTTGGATTTATGTCCTGCAGGGATACAGGAGGGTTCAATATTAGGAAAATAAACCTAATCATATTAAAAACAAAAGCATCCTAGGTCATTTGATTATCTCAATAGATGCAAAAAAACCTTTGATAAAGTACAATATTTATTTGTGCTAAAAACCCTACAAAGTATAAGCAGAAAGGGATCTTTTTTAAGGTCGTTAAGGGTATGTACAAAAAAAAAAAACAACCAATGCAAGCATCATATGCAATAGAGATATATTAGAAGCTTTCCCAGTAAATACAACAGTAAAGCAAGAATGCCCACTCTGTCCACTATTTGATACAGTTCTGAAAATGCTAGCAATAACAATAAATTGAGAAAGAACTTAAAAGCTTAAATGTAAGTAAAGACAAAAAACTATCCATATTTACCGATGATATGATGATTTACTTACAAAATCTTAGGGAATCAGAAAAGATATAAATTGAGACAATGATTCAGCAAAGTTGCAGGCTACTAAATGAACTTCCCAAAATCAGCATTTTTATATCATAATAACAAAATCTAAGAAGAAATAATAGGAAAATCCCATTCCAAATAACTGGAAAAATGCATAAAATATCTGGAGCAATCTACCAAAGTACACAAGATTCCTGTGTGGATTCATTTACAAAGTGTTCCTTAAAGAAATAAAGACCAGCTTGAATAGATGGAGGAATATTAAGTGCTTATGGCTTGACTATGCCAATATAATAAAAATGGCAATACTACCAATGATAATTTACTGTTTTAATGACATGATCAAATTATCAAAGGAATACTTTGTGATATCTAATAAAATAATGTTAAATTCATTTGGAAAAATAAACTAGACTATCATGATAAATAATAAAAAGAAGTAGAGATGAAGGGGGAATTAGACTTCTAAACCTTAGGATATACTATAAAGCAGCAGTTATCAAAAACCTCTGGTATTGGTTAAACAATAAAAAGGTAAATCAGTGAAGCAGACAAGCTAAAGGATAATCAGAAACAATGGAACTGAATAACTTATTGTTCAATAAACAGTAAAAAAAAATTAGTTATGGAAAAAACCCCAGGTTAATTTTCTTAATACTTTTTCTAGTTGCATAAAATCATCTTTTAGAAGTTGTATTGGTATGGCAGTGAATAAATAAACTAAATGGTATTGCCATTTTTATTGACTTAACTTACTCCTAAAGGGCAGCTGGATGGTAAAGTGGATAGAACTCCACGTCTGGAGTTGGGAAGACTCATCTTTCTGAGTTCAAATTTAGCCAGAAAAATTGGCGGGTCAAAGAATAAAGCACAGAAACAATAGATAATGACAAGAATTGGACATCTATTGTTTCTGTTTTGTTTCTTGACCCAACAGTTCTTCCAGATTGAGTTATGTACTCTCCTGTTGATTTTTAATCATTTATTTTAAAATAATATTTTTTTCCTATTGCATGCAAAAACGATTTTAACATTCTTTTTTTTAAATTTTGAGTTGCAAATTCTATCCTTCCCTCTTTTCCTTCCCTGTTCCCTGAGATAGTAGGAAATCTGATATAGGTTATACATGTGCAATCATGTAAAACATTTCCATATTAGTCATTTTCTGGGGAAAAAATTGAAATAAAGCAAAAATAAAAAGAATGAAAGAGGAAAATGGTATGCTTGAATCTTTATTCAGATGCCATCAAGTCTTTCTCTGGAGGCAGATAGCATTTTTCATTATGAGTCTTTTGTGATTGTCTTAGATCATTGTATTGCTGAGAACAGCTAAGTCATTCACAGTTATTCATCATACAATATTGTTGTTACTGTGTACAGTGTTCTCCTAGTTCTGCTTACTTCACTCTGTACTTCACTCAGTTCATTTCTGAAATCATCCTGCTCATCATTTCTTATAGCACAATAATATTCCATTACAATTGTCTACCACAACTTTAATCATTCTCCAATTGACGGGTATCCCCTCAATTTCTGATTTTTAGCCACCACATAAAAGCTGCTATGAATATTTTTGTACAAATAGGTTCTTTTCCCTTTTTTAAAAATCTCTTTGGAATGTAGACCTAATAGTGGTATTGCTGGATGAAAGGGTATGTACAGCTTTATAGCCCTTTGGGCATAGTTTCAAATTACTCTCCAGGATGGTTAGATCAGTGAGATCATTTCACAGTTTGTCAACAGTGCTTTGGGGTCCCAATTTTCCCAAAGAGGAATGAATTGGGCATGCAACTAAACCAGAGAAACAACAAATTACAACCCCCTATTGAACACCAAAATAGAAATCTTAAAAATTAAAGGAGAAAGTAACAAACTTTAAAACTTAAATAAATTAATAAATCTAGGAACCATTTTTTTCTGGAGAAATTTTTAAAAAACCCAATATTAAACCATTGGCTAATTTGATTTAAAAAAAAAACCATACCAATAAAAAGATGAATTGACTAACCAATGAAGAAAAGCAATTATTAGGAGCTATTTTGCTTAACTATAATAAACCAATAAAATTAACAAACTAGATGAAATGAATATTTACAAAAATATAAAATGCTCAGATTAAAAAACAGGAAATAGAATACTTAACCCTGTTTTAGTAAAATAAATTGAATAAGACATAAATGAACTCCCTAAGAAAACCCCCAGAACTAAATTTATTTACAAGTTAATTCTACCAAAACGTTAAAACAACAATTAATTCTAATACTAAATAGGCTATTTGAAAAAATAGGTAAAGAAGGCATCCTACCAAATTCTTTCCATAACAGAAATACGGTCTTGATACCTAAATCAGGGAGAACCAAAAAAGAAGGAGGATGGAAAAGGGAATAAGCATTTATATAGTACCTACTATGTGGTATTCACTATGCTAAGTGCTTCATAAATATTATCTCATTTGATCCTCACAACAACCCTGAAAGATAGATGCTATTAGTATCTCCATTTTCCATTTGAGGAAACTGAAGCAAAAAGGAGGTTTGTGATTTTCTCAGGGTCACAAAGCTAGTAAGTGTCTCTGGCCAGATTTCACCTCAGATCTCCCTGACTCAGGGTCTGACTCTCTGTCTACTCTCTATCCATTATCTACTATCTCTATCCATTGTGCCACCCACCTCCCTTTATTTATGGAAAGAAAACTATAGACCAATTTCCCTAATGGATGCAAAAAAATTAAAATACTAGCAAGAAGATTATAATAATATGTCACAAAGATTATACACTATGACCACGCTGGATTTATACCAGTAATGCAGGGCTGGTTCAGTACTGGGAAAACAATATGCATAATTGGCTATATTAATAACAAAACAACACAAAATTACATGATCCATCAATAATGCATTAGTGTTCCAATTTTCTCACATCTCCTCCAACATTTATCATTTTCCTGTTTTGTCATGTTAGCCAATCTGATAGGTATGATATGGTACCTCAGAGTTGTTTTGATTTTCATTTCTCTAATCAATAGTGATTGAGAGCATTTTAGGAAAATGACTGGGGTGGGGGCAAGGGAGGGGGTCTGGCTTGATTGAAGTGCAGATACCTAAGGGGAGATACTGAATCAACAAACAAGTCCTAGGAGTAGCAGCCTCAAATTCAGGAACTTTGGTCCCATGGGCAATGTGGGGGTCAGATGGCTGATTATGGGAAGATTGCAAGGCCCTCCACTGGCCCTAAACATGGGGCCCAGGTATGCTAACCAGACATGGTCCCAGGCTGTGACTCTGGGAAGGGAGGAGCAAGCACATTCTGGTCACTGTAGTCTCAGAGTTGCAGGGGCCCTACAGGATGTGGTCACTTGCAGAAGAGTAGAGTCCCTGGTTTTGGTTCCAGGGCAAAAGGGTGAGCTAAAGCTTGCAGCCACAGGACGGAGCAAAGGGAGTAAGAGCAGGAAGAGGAGTACCTGAGGTCAGGCCACCAGATAGAGCTCAAAAAACAACAGCATGAACAATCTGAAGCCTGAGACATTATCCCCTACATCTCAGGACTAGAGCCCAACTCTAACATAAAGTTAACAGCCAAGAAATAAGCTACTAAAAAATGAATAAGCCAAAAAGAACCTGACCATAGATAGCTACTGATAGAATTGATCTGAGCTCAAACTCAGAAGAAGATAGTGAAGTTGAAATAGCTACTTCTACTTCAAAGAAAAATGTAAAATGGTCATAATACCAAGAGTTCTTGGAAGAACTTAAAAAGGACTTTAAAAATCAAATAAGAGAGACTGTTGAAAAAATAGGGGAAAAAATAAGAGTAATGCAAGAAATTTATGAAAACAAAGTCAATCAGTTGGAAAAAGAGAACCAGAAACTTACCAAAAAATAACTCTTTAAAAATTAGAATTGATTAAGGGGAAACAAATAACTTCATAAGACACCAAGAAATAATAAAAGTAAAATCAAAAGAATGAAAAAATAAAAGAAAATGTGAAACATCTCATTAGAAAAACAACTGATCTGGAAAACAGATTGAGGAGAGACAATATATAAGAATTGTTGGACTCCCCAAAAGGTATTATTATAAAAAATAGGCTAGACATTATATTTCATGAAATTGATAAAAACTAGAGGGTAAAATGGAAATTGAAAACATCCACTTATCACCATGTGAAAGAGATTCCAAGATGAAAACTCACAGGAACATCATAGCTAAGTTTCAGAACTCCTAGGTCACGGAGAAAATACTATTAACAATTAGAAAGAAACAATATAAATACTGTGGAGCTACAGTCAGGATAAGACAAGATTTAGCAGCTTCTACATTAAAAGTCTGAAGGGAGTGGAACATGACATTCTGAATAGCAGAAGAGGTGGGTTTGCGACCAAGAATAACCCAGCAAAGCTGAATGTAATTTTGCAAGGAAAAAAATTGATATTTAATAAATTAAAGGACTCTCGGGTTTTTGTGAGGAAAAGACCAGAACTAAATGGAAAGTTTGACCTACAAGAATCAGGAGAAACCTAAGAAGGTAAATATGAAAGACCGATTATAAGAGATTTAATAAGGTCAGACTTTTTACTTCTCATTTTGGAAAGTGGTATCTGTAACTTAAGAATGTTATCATTACTAGGGTAGTTTTTTTTTTTAATTAGTATTTTATTTTTTTCCAGTTATATGTAAAGACAGTTTTTAGCATTCATTTTTACCAAATTTTGTGTCACAAGTTTTTCTCCCTCCTCTCCCCTCTTCCTAAAATGGTAAGCAGTTTGATATAGCGTATATGTGTGTAGTCATGTAAAACATATTTTCATATTAGTCATAGTTGTGAAAGAAGAAACAGACTAAAAGAAAAAAAACATGAAAAAAATAAAGTGAAAAAAGTATGCTTTGAATTAGGGTAGTTTGAAAGTGTATATATAGATAGGCTTGGGGTTGAGTTGCATATAATGGTTTGATCCTAAAATTTGGACAGAGGGGTAAAATGGAGCAATAATCTTTTTACAAATGATGCATGAATGGAAAAAACTCGCAGTGGAGGGCTATTAATACAAGAACCTTATTCTCATCAGAATTGGGTTAAAGAGGGAATAATATATGCGTGTAGAAGTGTATAAAAGAGTTCTTAACCTACAGAGAAATAGGAGGGTGAGGGGATAGGATAAGGGAGGTATTCTTAGAAGGGTATACAGATTAAGAAATAGGAGGGCAAAGGGAGAAGATAAGGGAGGGATTCTTAGCAAAGGTTCAGATTAAGAAGGCAGTGGTCAGAAGTAAATTAGACATCTGAGGAGAGATAGGATAAAAAAATGGAGAAAAGGATAAATAAAAAACAGGATGGAGGGAAATACACAACTCGTAATTATAAATATAAATGTGGATAGGATGGACTTATCCATAAAATGGAAATGGATAACAGAATGGATTAAAAACCAGAATCTCACAATATGCTGTTTGCAAGAAACACATTTAAAAATGAGAGATACACATAGAGTAAAAATAAAGGGCTGGAATAGAATTTATTATGCTTTAGCTGATGCATAAAAAGTAGGGGTAGCAATCATGATCTCAGACAAAGTTAAAATAGCTAAAATAGGTTTAATTAAAAGAATAAACAGGGAAACTACATTATGACAAAAGATACCATATATGATGAAGTAACATCAATAATAAACCTGTATGCAGCAAGTGCTATAGCATCCAAATTTTTAAAGAAAAAGCTAAGTGAATTAAAGGTGGAAAAAAATAGCAAAACTAAAAGAATGGGTGACTTCAACCTTCCCCTCTCAGAACTTGATAAATCTAACCAAAATATAAATGAGAAATAAGTCAAGGAGATGAATAGAATCTTAGATAGATAGGATGGATATCTGGAGAGAACTGAATGGGAATTGAAAGGAATATACCTTTTTCTCATTGGTACATGACAACTTTTCAAAAATTGACCATATATTAGGGCATAAAAACTTTATATTTAAATGTAGAAAAGCAGAAATATTAAATGCATCCTTTTCAGATCATAATGAAATAAAAATTGTATTTAATAAGGGACCTTGAAAACACAGATTAAAAATTAATTGGAGACTAAATAACCTAATTTTAAAGAATGAGTGAGTTAAAGAACAAGTCATGGAAACAATAAATGATATGAATGATAATTATGAAACAATATGCCAAAATCTGTGGGATCCAGGAAAAGCAATAATCAAAGGAAAATTTCTCCTTCTAAATGCTTACTTCAATAAAATAGAGAAAGAGCAGATCAGTGAATTGGATGTGCAACAATAACTACAACAACAAAACTAGAAAAAGAACAAATTAAAAATCCCCAATTAAACATCATATTGGAAATTCTAAAAATTAAATGTGATAACAAAATCAAATGTAAGAAAACCATTGAATTAATAAATAACAAATAAAATAGATAAACCATTGGTTAATATGATTTTTAAAAGAGAAAAAAAAGACAAATCATTAGAATCAAAAATGAAAGGGATGAATATGCCACTAATGAAGATGGAATCAAAGCAATTATTAGGAGTTATTTTGCCCAATTACATGCCAATAAATTTTCCAAGTTGAATGAAATGGAAGAATACTTTTAAAAACATAAGCTCCTAGATTAAGAAAAGAGGAAATAGGTTATCTAAATAAACCTATTTTAGAAAAAGAAATTGAATAAGCTTTTCCTAATTAAAAAAGCATCAGGACTAGATGGATTTACAAGTGAATTTTACCAAACATTTAAAGATCAACTTGGCACAGCGGATAGAGTGCCATCCTTGGAGTCAGGAGGACATGAGTTCAAATTTGGCCTCAAACACTTAGCAGCCATGTGACCCTGGCCGAGTCACTTAACTGTGCCTCAGTTTCCTCATCTGTAAAATGAGCTGGAAAAGGAAAGGGCAAACTACTCCACTCTTTGCCAAGAAAACCCCAAATGAGGTCACAGAGAGTCAGATGTGACTGAAACAATTCAACAACAAAATCTGGAATAATAGGCAAAGAAGGAGTCTTACCAAACTCCTTTTATGAAATTAATATGATGGTGACACCCAAACCAGGAAAAGCAAAAACAAAGAAGGAAAATTACACACCAATTTCACTAATGAATATGGATGTAAAAATCCTAAACAAAATACTAGCTAGGAGACTACAACAATATGTCACAAAGATTATACATTGTGACCAAGTGGGATTTATACCAGGAATGCAGGGATGGTTTAGCAGAAGGAAAACTATTAGATAATTGATTACATCAAAAACATAAGGAACAAAGATCATATGACTATATCAGTAGATGTAGAAAAAGCTTTTGACAAAATATAACACGAATTTCTATTAAAAACACTCGAAAGCATAGGGATGAATGGATTTTTCCTTAAAATGATAAGAATATCTACCTGAAATGATCAGCAAGCATTATCAGTAATGGGGATAAGCTAGAAGCTTTCCCAATGAAATCAGAAGTGAAACAGAGATGCTCATTATCAGCAATATTATTCAATATTGTATTAGAAATGCTAGCATAGCAATAAGAGAAGAAAAAATTTAAAGGAATCACAATGGGCAATGAAGGAATAAAACTATTTCTTTTTTCACGTGGTATGATGACATACTTGGAAAATCCTAGAGATTCAACTAAAAAGCTAGTTGAAACAATTGACTTTGGCAAAGTAGCAGGATATAAAATAAACCCATATAAATCAACATTTCTACATATTACCAACAAAATCCTGCAAGAAGAGATATTAAGAGATACCCCATCTAAAATAAATATAGATAGCATAAAGTACCTGGGAGGAACTACATGAGCATAATTATAAAACAACCTTTCTACAAATAAAGTCAGATTTAAATAATTGGAGAAATAGTAATTGTTCATGGGTAGGCAAAGCCAGTATAATAAAAAATGACAATTCTGCCTAAACTAATTTACTTATTCAATGACATCCCAATTAAATTATCAATAATTTATTTTATTGGGCTAGAAAAAAATAATGAAATTAATTTAGAAGAACAAAAGGTAAAGAAGATGAAAGGAATTAATGAAAGATGTAAAGGAAGGAGGTTTAGCAATACCAAATCTTAAACTGTACTATGAGATGGTAATTATCAATGCTGGCTAAGAAATAGAAAGGTGGGTCCATGGAACAGAGTAGACATATGATACACAGTAGTAAATGCTTATAGTAATCTTGTATTTAACAAATGTAAAGATTTAAGCTTGTGGAATAAGAATTCACTATTTGGTAAAAAATTATTGGGAAAACTGTAAAACACTCTGGCATATATTGGGTATAGACCAATATCTTATGCCATTTACCAAGATAAGGTCAAAATGAGTACATGACCTAGATATAAAGGGAAATATTATAAACAAATTAGAAGAACATGGAACATATTACCTATCAGGCTTATGGATAGGAGAAGAGTTTATGAATAAACAAGAGATAGAAAGCATTGTGAGATGATGTAAAGTAGATAATTTTGATTATATTAAAAAGGTTTTATACAAATAAAACCAATGTATTGAAGATTAGCAGGAAAGCAGAAAACTGAGGAAAATTTTTATAGACAGTTTCTTAAATACAGGTCTCATATCTCAAATATATAGAGAACTTTGTCAAATTTATTAGAATGTGAGATTCTCCAGTTGATAAATGGTCAAAGGATATGAACAGGTAGTTTTTTGATTAAGAAATTAAAGCTATATGTAGTTCATATAAAAAGCTCTAAACCATTATTGATTAGAGAAATGCAAATTAAAACAACTTTGAGATATCATATCATATCTATTAGGTTGGCTGAAATGATAGAAGGAGGAAATGACAAATATTGGAGGGGATGTGGAAAAATTGGGATGCTCATACTCTATTAGTAGAACTGTGAACTGGTTTAACCATTTTGGAGAGCAGTCTGGAATTATGCCCAAAGAGTTATAAAATGAAATGTACCCTTTGACTCAGTGATACCAGTGATATTAAGTGTGTTTCCTAAGGTAACCAGGGAAAAATGAAAAGAACCTATATGTTCCAAAATATTTTTAGCTCTCTTTGGTGGCAAAGAACTGGAAATTGAGGAGATACCCGTCAATTGGGGAATGGCTAAATAAGCTGTGAAATATGATTGTGGTGAATACTAATGGATTGTAGGAAATGAATGATAAGCAGGTTGGTTTTAGAAAAACATGGAAAGATTTGTATATAATAATGAAGAGTGAAATGAACAGAACCAAGAAAACATTGGATATGATAAAAGCAATATTGTTTGAAGAATAACTGTGAACAACTAAGTTATTCAGAGTATTATAAATACCCAAATCAACTATAAAGGACTTATGAAGGAAGATGCTATCCAGAGAAAGAACTGATAAACATAAATATGCATAGTATGGTTTTACATCTGTCTGTCTGTCTGTCTGTGTATCCATTCATCCATCCATCCATCCATCTATCTATCCTTCTATCTCTGTGTCAAATGGTGGCTTTCTCTAATGCAAGGTGGAAGGGGGGGAGGGAGATAATTTGGAACTTAAGATGGAACAAAAAAAAAATTGAAAAAAAAGAAAAAAGTACTGGACCAAGCACAGATCTGGGGACACTCCCATGGAGATTTCCTTCAAAGTTATTAAAGTATTAGTAATTTTTCCTTACTTCTGGCTACACAACCATTTCCAAATAATAATACTGTTATTTAAACTGCAACTTTCAATCTTTCATGCAAAAATAACATGAGATCCTTTCTCAGATCTTGGGTAATCAGAGAAATGCAGAAGAATATAATTCTGAGATATCACCTTATCCCCATTAAATATAGCAAAGAGTTAAAAATACAAATTAAACTGGCTAATCTGTAAAGAAATAGACAAGTTATTATACTGCAGACATTTTGAGGAAAATATGGTAAGTTATGAGAGTTATAAAACTCTATACCTTTTGACCCAGTGTTCCCAATTCCAGGGCCTATACCCTAATATTATTGAAATGAAACAAAAACCTCTAGAAAAATAATTACAGCAGTTTGTTTATAAATTTTTGTTGAAACCTTTTACTCTTATATCATATACATTTCTAAGTATATCTGTCCTGTTTCCTCTACCCAGCAAAGCCTTGTACAAATACTGAAAAAGAAAGGAGGAAAAAGCATTTCAGCAAAACTAAGCAATAAATCAACTGTTTTTGAAGGTATATGCAATACCCTACCCTACACCCATAATCCTCCAGCTCCTCGAGGATGAGAGGGAGACACATTTTTAAAACTCTTGTTTGGGGCCAAACTTGGTCGTTACAATAATTGTATTCAATTTATTATTCTTTCTATTTACATTACTGTAGTCATTAGGTAGAGTTTTCCTGGTTCTGTTTACTTCACTCTTCATCAGTTCATGTTTTCCAATGCTTTGAATTATTCATATTAGTCATTTCTTATGGCAGAGCAATATTCTATTATATTTATGTACAACAAATTGTTTAGTCATTCTCCAATTGATGACACCTACTTTCTTTCCAATTCTTTGCTAACAAAAATAAAAAGAGTTCCTATAATATTTTAGTAAATATGAAACCTTTTTTTCTCTTTGACCTCCTTAACATGCCTCGCAGTGAAATATCTGGGTCGAAGGATATGGACATTTTAGTCACTTTTTAAAAACTAAATTCCAAATTGTTTCTCAAAATAGCTGGATGAACTCACAGCGCCATCTTGTGGAGCCTTGTGTGTCCACCTTATGTATCTTCCTGAAGTTTTTCTAACATTGATTATTTCCATCTTTTGTCATCTTTATCATTTTGCTGTGTGGGAGGTAAAATATCAGTTGTTTTAATTTGCGTTTATCTTCTTATTAGTGATTTAGAGCACTATTTCATATAATTTTTAATAGTTTACATTTCTTTTGAGAACTGTTCTTTTTCATATCATTCAATCACATCCATTGAGGATGTTCTCAGTCTTATAAATTTTTATTATTTCATTATAAATCCTAGTTATTGAATCTTTGCCAAAGACAAATTTGATGAAAAGATTTTTTCTCTATTTGATAGTTTCCCTTCATATCTTAACTGTAGTGATTTTCTTTTCCTGCAAAAGCTTTTTCATGTAATCAAAATGATCAATTTTTACCTTGTATAATTGCTTCTTCCTTTTTCATAGCTGGAATAGGTAACCAGATCTGTTTTTCTTCTCATTATTTTGTGTGTGGCTTTTCTGTTCAGGTCATGCATCCATTTTGAGCTTATTTTGGTACTTGGTATAAGATGTTAGTCTAAACCTATTTTCTGTCACACTGTTCTTGAGTTTTCCCAGACATTCCTATCAAATAGGACATTTTTCACAAAGTAGTTTATATTCTCAAGTTTATTGAACACTGTCTTGAATTCAGTTTATTCTGATATTTATTTACCTCGTCAGTTCCATTGACCTACTACTTTTCTATTTTTTTAAACTGATTCTAAGTATTTTGATAATTACTATAGCACTATTTTTAACTACAAAAATTAAAAACAACCCATACTCAACAATTAGATTATTGCTAAATACTGGCATATAAATGTTATTGCCTCTTCAAAATTATCCTTTTTTAGGGGCAGCTAGGTGGTGTAGTGGATAGAGCACTGGCCCTAGAGTCAGGAGGACCTGAGTTTAAATCCGACCTCAGACACTTAATACTTAATAGCTCTGTGACCCTGGGCAAGTCACTTGATCCCAAAAAGAAAACAAAAACAAAATTATCCTTTCTTAAGAATACAAAGAAATATGAGAAGACAAATGAAACGATACTGAATCAGAATATACACATTGATAACAATTATATAAAGAAACTCCATAGAAGCAACATAAACCTTAAAAACACATTAAAGTTAAAAAGATCAGAAGGTGATAAGGAAGTAAGCAAGACATTTTGTTATTAACTTATTAGTTTATCTATATGCATATATATTTAAAAGGAGAATGAATGATTAGTAGAGGTGAGTTTGAATGACAACTGAAGATTTAACTCAAAAGAAAGATGAAAGAGAAGAATATCTATCTCCTACCAAATGACTTGTCTTTGAGTTTAAAAGGAAACATGAGTGTGGGAATGTCAATGTAGCAGGAGTGATGAAGAGAACCCTTAATTTGCTGGACCCCCCCATGGAGCTTGGCATGGGTTCTTATTCTTGCTAGGATAACACAGCAACTCCTAACTGGTCTCTAGTGACTGGGGGCAATCACAGATTGGAGGGGAATAGAAGAAATCAGGGTTTCCCCAATCATCCTACCGACATTAGGAATGTGTTTTGTTGATAAGAATATAAGGCTGTTTGAAGGCGCTTTTGTCAGACAGCTTTATATCTCTCAGCCTTGGAGAACTTTAAGGACCATTCCTTTTTTTTAGAATTTAAAAAAATACATACACCTGAATGACCAGTGGGCTTTTGCATGCAGTGGTTCATCTTCTTGCTTTTTACTCACTCACTTTTACAGCTATTTCTTAGGAATTAGCACCTCAGAATCAATCCTAGACCCTTTTTGGGGAAAAGGGGGCATGTTATGAGGCCCAGAAAGTGATACAAAGGACTATTGAAGGCTGCTTTGATTGTATTCCTCTAAGTATATGAGAATGGATCACAGAGTGAGTATGAACCCCTCCCCCCAAAAAACTAGCAGTGCTATCTTAAGAAAGAGTAGAAAGGAAGTGAAACTTTAGGTCATTCTTGAAGGACTAGTAAGATTAGTTAAGTAGAGAGAATCGAGGAAGGCATTATCCAGCCAGAGGGATCAGCATAAGTAAAATATACAATATAAAGTAAGAATGAATAAAGTGTATGCAGAAGATATAGTGCAAAAGCTCTAGAGTGGAGGACCTGGATTGAGAAGTAATGGACTATTATTAGACTCCCTAGACGACAGGGGTACCAGATTATGAAGGGTGTATGCTAAGATTGAGAGTTCTGATTTTATTTTATGGATAATCAGATTTGATTGAGGCATCATATATTCTTGAGTAGGGACATGACGAAAGTGGTGTTTCAGGAATAAAAGAATGAGAAGCTAGTTAACTGCTTATTTTCACATAGGAGATCACAAGTAGACAAAGGTATTAAAGCAATGTTGAGCCAGAGACATTTTTTTCCTCTTCTAAAGAATCCTCACTCCAGAAGGATATAATTCTGTGATATTCTAGGCAGCTCCCTCAATTGAAAAATGAGCAACCAAGTCTCTATACATACCTCCTCAACAGAATATAAGATCTGAGATGATGATATTTAACTTTTAAAATTATTTATACTTTTTATCAAAGACTTTTTAAAAAAACCTAAGGTGGGATTAAAGGAGATGTCCTTATGGATAGTCAACTGATTTAAAGTTCTCTGAATAGTAAGCTTCTCCAGGATTTGTAGTGGAACTAGTTTTATTTAATATGTCCATAAATCATCCCTAAGTGGGTGTGCATGAACATTTCTAAAATAAAAGATGACACAAAATTTTCCTGGGCCATATAATGCCCCATACCTCCTATATTCTTGTCTTCATACTTCACTGATCAATCCCAGGAACTTATCATTCAATTGTAAGTAAAAACTGTGAGATGAGCTCAAATATAGGCAGGCATAAGAACTATGCTTCTAACGTGATGGCTTCTGAAGTTGCTTACCATGACCCAAGACAACTATTTTGGAATTAACTGGAGACTATTCACTGAGGACATAAAACCAATTTGTTGCCTCAGTTAAAAAAATCAACAAAAGTGCTAGGCATTTCCTGCCAGGAAGGGAAACAGGAGGGGGGAGCAGGAGGGGAGCCAGAGGCTGACCATTCTGCTTTCTCAGAGGAGGTACCAGGCTAGAATTATATCTGCTCCCTTAAATATTGTTAGTCTAGGGGAAATAACTTTAAGGTTCAGTCTAAACTCCTGCTTGCTATACGTTAATGGGGAAAACTTTTATAGGGAGGGCTTGACTCTCTTCCCATCAAATACTTGTTCCACCATGAATACATGTTATAAATAACAAAGAAATTCATTTATCCAAGTTGATAGCAAAATAGAAATCAGAGAATGTATACATATGAGAATATATACAAGACAATACAGATTGAAGCTTTCCCATGGGGAGTGGGATATCTCAGCTCAACCAAAAGAGACAATCTCAGATCTCACCAAAGGGAAAAATTCCCCAAAGTCTCTAGCAAGCTGAGGATAGGGACATAATGGAGACTGCCAGTTCTTCTCACGTTGACTTCTCAGAATCTTTCTTTCCCTTCAGCGACTGGAAGAGAGGTGGGAATGGCCACCTCTCAAAAATGGAAGTCATAAGAATACTGGATTTCTCTCTTCTCTTGCTCTTCCCAATTCTGGGCCCACCCCTCACATAGTCACAGAACATTGTTCTCCACCAATCAAGAGAGAATGCTATACCAGTGGGCTGTGGGGATCAGGTTATAGATTAATGCTACATTTGTTGATGAACCTTAAAGTTTTTCCAACTTTTAATTTCTAGTTAAACAACATTCATTTTATACATTTCTCTTGAAGATATAAATATACATGCATATATATGTATATATACACAGTGAAAGAGACATACCTACAACACACACACACACACATACACACACCCTTTCTCTCTTGAAGATGTCTGTCATCCTCAAGAGAGCCATATGTAACCCTCACAAGTATATGCTACATCCCATAATGTTAAATATAGTATTTTATGTTAAGATGAAGCAGGCTGTGATTAATTTCATAATTCATTTTCCTCTTTGTACCAAGATAAACAGCTATGCTCATTTATTCCCTTTTGTTTATCTTATTGCAAATTTGAAATTACTGTGTTAACCACACTCACCTAGAAGGCACTATGAATTAATTTCGAAAGTGGGATTTCACAAGATGTTAGACCAAATGCTTTTCTGATATCTCAGTTTAGAATATCTAGCATTTCTCTTCTGCCCACTGTTCCTGGAATTCTTAAACCAAAAACCCCCCAGAAAACCAATCAAATCAATCTGGCAAGGGCCGCTATTTATAATTCATCACTGCTGCTCAGGATTCCTTCAACCCCAAGAGGTTTTTAGATTTTTCTTTTTTAAATATTTATTCCATTATTTTAATCAATGTTGAAATCTTGGAGAATGGTGGTTTCCAAGAACACTTTTAAATTCAGTATGGTTATTTTCTTTCCTCCTCCTTCTTTGAGTACCCTCATGCCTAGTATTTATTCAGTACCTGCCTTATACAGAGAGCTGAAGGAAACTGACTATGCCATAATTTTCAGAGATTTAAAAAATATCTATGATATTTTAAACCTTATTACCACTGAATAGCACTACTAGTAATGATAATTTTGAATTTCCTGGGTTTTTACCAATCAGTATTTATGAAGGATAGTTACTGCTCCTATCCCATTATGAGTAGACCTGATTCTTCTTGCTAAAAGATAAAATGTAAACATATAGTACCTCATCTGTTTGATTGTTCTCAATTTCCTGACTCCAACTTGAAAGTCATGTTTCTTGTAATCTCTCCTCTTAGACACTTTTATAAAAACCTTCTGTCTTCTCATCAGTATGACTTTATCCATACTATTTTCTCCTGAAATATTTTCTCCTGAAATATTTTCTCCATGTCTGTTACTTTCATTGGTTTCATATTTTCATTCTGGCTTCCTCTTAGGAACATAATACCTTCAGCATACTAGATGGAAATCACTAATTACACAATATAAATATCACGGAGGGTCAGACCAATGGTCTATGTAGTATGGTACTTCTAAAGATACAATGAGAGATATTTGTGGAGAATAGGACAGTTTCCCTCTATAACATCATCATTCCCAGAGACCAGAAGTATTTCCTAAATTAACCACTGTTCAGTTCAGTGTACCACATATAAAGAAGTACATGTAAGCAAAGCCTTGGAGTCAGGAGGACCTGCGTTCAAATCTGGCCTCAGAGACACAACACTCACTAGCTATGTGACTCTAGGTAAGTCACTTAACCCTAACTGCCTCACCAAAAATTAAAAAAAAAAAAATTGGTTAAAAAATGTAGTGAGGTCCCAGTTTCTAGAAGTATTTAAACAGAAGCCAGATAATCAGTTGTCAGAAATGTTGTAAAAAGAATACTTTATATTGAGTGAGAAATTATCCTAGAGAACTCTTTAGGCTTAATCTGAACTCTAAAACTATATAATTAATAAGTACTATTTGAATGTAATACATGGAATTTGTCAACAACCTCAAAATGTTGTCATTTAAATAAAGGCACTGAAGAAATAAGCGTACCCTGAGCTCATGGGGAATATACCTTTTTAAAAAGTTACTTTTAAAGATGTCTTGCTTTTTATATCATCATAGTTATCACCAGTATCCCCTCTCTCTCCCCCTCCCAGAGAGCTATACTATATAATAGTATTTTTTTTTTAGACAAAAAAATAGGGGGAAAATCAGTACAATAGATGAACACATTGAAAAAGTCCAAAAACATGCACAACTCCTAACACCTGTGGACCTCCCATCTCCATGAAGGGAATGTGGATTGGGGCTGTCCTCTCATAACTTGAGCTCCATTAATATTAGTATGCTCACTCCACAACCTTCCCAACATTGATTCTTGCCATTTTTTGTCATCTTTGCCAATTTGTAAGGTGTGAGATAAAGTCTCAGGGTTGTATTTATTTACATTTCTCTATTATTAGTGATCTGACCCATTCTTTCGTGTGGTTGTGAATACTTTGCAATTCTTCTTTTCAGAACTGTTTGTTCATATCCTTTGATCCTTAGGATCTTTTGCAGTTACAATGCCAGTACATTTCCTTTATTGTTACTTCCACTGATAAAACCATATCTATTTCTTAGGTTGAACCATTTGACAGTGCCAAGGTCTGTGGGGGCGAGAGCTTTGTCTTCCAGGACTTTAGAAGTTGCATCACATATAGAAGTATTTGTCAGTTCTCATTTCCACAAAGGTTGATTCCCTTGATGGCAGCTGTGGAGGCAACTATAGGCACATGCTGAAAACCTTTCACTTGCTAGAACAGAAAAATAGGATAACAGATTTAGAGCTGGAAGGGACTTTAGTAGTGGTTAATTAAAACTCCTTACAGAATACAGACATTTGAGTGATTAGCATGTTGGTCATAGAGGTTATTTTCAGTAACTACCTTGCTAGATGCCCCTCTTAGGTATGTGTATAAAATTTATTAGTTTTCAGAGTAGGCAGTAAACATGTGGAATTTGTGACTACCACTACTCTCTGCCTCTGCCAAGATCCCAGCCCAAAAAACCAAATTTTAAAAGTGATTTTAGATAAATTCATGGGAGATTGATCCTTCTGGGTGATTGATTACTAAAAGGCAGCTGAATGCTCTAAAAACAATGTACTTAAGATCAAGTCCATAAGCATTGAATCTGTTATTTTAGGTTAATTATGCAAAAACACAGGTAACAGGTCAATGTGGCACTTAAACCTAGCAAAAGGAAAACAGTAAATACCCAGAGACAACATTTCACAACCAAAATGAAGCACTAATAATGTAATTTCACAGCAAGTTTCAGGCAGTGGGACCTTACAAGTAAGAGGCTGCTGTAAAGCAGTTAAGATATGGTGGCCCTTTGAACAAAAATAAACAGGATTACTATGAGTAAAGGGCTTTATATAACTTAATAAATTCAAGTTATAATTTTTACTGTAATTATAATTTTTATTTTCAAAGATAGGGTTAAAAACAAAAAAGCTGCTTTATAAACAATAGCTGCAGTCACTATCCCAAATATGTTACACTTACCCTCTGGTAGAATACATAGAATTAGCTTTGAAGGCACTATATTGAATTTTACAAAATTTTCAATGTTTATTTTCAAATATACTTATAATTTTAAAATAATGGATTTTATTATTAGTATTTTATTTCATTCTAATTTGTCTTTTTTTTCCTCTTAAAAAGGAAAAAATGGAGGCCTTCAATTTATTTAACCCTAATCAGTTTTGGGTTTTCGATTGGCTTCTTAAAAAGCAAACTATGGAGGCAGCTGGGTGGCACAGTGGATAGAGCACCGGCCCTGAAGTCAGGAGGACCTGAGTTCAAATCCGGCCTCAGACCAAACACTTGACACTTACTAGCCGTGTGACCCTGGGCAAGTCACTTAACCCCAATTGCCTAAAAGTAAAAAAAAAAAAAAGCAAACTATGGCTGTTCTCCAGTCAAGTTTCACAACAAAGGCAACTTTTTCCACTCAATTCCCCAATTACTGGAACTTACTGTTTTGGTCATTCTTTGGAAATATTTTCAATAGAATTTTTTTTCATTACAAGACACTCATTTAAGAGACTCATAACTTGGATATCAGGTGGCTTTCAATTTGCAAACAAGAATGCACTTTAGGGGAATTTGAGAAATCCAGAATGAAGGAGGAAGTATCTTACATGAATCAGGGATGTTACTAGTATACCAAATTAAGTCTTAAAGTTTGGACATGTCACATCTGAATGTTCAGTCCTTCTAGCAGTGTAGCCAGCTTTATGAAGAAACAATACATGAAAGTAGATTAGTTCCTAACTCCACTAATTCTGTTCACTTAGTGTCTTCTCCTCATCTTTCTTGATCTCTCTGCAGCCTGACTGTGTTGATCACCCTCTACTTAATATTCACTTCTTTCTTGGTTTTCATGACCCTGCTAGGTACTCCTGGTTGTCTGACCACTCTGTCTCTGGATCTTTATTCGAGTCACACCAATTAACCATGGGCATCCCCCCCCAAGGCTCTTTCCTGGATCCTCTTCTTTTCTCCCTCTTACACTATTTTGCTCAGCGATCTTATCAGCTCCCATAGAGTCAATGATCATCTCTATGAAGGTTCTTGGATTTATGAAACCCAAACCTCTCTCCTGACCTCATCTCATATCTCCAACTTCCTATTAGACATATTGAACAGGATGTCCTCAATATATTAAACTCAACATATCCAAACTAAACTTATCTTTCACCCAAATCCTCCTCCTAATTTCCCTGTCCAGGTTATCACCATCCTACCAGCCATCCAGCTTCCTATTCTAGGCATCATCCTCAATTCCTTACTCTCCTTTAGCCCATATATTCAGTCTGTTACCAAGTCTTATTTTTACCTTCACATAATCTCTCCTCTGTATCTTTCTTTCTTCTGACATAGCAGCTACCCCTGGTTCAGACTTACATCACTTCACACCTAACTTATTGCCATAGCCTCTGGCTGGTCTCCCTGCCGTAAGTTTCTCCCCACTCCAGGCCATCCTCCATTTAGCTACCAAAGTGATCTTCCTAAAGTGCAAGCCTAACTGTATCACTTCCCTACTCTCTAAACTCTAATGGCTCACTATTACCCCTAGGATAAAATATAAAATCCTCTGTTTGGTTTTTAAACCCCTTCAAAACTTTGCTCCTTCCTACCTTTCTAGTCCTCTTACACATTACCCCCGTCCACATACTTTGTGATCCAGTCATAGTGGCCTTCTTGCTGTTCCTCACACAGGACATTCCACCAGTTATCTCTGGGCGTTTTCACAGGCTGTTCCCCATGCCTGAAAGTCTTTCCCTTCTATCTCCACTTTCTTACGTCCCTGGATTCCTTAAAAATCTCAGCTGAAATACCATCTGCTACAAAAGAACCCTTCTAGATTCCCCTCAGTGCTATTGCTTCCCTCTAAGATTATCTCTGGTTTACCCTGCACGTCTCTTATTTGTAGGTAACTGGGTTCAAAGCCCATGTACTTAAGATTTTCTTCTTTGGTGAATATTGGTTATTCAGTGCTCTTCACCTACATGAGTAAAGCAGGCAAGAGCTTGAGAGGAGAGAGATCCTCGTCTTCTGGCTTTCAGCTTTGAGAGAGAAGACACGCATTTCCAGATTCTTTTCAGGTCTCTTAAAGGAGAGAAAGACGGAGAAGAAACCCACTTACAGATGAATTATTACCTTAATCACCTCCGTTTTCCAAGCTTTCTACATTAGAGACTTTGGGGCATTTCCCTTTAGGTGAGATCTGGGATTCTTTGTGATGGTTAGACTAAGTTTTCTTGATCTCAGTGGGACAGTCCATTCACTCTGTGCATTATATGGTATATTCTCATCTGTATACCTTTTTAAACTTATTTTCTATCTACTTGGATAAATGGGCTTGTTTGCTATTCACTGCATGTGTTCTTTATGGATCTGGCATCTGGTAGGAAGGGAATCAAGTGTTTACATACATAGCTTAGTGCACTCAATTCTTCATTAAGGGGTAGTCATCGGGAGTTCAACTTTAACCTAAACATTTCCCTTAGACTAATCTCAATATTTAGGGGAGATGACAGATGTACTTCTATCCCAGTACCATTTCTCTGAGGAGAATAGAGTGGCCAGTTTCTGGCCACAACCTCTTGCTTCCCCTCCTGGCAGGAATCAAAAGCTCCCTTGGAGAAAAGTGGGCAGAGAAGATTCTAAGAATTCATGTCTCACTGCAGGCCACATCTAGACACACTTTAAGTGGACACAAAACCTACATGGGCATAATACACAACACACACCTTTGCATGCACATAGCTGTTTGCACTTTGTCTACCCCGTTATATTATGAGCTTTTTGGGGACAGAGATTGTTTTTGCTTTTCTTTGTATCCTCACCACTTAGCACATTGCCGGTATATAGTAGGTATTTACATACTTGCTGACTTCTTATTTCTTGACAAATTTCCTAAAAAGGTTAATTGCCCCCAAGCAAATCTGAAATCCATTCAGAGCATGAAAGTATTGCCTCTTTTTGCCCCTATAGACCTTAACTTGCAAAGCTTAGAAACTTAGAGTTACGGTTCATATGACTTAAAAACTTAATAGTGTTCACTGTTCTGTATCCTTCATCATATAGACTTTCAGCTTCAGTGGGAGGAGTGAAAGAAGAAAAAGACAAGCTGAATAAGGAGAAAAAAATAGTGTAGGTGATTTGGGAGGGGAGAGTGTTATGTGTGAAGGTAAGAGATTTAATTTGGGGAGGAAAAAAATTGAAAGAAATGGCGGAAATCTTGAAGAACAATTTACATGTTCAGGTTTTGCTTCTGGTTTCTATGAGAAAAGTTTGGAGGAGTAGAAGGGACCAGCAAAGGAAGAATTTAGGAGAAATATTTAAGACAGAAAAGGAAAAGGTAGTTGGCAAAGCAAGGTTCAGATTCCACTTCCAGATCTTTAAAAGAAGATTGCATGAGGAGTAAGATCAAGGAGGAAAAGACTCAAGAAGGCAAGGAAAATGGAACAGACTAGAAAGGGAAAGTAGATCTGTGGAGCAGATTGGTGGGTACAGTAAATTAGTCGAATAGATAAAAAAGGTTAGTGCTAGGGATGTTGGGGAGGTAGAGTGTTATTGTGGACTTGATGTTGAAACAACAAAAAAGGAGGGGGCTATCAAGTTATTAAGAGAAAACTGTCTAGAAAGGAGTTATGGAGGTGTTTAGAAGTAAGTTATAAACATAAATGGATGCAGTTCAGATTGGCCAGGTCGGTAACTTGACCAAATTTAAAAAACCAAGGTTGAAATTATTTGTCATCGTGGAACAGGGCTAATTTTGTAGTGACGTTCATTGAGCATGGGGTAGTTTCGTTTCTGCCTCAGTCAAGCAACTATTTTCTGTGTTTGTATGGGTTGCTCTTCCTCCTGAAAGAGAAGGTAAAGGAATTCATGAAAGCCTATCCACCATTCCAACTGAACACCTGGTTGAAATGTTCCTATGGGAAAAGGAATCAGGCATTTAATGGGGAAAAGGATAGCAATACAGTAAAAACAAAAAAAAAATTCTGAAGAGCTTGTTCTGCAAGGAATAATACAGTGAAGCCACAAAAATTATCATCTCAGAGATCAACCAGTAAGGATCTGAGATAAAAGCAAAGAGTATATTGATTTGTAATTGCCTGCTCTGGGATACTGAGGAAGCTATTTGTTAACCTGCTAACAATAGATCTTTTCTGTTTCTGGTGTCTCACACATATCAGAGAACCCTAAATATGTATCAGAATAAATAATTATACTCCTGGCAAGCAGAAGTGTAAACAAATGATAGTGTTAGGGGGAATGGAAAAATTATGGCTAAAGATTATGAAGTTTGAGGCAAGAAACTAGTGACCATAAGAAGTACCACTTGTGTTCTCCTCACTGTTGCCAACTGAAGACAAGACATGCAGAACAGAAAAAAATAGATTTGGAAAGTCAGCAGCTGGCTGAGATAGTGGTTTCTGAGAATGTCATTTTGACTTGTTGGCCACAGCTGTAATATAACAATGAAAATTTCTAGTCAGGAATGAATACACCTAACAAAGATTAATAAGAATATATTTACTGCATAACTTGGAAATTTAATCAGAAGAGCTTCAAGCTAAAATGGATGGGGGAGAAAGAAAATGACCTATTTATATCCAACAAGCTGGATACTATAGAAAGTAGCTATATTGAAGAAAGAACAGCATTTAACCACCCAGAAGTACACAGGGGGATAAAATCCAAGAAAGGAACCAATAGTAAAATTCAAGGGCAGCTAGGTGGCACGGTGGACTGGGCCTGAAGACAAGAAGACCTGAGTTCTTACTGGCTGTGTGACCCTGGGCAAGTCACTTACCCCCTATTTGCCTCAATTCCTCATTTGTAAAATGGGGACACACCAGAGAAGGAAATGGCAAACCAGTCCAGTATCCTTGCCAAGGAAACCCGTGGATTTTGTCCATGGGGTCATGAAGAATAGGACATAACGGAGTGACTGAACAACAGTAAAACGCAAGGTCTCAAATGTCCATACACAAATGCCCATGTGTCTGTACGCAAATGGAGTTTAGGCAATAAACAAGAGGAGCTACGGGCTCTGGTATAAGGAGGCAGATTTTACCTCTGAGATGAGATACGGGGGAGAGAAAAGGATTGCTGGCCTGTGGCTCAGGATGAGTAGACCTAATTCTAAAGAAACAGGATAGCCAGAAGCAAGAGACAGAAGAGGAATTCCATTTAAAATAGCTGCAGACAATATAAAATACTTGAGAAACTACCTGCCAAGACAGACCCAGGGATCATATAAACACAATTACAAAACATTTTTCACACAAATAAAGACAACTGGAGAAATATTAATTGCTCACAGGTAGGCCAAGCCAATATAATGAAAATGACAATTCTACCTAAGTAATTTGTGCAGTGCCATACCAATCAAACTACCAAAGAATTCCTTTTTAGAGCTAGAAAAAAATAACAAAATTCATCTGGCACAAAAGGTCAAGAATATCAAATGCATCAATGAAAAAAATGTTAAGGAAGGCATACTAGCAGTTCCAGATTTCAAACTATATTACGAAGTGGTAATTATCAAAACAATCTGGTAGTAGCTAAGAAATAGAGCAGTGGATCAGTGAAATAGATTAGGTACACAATAAACAGTAGTAAAAATGACCATGGTAATCTATGTTTGATAAAATCAAAGATCCAAGCTGTAAGAACTAACCATTTAACAAATATTGCTGGGAAAACTGGAAGGCAGTTTGGTAGAAACTAGGCAGAGACCAGCATCTCACACCGTATACCTGGAAAGGTCAAAATGAATAAATAATTTAGATATAAAGAGTGATATCAAAAGTAAATTAGGGAAGCATGGAAAAATGTACCTGTTAGATCTATGAATAAGGGAAAGAGTTTATGACCAAACTAGACATAGAGAAGATTATGGCAAGTAAAACAAGTAATTTTGATTACATGAAATTAAAAAGGTTTTGCACAAGCAAAACTAATGCAGCCAAAATTGGAAGGAAAACAGGAAACTGGGGAAAAAAAATTTACATCAAGTTTCTCTGATAAAGGCCTCGTTTCTCAAACATATAGGGAACTGAGCCAAACTGACAAAAATGAGTCATTCCCTCAGTTGATAAATAGTCAAAAGAGATGAACAGGCAGTTTTCAGAAGAAATCAAAGCTATCAACAGTGACATGAATAAATGTTCTAAATCACTACTGATGAGAGAAATGCAAATTAAAACACCTCACACCTCTTAAATTGGCTAACATGACAGAAAAGGAAAATGACAAATGCTGGAGGGGATGTGGAAAAATTGGGACACTAACACAATTGGTGGAGTTGTGAATTAGTCTAACCGTTCTGGAGAACAATTTGAAACTATGCCCAAAGATCTGTAAAACTGTGCATACACTTGGACCTAGAAATACCACTACGAGGTCTGTATCCCAAAGAGATCAAAGAAAAGGGTAAAGGGCCTATCTGTACAAAAATATTTATAGTAGTTCTTTTTGCGGTAGCAACAAAGTGGAAATTGAGGGGATGCTCATCAATTGGGGAATGGCTGAACAAACTGTGCTATAAGATTGTGATGGAATACTATTGTGCTATAAGAAATTACAAAGGGGATGGTTTCAGAAAAATCTGGGAAGACTTAGACGAATTCATGCAAAATGAAATGAGCAGAACCAGTAGAACATTGTACACAGTAACAGCAGGAAAGACTTAGCTACCCTGATCAAGACAATGATCCAAGACAATTCCAAAGGACGTATGAAAAATGCTGTCCACCTCCAGAGACAACTGATGTACTCTGAATGCATATTGAAGAATATGTTTCTTAATTTTCCTCATTTTGCTGGGTTTTTTTGTTTGTTTTAATAACATGGCTAATATGGATATGTATTTTGCATGACTCCACATGTATAATTGATATTACATTGCTTGCCTTATAAAGAGGTAGAAGAGAGAATTTGAAACTCAGTTTTAAAAAAATGAATGTTAAACATTTTTACATGTAATTGGGAAATATTTAGTAAAATAAATGAAAATATATTTTAAAAATAAAGAAATAGGATAAGCAAAAGGGATGAGTGAAAGCCATACTGTATATTAAGAAGGTATAATCATTGGAGGAAATTCAAAAACAAGAGAGAGAAAGCATGACAGAGAGCATTTAGGTGAAGATTAATAGAGAAAAAATAGAAGTGATTTTGTCTTTGGAGTATACTATGGACCACCTAAACAGAAAGATAAAATAGATGAGGAATTTAGGAAACATCTCAACCCTGAAACAGAGGCCTGATATAGGAGTGATAAACTTTAGTAATGCATACAGATGCTGGAGCTCATTTCACTCTCTGCCAAAAGTGGAGCAGCTAACAACTTCATGACTAACATTCCTGATAATTTCATTCTTCAAAAAGTAGAGAAAACAATATATCAAAATGTTATTCAGGATTGAATTCTCACTAACTGGGAGGAACTGATTTCAGGATAGAAATGATAGAAATTGAGAGGGGAGGGAGGTTGAAGAAAGTGACCAGTCCCTCCTAGAGTTTGAAACAGAAAAACTGGACTTGATTTTAAGGACGTATTATTTCAAAGAGTTCAGAGGAAGGACAGGTCAAATCCTTGAAGTGAAATGATGTATTAAGAGTAGTGGTGCTGTGACCCCATGCAAACAGGAATGTCTATGTAGAGAATAATAACGTGTAGTAATGTACTAGAGAGTGTTATAATGATATGTGGACACTGGGTGATGCCTGAGGTAAGACTGGCCAGTATCCCAGCACCAGGGCAGGCTACCAAGGAGATACCCTGCTAGATTAGCTGAAGCCTGTAGACCCAAAAGGGAAACACCTCACTAATGTAGCTGAGGCCTACTAGGCCCCAGTGGCAGCTGGCTACCCCATAAGATTGATGCATGTGCCCCACAGAATATGCTAATGAGGCAACCCTAAGGTGGCACCAGCAAGGGATGCATTATGCCTAGGACTGCCCCCAAGGCAAAAGTATAAAAATTGGTGCTAGTGCCCCAAAGCCCCAAGCACTGGTTAGCCAGCTTGAGAGACCCATGCTGTATTCCGTCATCTAGTGCTCCCAGAACATAAGTCATCTATGTTCTCATTTTAGTGTTCAATAAAGTATGTGAGCATTTAACTTCTGTCATATCTGTCCATTGGGCAACCTTCCTGGCAAAAATCTAGAAAACTAGGGCTTTGCCCCAGTCCTAGCAGAACCCTACCCTGAGGCCCTTCCTTAGCTTACAAGCCAGATACCCAGGCTCTGACTAGAGAGCGGCAAAGACACCTATCATAAGGTAACATGGCAGTATGAGTCCATGGGTAGAAAGCAAGGGCCATGATTGAACCTTGTGCCCCTTGACAGGAATCCCCTGACAGAGCAATTAGTTCAATAGATGGGATTCTCTATGGGATGCTTCTTTAGCAGTAGGGCAAGAAGAACACTTGGAATTCTGGGACAGGTCCTGTAACAGCAAGGACAGAGATTACAGGAGGCAGGTAGAGATGTGTGGAGGCTTTGAGGTTTGTCCCTGTTGTCGCCAGTTGTGAAGGAAGGAGGAGAGGGCACCAGCACAGCAGTGACAGGAAGAGGGAGGCTAATGACTCTCTTGTAGCACAGTGAGACTGCCAGAGGAGTAGGGGACCAGACAGTGAAGCCTAAGGCTGCTGGGGGTGGCAGATATCCCACCTACCCCATGAAAGTTGGAATAAGTGAATCAAGGGCACTGTCCTGGAGATCAGGTGAAGCCATTTGTTGATAGGCCTCAGAAAGGGAGGGTACAAGGACCGACTGAGGGCACCAATCAGGCAACCAGCAAAGCCACTTGTTTGCAGGTCTCAGGCTGCTTGAGTCAATTCCCCTTTTAGGAGAGATAAAGTGACTTGTTAATGCCAGCTCAAGTAAGTAAACTGGTGGATGTGAGAGAAGGGAACATAAAGGGAGCAAAAGCATTTGTAACCTCAGGCACTCTAGAGGTGGCACAGAATCCCGGAGAGGCAGTCCACTGATAAAACTTCATCCAACTGGGCTAGCATAGACTCAGCCCCATGTTGAGGGCCAATCAGCCCAGAGAGACCAGAGGTTGCATGGTAGAGTCCCCATTCCTCTATTGCAGGGAGCCAACATTAGTATGGCACCCACCCCAGACAAGGAAGGAATGTGAGATAGGTTTAGGAGAGAACAGAGTCATGGGTAAGGCCTGCCCATGCCTCTGTTGCTCTTTGTGCTGTTGTCACAAAAAAGTCCCAGTCCCCAGGGATACCAGCAACCCAGCATGTAGTGCCAGCAGCCAATTCATCTCCAGGTTCCTTACTTGTCCCACATGGTCACCACTTCCTGATTCTCTGGAAATGAAAGAAAGAACTAAAATCACTATAATAGGGAGTTGATACATTGATAAAGAGAAGGTTATGAGTATCTACTTTCCCTTGCTGAAGCAGTCATCTGGCCCAGATGAACTATATCCATGAGTACTGAAAGAACTGGCAGATATGATTGCTAAGCCACTGTCAGTAATATCTGAAAAATTACAGAAAAACAAAAGATGTCACAGGCCTGGAGAATGGCAAATATTTCAGTTTTCAAGATAGGGAAGAAAACAGTCTATAAAGTATAGGCCAGGGAGATTGACTTAAGATTATTGGGGAAACTCTTGCTCATTAAAGAGATAGTAAACATCTAGGAAAAGAAAAGGTGGTTATAAAGAGCCAGCATGGCTTCATCAAGGACAGGTCACATCAGATGTTTATTAGGTTTATTTTTACAGGGCTACTAAAGATTTCAGCAAATCTTTTGACAAATCATTTCACAGTATTCTTGTGGAGAAGATGGAGAAATGATCACTAGATAATAATACAGACTGATTCAAAACAGGTTGGATGGCCAGACTAGAGTCCTTAAATTCCCATGATTACTATTCATTGCAAAAGTTCATTTGCTTAAAACATTGTACCAGTGTATTTCTCATTCCCAACATAACTGCTGCTCTACTTCTAACTAGTTCTTTTTCTTTTTAAAAATTAAAGATATGCACTTAACCCCAATTACCTAAAAAAAAAATTAAAGATATGCTTCTATGTTGTGCTACTTTTTTCCTATTAATATTTTTCTAATGCAGTATCTAGCAATATTTTCCCTTCGATGATCAATAAGTCATTTTTAAAAGTATGTGGGTATATAAATACATATGTATATATTTGTATACATATACATACGTGGTAAATACTTTTCACCTTAAGGGAAAAGAAATCAGGGAATTAGATTTTTCTTTTCATTCTGTCTTTAAACCAAGCCAAAAAAAAAAAAATCTCGTTTGAAATTCTTGAATGCTCTTCTAAAGTGGAGAATAAGTCAAATAATTCTATTCAGGGACATTAAGTTCTTACTACGTTCAAGGCATTCAGCATGTTTTTTTCATGTTGTAAATTCTCTGTCATAAGAATGTTAAACTATATAGCCAGGAATTTTCAGAAGTATGCACACTGTATTCTCTTCTTCCCAAACAGCTAAGGCTATCCTTGAGACAAATAAAAGACTATATACTTTATATTTGTTCTTTTACATTTGAAAAGAACATTGCTGATAGGATTATTCTACGCCAAACTTCTCACCACCAGTAGGAGTTAAATATGAGTCGTTTATGGTGATTGCTTGCACAGACTCATTCACACTCATTGGTTTACTCTATGGTTTGCTAAGCAAGAAAAGTAGTGGAAGTTAACATGTAATCTGTATTTTGCTGACAGATTGTTTTTGTGTGCCTTTTATAATAGCCAAGGCCTTGTTAGACCCAAAATGAATAGAAAAGGTTCTATTTCTAACAATCATTTAACTCTATCATTGTAAATAACAATATTACTGTTTGCTACCAAATCATATTTGTAAAATATCTTAAGGTCATTAACCAAAGGCTAAATAAACTGTAAATCTTAAAAAAAAAAAAAAGATTTAATATCAATGTGACAGGAAGTCCAAATAAAATATCTAAAGGTTTTGTGCTTGGCCCTGTGCTGCTTTAACAATTTTATCAGCTAATTAAAGGCATGGATGTCATGCTTATCAAATTTAGAAATGACACAAAGCTGGAAGGATAGCTAAACATACTGGATAACAGTTAGGATCCAAAAAGATCTAGAACACTGGGCTAACTCTAGTAAAATGAAATTCAGTAGGGATAAATGTAAAGTCACACGGGTACAAAAAATATACTTCACAAGTACTAGATCAGGGAGGAAGATCAGACAGCAGTTTTGGAAACAAAAAAATCTGGGAGTTTTAGTGAACTATATGCTCAATATGAGTCAGCAGTGAGATCTGGCAGCCAAAATAGCTAATGCTATGTTGAGCTACATTCAGAGAAATATAGTTTGCAAGAATAGAGATGTGATAATCCTACTGAACTCAGTGAACGAAAAAGTATTTATTAAATAACCCAGTATGTTCCAAGTACTGTGTTAATCTTTGGAGATAGAAATACAAAGTGCACGAACGTTCCTGCCCTCAAAGAGCTTGTATTCTAGAATGAGAGAAGACTCCATATACAGGGAGAAGAGAGGAGGGAGGGAGTTTTGGTCTGAGAAGTCACAGAAATTGTGAGTGGAGCCAAAGAACAATTGTTTTTTCAATAATAGTAGTATTGATTAATTACTGAACCTGGATCTACAGGTTCAAAGGGGGAGGGAGGAGAAACAAACACAAGGGAGGCATGGCATAAATCATGACAGCAAAAAAACAACACAGAAAAATTTAACCAGTCAGGAGCCCAAGACTCTGGAGCAGGAGATGCAGCCCTGAGTCAATGAATCAGTGGCCAAGATAAGGGTCAGGTCTCATTTGATGTATTATAATCAGGAACAAAACCATTTGGAGAGTCAGTGGGCCTGAGTCCGCAGGTGGAGAAAAAGAGAAACATTTGACTATGCTAAGGAATGAAAACATCTTCTGACATACAGCGAGCCATCACCCTTTCTTTTCTCTCTAATCAATGGCTATCAACCAAGTTCAAGTCTCTATCTTACTTCACCTGGACTACTGCAATAATCTCTTGATTTGTTCCTTGGCCCCCACTCTCAATCCATCATCCACACTGCTGCCAAATTAATATTCCTAAAGCACAAGTCTGATCACATCACTTTCCTGAAAGACCCTTGTTACCTTAATGATTTAAAACAAACAAAAAAAAAAAAACCACCACCAAACTCCTCTGGCACTTAAAACACTCCAGATGATTCCAAACAACGTTTCAAGTCTTCCACATTGCTTTCCCTTGTACTCTGTCTTCTAATGAAACTGGCCTTCTTGTTGTTCCCTATACAAGCTCACCTGCCCCCTCTGCACATTTTCACAAGCTGCTCCACCGGCCTTGGGCTGCTTTTCCTCCTCATCCTCCCCTGGAAAGCCTGACTTTTCTGACCTCTCCCCATCCTCCAGCCGTTTGCCACAATGCTAATTACTTTGTACATAGTACATATTTGTAAAAATTGTAACACCTTGCAGTAGAATATAAACTTCCGAAAGGCTGAGACTGTTTTGTTTTTATTTATATGCTCAGGACAGTTGTCTACAACATAATAGGCACTTAATAAACTAACTGACTTGAATAAAAGATAGCTCTTTTATTTGTTATGTTACAAACATTCTACATATCCATTCAGTTGCAAAGTCTTGTCAAAGCTACTGTTAACATCATAACATTGGCCATCTGTCCCCTTCTCCACTCCCTCTATCATGACCTCAGCTAGATTCTCATATCTCCTAACTGATCTAAACTAAATTTCTTTGCATATGTCCTACATTTACCTATTTTTAAATGCTTTTATGTATCTTTTGCTTCATATCATCTACTTTTTTCCTTTATATTTTTCTCCCAGAAAGTCATCACTTAAAAAGATTGTGTAAAACTAAAAGGTTTTTGTAATAATTAAACTAAGGCCCCTAGGATAAGAAGAGAATCTGATGACTGGGGCAAGGGGAGCCTACATAAAATACCTCTGATAGAGCTCTGCTATTCAAGATACATAAAAAACTAAAAAATAACAGATCAAAAGCGATTCCCCAATAAATAATCAAAGGATACAAATAAAATGTTCTCAGAATAAAAATTATAAACCATATGAACAACCATATGAAATGCTCCAAATCACTAATAACAGAAATGCTAATCAAAACAACTGAGGTTGGTTTTAACTCACAGGAAACAAATTGTCAAAGATAACAAAAGATGGGAATAATTGCTTTTGTACTGGTTGTGGAAAGAATGGTACAAGGATGCCATATGGGTGGAGCGTGAATTGGTCCAGTAATTCTGGAAAGCAATTTGGAATTATTAAATAAAGTGACTAAATTGTCCTGAGTTTTCCCAGGCTTCATCAAATGCCCTGTTATGGCTATCCACTCCAATCATTAAAATCAGGACATGAGTACCTTTCAAAGTACCTTTCAAAATACCACGTTCTAAAAATACCTGGGTTTGTTCTGGATTATTTCATAAAAATCAAATCTTGATCCCCTCAGCAAACTTGGTGAGACCATCAAGTACCAAAATAAGCTTATTTATCTTTAATAAACAAAATTTTGAAAAAATTATAAATTCCAAACTGCATAGGCTCAATAAGCAAACACTCAGCACCTAAGGAAGTACCCCGGCCCAAGCATGAGAATCTTGACTACGGATTTGAAGAAAACCCTTTAGATATAATTTATGAAATGAACACAATGTCAAATCCTTGTGCTAAGCAGTTGACAGTGTATTGCTTCAAGAACAGAGATAAATAAATCAAGTACAAAGAAACTAAAAGAATTTCCTTGGCAGAAAGAAACTTGAAATGTAATCTGCTGATGCTTGTTTATAGCACAAAACAGGTAAGTCATTCAAAACAAAGCCAAAAAAAACAGGTTAAAAACAATAAAAATTATAATGTATCAATAGCAAAGTGCTCTGTAAGTAAATATGATTGAAACTAAAATTCAGAAAGTCAGCTCTTTGTTTGCGGTAGGTTTGGTTTAGTTTTGAGAGAAGCGGTGAATTTTAGTAGGCACAGAATGACTACACACATGTTCCATGACTGGGGCTGTGAGCCAGCTTCCAGGTTTACAGAGCAGCTAGTTACTTTAAGGTTTTATATATGAATTTAGCTAGGAGTCAGGCTTCTCCAAGGCTGAGCAAGAATAAGATTAGGGAACTACAGATCTCTTTAAAGGTTGAAAGTAATCTCTTGAAGTGTTAGTTTCCTGCAGAAGAGAAAGAGACAGACATTTTATTTTCCACATTCTCATCTTCCTTTCCCCCCATCAATAGCAGCTCTATTTTCTCTTGCAAGGACATGCTGGATTGTGTCTGTTTTGGCGTATCAGTTTGTTCCTTCCGAGTTATTTTGACATCTTTTGACCCCTGTCGACCAAAGCAACTAGATGTCTTTGTGGTAGAGTCACCTGTTTCTGCATCTTCTGTGGAAGATGAATGTTGATATTTTGTTCTCATTTGTTTGCTGTCATATTTTGTTTCTTGTTTCTGCAAACATGTATCTTCCCGAGCCTGCTGAGGTTTGAGACAACCTAAATCCAAAGCTTTAGGAAGCATGGCTCTTTCAAAAGGCAAAGAATCTCTAGTGCTTTTTTGTTTCCCTTCTTCCACTGACTTTTCTTTGGGATATATTAGCTGTGGTCTAACTAGGAGACCCTCTGCATTTGTCTCATAATCTTTCATGGCTCGTTCTCTTCGAAGTCTCTGGAAATCCATCAGCTGACGCAACTCCTCTGGCAGCTCCATACATGATGCCTAAGGAAAGAGAAAGAAACATTCCTGCTTTTTCAAAACTTTTTAATACTGTATTTGAAATCATCTTATACTTACTTGCAAGCAATTGCCTATACCTTAAATTATGTTAATACAGTGCCCTCTAGTGACATCAACTAGTATTGAGGATGGAAATTAATAAGTTCATTCACAATTTTTTAAGACAAGACCTGGTATGAATGTGTATATGGTGGCAAATAATTCCAGAATGTGGCCCCAATGAGAACATTTTTCCCCATGCAATGCCATCAATATAAAGTTTGCTATAGCAACTGGGAAACAGCTCAATGTAATGATAAAAATACATGGAGTCAGAAAACCTAAGTTCAAGTCCAGGTGCCAACACTTACTGTGTGATGATGGACAAGTCTCTTATTCTCTCTCTCTTAGTTTCCTCAACTGCATATAAGAATAATACTTGCATGACCTGCCTCACAAGATTATTGTAAGGAAAGCACTCTATAAATCAAAGTTCCCTATAAATGTTGATTTAGTAAACATTTTAAGTAGAATAGTCCCACTGTTTTCCCTAAAAAATTAAGAATATTGGGGCAGCTAGATGGCACAGTGGATAGAGCTCTGGCCTTGGACTCAGGAGGACTCGAGTTCAAATCTGACCTCAGACACTTGACACTCACTAGCTTTGTGACCCTGGGCAAGTCACTTAACCCTGATTGCCTCACCAAAAATAAAAAATAAAATAAAATAAAAATTAAGAATACCGAGGTCTTTTTGTCATCTACCTACAAGCAAAATTGTGCCTACCTCTGTGCCTCCCAACAGATCTCCAGACCCTTCCCGATAGGTATTTAAGTACGCATCCACCATCGTAGTCAAGTCAGACATCATCTCATCCAGAAGCAACAAGCGCAGGGGCAGCAAATATGTCGTCTCCAGGGCTAGCACTCTCAGCAAGGAAGGTGGGAGAGGTCGCATAAACCATATTTCAGGATTCTCCTATAGCCATCAAAATAATGTCTTCTGAATTATAAGCAAATATTTAAAGCTAATATCTACTTTTATCCATGTTTCCTTTACTCACTCAAGGAGTAGCAGCTTCCTGAATTATTACCCTGTGCTTAGTTGATAATTTTGTCAACTATTTCTTAATGTTTCCTTATAAGGAAGTATATCTCATGCTCTGCCTCCTCAAATTTCAAAAGATCAGAGAAGGCTAACTTCTAATCAGATGGAGACTTCTTCACTCAGAGCTAGGCCTAGTAAAGATAAATGAACAAGTCTTATGATTCTTGTGGCCATGACCTAAAATTTTGGGATCATCATCAGATCTCCTCAGTAGCTGAAGAAATTATCCTTTCTTTGTGAGAAGCAGCTGGGAAAAATTTTGACTCCTATTCCTTCAATTAAGAATCTTGACCCTCTACCCCCAAACTTGAAAACTGAATGCTTTCAGAGAACAACTCTTTGGAAATTCAATAAGACTAGTCTTGGCAAGGTTACAAAGATTTTCCAAAACAGGAAAATTCAGAATTTGGTACTACCCATTCTTTTAGATTGCATTTAGCTCTTCCCTTACATAAGCTGATCACCTGATTCAACAAACACTAGAAAAAGCAATACCATGCAGAATATTCTTTGAAAGTCTCTACCAATCACCTGAACCATCTTTTGCTTGTCATCCAGGAAGGAGACACATTTGGAGGACATTTTAAGGTGTCGAATTAAGCTCTCCTGCAAGGTACTGATGCAGTGTGGAAGAAAGCCACCTGTTTCCATAGAAAACTGAAGGACATCAGCCACCTGTTATATTAAAAAATAAAAATAAAAAATCACCCAAAAATATTTGTGCAGTGTGAAAACACTATAAAGTAGAATTACAAAAACACAGTAATGTAGTTAATATCTGTGTGACCTGGTACAAATCACTTACCTTCTTTAAGCCTCAGTTTTATTATCTATAAAATAAGAGGGTCTGACTAGGTGGATTCTATAAGGTCTCTTCTGACTCTAAATCTATGATGCTAGTACTATTCCATCATGGCACAAATGGTCTGTACCCTGTGCTCATGCTATACAATCAACTGCTGATCTCTCCAAAAACTAATTATCTAGTTCATGAACTATCCCTGCCTAATACTTTTGTTTTTGTCAAGGGCCACGAGTACTTTCATTAGAGACACAATAAAGAAGTAAAATTCAAGAACCAAATACGCTGTTTGTTCATTCAGGTGAAGATTTGATAGAGAAGGTAGTTGTAATTAATGTTAAAAATAAATTTATCTACAAACTCCATTAGCACAGATAATAACAACAAAATAGACATATAATAAATGGATCATATAAATCTGTCTTGAACTCCTGCTTCCTAGTCTATGGATATCTGAGAGAAGTCTGAAAAGGTCACAGCAAGGCCTTCTTTATAAGATATACACAGGCAAAAAGTAAGGAAAAAAGAAGACCTAGGGATAACCCCAGGAGAACAACTCCTTAACTACAGAGTGGTACTTTTGTTGAGCTGAGGGGTAAGCACAGAGGAAATCTCTTATTTAGTGAAATAGCCTGAAAGTCAGAAAGGTCCTGAAAAAAAAATCCTAACAGAGAAAAATAACACGAAGGTTCCTGTGTGAAAAACCACAACAAACATAAACCAATCTATGGTTTCAATGAACAGAGACTTGATTTTTCTGCAGTTACTGCCCAACAAAACTTATACAGCTTTTTAGTTTATTATATTTGTTGATGAGTTGAGATTAATTTTATCTCCTGTCCTAAAAAGGCTTCAAACTAGAACCCCACTATTGGCCCAAACCTGGCGGCCTAAGAGAAGCTTTAAAAAGCCTACTGCAAATCACTGTGAAATTAGCTGCTTGAATTTATTTGCTCCCAAGGCCATAACCAGGAATTTAAGTTTCCTTTTAGTTCTGGACGACAGGGTTTCTCTAAGACTATCCTAATTTCTTTTTTAAGGCAATTGGGGTTAAGTGACTTGCCCAGGGTCACATAGCTAGTGTCAAGTCTGAGGCCAGATTTGAACTCAGGTCCTCCTGACTTCAGGGCCAGTGCTCTATCCACTGTGCCACCTAGCTGCCCTACTCTAAGACTATCCTAAATGCCAAAGGATTCTAAGAAAAACAGATCATTTGAGCTAGACACTCTTTCCATGCTATTATGGAGCATATTTCATTCCCTGCCTCTGCCCAGTTTTGACATGCAAACCTCATCCACAAGCATCCTGATTCTCACAAGTGAATCATTTTTCATCTCCTGGTATTGTCTTTAAGGAATGAACACTAAAAGCCATGATTTCAGATGTCTACATACAAATGCACAAAGTACAGGTGACCTGTACAAAATGACCTGAGATCCTGATATGAAGAGGCCAAGCTTACTTCACAGTTATTCCTGAGACTTGGTGAGATGAAGCCCATGACTAGGATATGGCTCTAAAGGAAGAAAAAGCATGCAAGGAGAAAGAGGAGACAGGTGTAGAATAGCAACATCTATCAAGAAATGCCCATGGGAGGAAGTCTCAGAACTGGAAGGGTAAAGCATGATATTTGGGTGAAGATTAGAGAAACACAAGTGGCATCCTCTGAACTGGAAAGGACAAAACAAAAATGACTAATGGGGTATTCAAACTCAAGATGTTCAAGGAGAAAACATTTTGCTTTTGTCAGAGCTCTTTCTCCTCAAGTCAGCAGATTCATGAAAATTCCAGCCTCGGGTGACTGCAAGAACCTGCAGATGTGATTGCTAACCCACTCTATCAATAATCTCTGAAGGACTGCTGAGAAAAGGAGAAGTGCTATAGGACAAGAGGACAAATGTTCCAATTTTCAAAGCAGTTAAGAAGGTGGAATCTATAAGGCAAAGAGTGGTAAGCTTGATTTCATTTCCCAGAAAAATCCTAGAATGTCATTAAAGGTAGTGAATATCTAAAAAGGAAAACATGGCCTAGTCAAGTCAGGTTATAATGGATTAACTTCACTTCATTATTTGACATGGGGCTACTAGACTGGTAGAAGAAGAGAATGTCATAAACAACTTTTACCTAGAAGTCAAAGTACTTGACAGTCTTTCCTAATATTCTTATGGAGAAGACAGATGAAGGCTAAATGATAGAATAATTAGGTAGATTTGGATTCCTGAGATGATGTCAAATTAGTGGAATGCCCAAGGGTTCTCTTCTAATTTCTCAGCTACTTCACATTTATCAGTGACTTCAATGAAGTAGTCAATGTCAGGCTTATCAAATCTGTGTATAATACAAAGCTGGAAAGGATAACTAACACAATGGACATCAGGATCAAAAAGTTCTTGATAGACCAGAACAATGAACCAAATCTAATAAAATGCAATTACTAAAGAAAATGCAAATTCCTACATATGAGTTCAAATATTCCAACTTTCCAAAAACAGTTTTCTTAAAAAGATGTCACCAGGGAAACAAGATGCCAAATTATCAGTGTGATCTTAGGTACACTAAGGATGGAACAGTGTCCAGAACAAGGGAGGTGATAGCCCTACCACACTGTGCCCTGCTTAGACCACAGGTGGAAGACTGTTTTCTGTTTGAGATTCCATGTTTTAAGGTAGACTGCACTGTTCTTAAGCTGAAGAGTATACATAAGAAGATAACCAGAATAGAAGGGTCTCAAGGTCACGCCATTAGGTTTGATATAAAAAAAAAAAGTGCCTACCTGTCCAAAAGCATGATGGGATGCCTCAATAGGTACAATGGAGGTCTCAAGAAAAGGGCAGATGAACACCTACGAAGGATGCTGCAGAAGGATTTAGCAGCCTTTGAATTCCCTTTCAATTCTGAGACCTTGTGATTCACTACCAGATTTCTGAATTTCTCCTCTTTATACAATGGGACTAGCCATGTAGCATAATGAGGTGTTGATTTTATTTTTTGTCATGTTTCTTTCAAGAGAACTTTAAAAACTTTAGTACATCCTATATTAAAAAGTAACTCATTTATTCTTCTGAATCAGAATCTACTGTTTTCTACGGATACAAACAACAAAATATACATATTCCAGTATACCTCTGTATGCCAGAGGAGGTATACAGGGAAACAGTGACAAGAGTAATGAGCTGAAGAATACAAAGACTCATGCTAGAGTCTTGGTTCTGACACTCACTACAAGGGTCACCTTAGGCAAGTTCCCTCTCTGAACCTCAGTCTTGTCTGTACAATAGAGATAGCACTACTGCACTCCCTGCCTCCCCAGGTTATGGGAAAATGTTCTGTATAGCATAATATAAACATCAGCTATCATAACTGCACACACCTGTGTGTCAAATACATTAGAAAGAACAATTCCATACTGATGAGAAAGGCAGTCAGAAAGCCAGCGACAATCATGAATGACCTGAAGAACGAGAAAACCAGGTGATTAGGACCGGACTGACAGCACAAACCCCACTCTCAGACCGCCCGCCTTCATTCACGTATCAGGAGAGTTACTCAGACTCACTTTCAAAATCTTCCTATCCTCCAACACCATCTGAAGTCCGTTATTGAAAGCTCGACTTCCCAGAAGGAAAATGTCAAATAAGTAAACCCGACTACTTGTTGCCACCTACAAAAAAAACCATTAAGGCACATGAACCCCAGGACTGAATTGTGAAGGAAAGGGTTCAAGGACTGAAGAACAAGAAAGATGTAACAAAAAGTTTGACATCCATGCTTTTATGCTATGGAATGTGTTTATAAAGATTTTTCTAAACAGGTTTAAAATTACTTGAGAAAGGACCCACAAATAATCTGGGCTATTTTCTTTTGCTTTTTTTTTTTTAAATAATTTATTTATTTTTAGTTTTCAATATTCACTTCCATAAGATTTTGAGTTTTAAATTTTCTCCTCCTTCCTCTCCTGCCCCCTCCCCAAGACAGCATGTAATCTGATACAGGCTCTACATATACATTCATATTAAGCATATTTTCCCATTAGTCAGGATGTAAAGAACAATTAGAACTAATGGGAGGAATCACAAGAAAGAAGAAACAAAACAAAACAACAAAAGAAAAGGAGAACAAATAGTATGCTTCCATCTGCATTCAGACTCCAAAGTTTTTTCTCTGGATGTGGACAGCATTTTCCATCATGAGTCTTTTGGAGATGTCTTAGATCCTTGCATTGCTGAGAAGAGCTAAGTCTATCAAAGTCAGTCATTGCACAATGTAGCTGTTACTGTGTTCTCCTGGTTCTGCTCATTTCACTCAGCATCAGTCCATACAAGTCTTTCCAGGTTTTTCTGAAGTCGGCCTGTTCATCATTTCTTATAGCACAGTAGTATTCCATTACATTCATATACCACAACTTGTTCAGCCATTCCCCAATTGATGGACATCTCCTCAACTTCCAATTCTTTGCCACCACAGAAAGAGCTGCTATAAATATTTTTGTACATGTGGGTCCTTTTCCCATTTGTATGATCTCTAGGTAATAACCATATACCAATGTGAACATAGTATTATGCTAGATACCCATCACCTGAAGCTTCACAATCCAAAAACTCTTATTTATCCAGATGCTTACATTTTAAATGGGCAACAAAAATTGGACAAGTGTCAATATAGCTTACTATATACTCTGAGGTAGATAAATCAAAAAGGGATAAGTTGATTTCAAAGAAATTTCAAAGTTTCAAAGAAATCTTTTCTTTACCTGAAGCCAACAGAGTTTCCCATGACGACATAAATTAACTCCTTCAGCTGCCACACTCAGGACACTCTGTTTCTTGATGTGCAGCATCTAGTAACAACCAAAAGAAAACAGTTCCTGAAAACTCTCAGGCTAATCAACAAAGGAGAGGGATATTAGTAGGACTCAAGTTTTAGCAATGAAAGAATTTTCACATAAAATAAACATCTGCACTTTGATGAACCTGTTATCTTATAAAAACTTGCCTTACCAAACCTGCATTAAGCATTACTTATTTCAGGGATGGGGAACCTGCAGCCTGGAGGCCACATGTGGCCTTAAGGCAGCAAGTTTCCCATCTGTGACTTATTTCCTTCACTGGTAAGCTCAGCAAAGAAATCCTAACCTTGGAAATTAACCACATTTACAAGTCAGAATAAAAGGAATAGAAACTGGTACAGCTCCTGCTAGCACAAATGCTATAGCTGTTTTTGCAGAGAAATTTCAAGGTTTATTAATCCCAAATTCTACAATGCTGTTAATTATAGTTGTATATTGTCTTTCTTTGTTCAGACGAACTAAAAAGTTCTACATGAAGTTAACATAACATGATTCAGTGGAGAGAGCACTGGATTCGGAGCCAGAGAACGTGCAATCTAATCCTAGCTTGTCCATTTGTTCTCTGTGAGACTTTGGACAAGTCACATACTGTCTCAGAAATGATTTCCTTGTCTATAAAACCAATAGAGGGAAGAGGAAGAAAAGAAGGCAAGATGATTTCCAAAAGTCCCTACCAACCCTAAGTCTATTATAATAATAATGACAAGGACAAAATTTAAAACATGTCTTTTTGTTGAGTGACTGAAGAGAGCAGAATTGAGAACAGAACCGAGTCTCTTCAAATCTAGTATGCTATAGAATGGACTCATCCTTCAGGTCTCAGGGGCTGGACCTCTAAGATATTTTCCAATTATAAGGTTCTATAAATTTCAGGTTCCTTTTATTAATTATTAAACCAAAATGAAGTCTTTGACCCCTAAAATTTTTCAAATTAACAACTCTTGAAACTTGAAACTCTTGAAAAAATTGGAACTAATCAATGGACAAAACTATCTAAAATATTACAAAATTTTGACCAGTAACGTTAAAATCTATATGGCATAGAAGAGATGACAAAGAGTTTTAAGTAATACTTACAGCAGAACCAAACTTCTGTTGGAACTGATTAACTACTGTGTACGTCACATCTTCTTCCTCTGAATGAGAAAGACAGCAATTACAGACAAATCTCTCTTCACCAATGGAACTGGCCCCCCAGTTTTGGCCATATTCATAAACCTTCCCCTTATGCAAATCAAATACCTAAAGAATCTTCATTATTGTCTGTCAGACCTATCTACTATCCCCACATCTTTACTTTGAACATAGGCATAGGAAAGAGAACACCAGTGACAATTTCCTCTGACGTTTCAATGCTTTCATCCTTGTAAAGAAACCTAAGAAATCCTCTGGTCTAGGCCCTGTGTTAATTTCACAATAATTCTTGCAATAACAGAAAATAATCTAGTCTTAAATAAATCTGGAAGATGGGTTATGAATAAAAAGTCCATTATCTTAGACAAATGGCTATCTCATCCATCAGTTGGCATGTTGCTGGGTTGCTTTTTAGTTGTGTCCGTAAGCCCATTTGAAGTTTTCTTGGCAGAGACACTGGAGTGATTTGCCGCTGCCTTGTCCTGCTTATTTTACAGATGAAGAACTGAGGCAGACAGGGTTGAGTGCCCTGCCCAGGGTCACACAGCTACTGGGTGTCTGAGATTACATTTCAACTCAGCAAGATGAGGTCCTAACTCCGGGTCCTGCACTCTGTACACTATGGCACCACCTAGATGCCAGTTTGTATTGTACATTTATCCTATCTTCAATACCATGTTATTTTATTACGTAGATACCCAGAGGAAATGATGCAGGTTACAATTTTTGGCCTAGAGAATAGATAAGAAAAATCTACCTCCTTCCCTTCATTGTATAGATAGGGGGATGATGGAGGAGGCCTGTTATGTATGATATCAGTGTCACTTGGTTTTGATTTTTTTTAAGTTTATTTTAAACTTAAATACAAAATAAGAAAAGGAAAAAATTGCCGTGTACACAACAGAACATAAGAGGATTCAATATAAAACAATTAATTTCCATTTCAAGAACCTATATAATAAATACTACACATTATTTTCAAAACTGTCCAGTTTTTCTTTGCTTCCTTGTCAGTTTTCTTTTGTTCTCTGCTGTGCACTTTTACTTTTTTTCCCTCCCCCCTCAGAAGGCTACAATTAAGCAAGAATATGTATCTGTGTATGTGTGTGTATGTATATACATACATATATATACATACACACACATATATATAATACATATAAAGATACCTATAAACATACACATATACACTCATACACATGTATGTAAGACCATACTGTGCTTATTTCTATTTGTCATTTGTTTCTCTGAAGATGGATATCATCTTCTTTCATATGTCCAAGTCTTTCCATGTTTTTCTAAATCAAGCGGTTCATCATTTCCTCCACTACAGAAATATTCCAACCCAATCCCATTCTATCTGAGACACTGTCTATGAAAGTTTTTTTCCCAATTTTCTGCATTCTTTCTATCCTTGGCTGCATAGGTTTTATTTATACAAAAAATTTTAACTTAAAATAATCAAAATTATCCATTTTACACTACAACAATGCTCTCACCTTATAATATGGTTTAAGGTCTATTACTACTGATCTGCTTCCTTTACATCTGTTTTACCCTGGTTTCTTTGAAGTTCCTGACCTTTTGTTCTTCTAAATGAACTTTGTTACTTGGTTTTGATTTAAAAAAAAATCTTTGTTGTACACAGTAACAACCACATTGTGCGATGACTGACTGATAGACTTAGCTCTTCTCAGCAATGCAAGGATCTAAGACAAGTCCAAGAGACTCAGAATAGAAAATACTATCCACATCCAGAGAAAAAATTTTGGAGTCTGAATGCAGAAGGAAGCGTACTATTTGCTCTCCTTTTCTTTCATTGTTTTGTTTTGTTTCTTCTTTCTCATGGTTCCTTTCATTAGTTCTAATTATTCTTTACATCATGACTAATGTGAAAATATGCTTAATATGAATGTATATGTAGTCTATATCAGATTGCATGCCGTTGTGGGGAGGGGAGAGGAAAGGGAGAAAATTTAAAACTCAGAATCTTATGGAAGTAAATGTTGAAAACTAAAAATAAATTAATTATTTTAAAAAGAAAAAAGAAAAAAATCTTTGTTAGAAGAGAAGAATCATTAGGGAGAGAGGAGGATTTTATGCTTTCATTAGGATAATCAACACTAGGTCAAATCCTGAAAAGTTTGAAGCCATAATAAACCTCATTGTGGAAAATTCATAGTACCAGATCCTGCCTTCCAGGCCCACTATCAATTAATTACCTGAGGGACTGTATTTTAGGTCATTCAGCAAGGTGATAGTATGTGACTCAAGGGAAGATGAAGCTGAATCATTCATATTCTGGTCTGCTTCTTTCACTTTGTCCATCCTTGTTTCTTCTGTATTTAGGCTATCCCTACGTTAAGACAACACTCAGAGGTATTTATTCTCTACTACCATTGACATATATAGATTTTGCCTTATATCAGTAGTATAGCACTGCAGATCCTACAAGGGTAATCTTGCCTTAGCACACCTGGCATATAGCAAATGCTTATTGACTAACCGAATCTAATAAAAAGGACCTAGTTCTTTTGGCTAACTCTCTTAAGAAAGAAAAATTATCTACAAAATGGAAAAAGCCACCCCCCACATCCCCTGTAATTTTTCTTACATCAAAACAACTTTTCAGACCAGTTCAAGAAAAATTTGGCTGATAAAGTACAGGAAAGACTTTTTATCCCGACCAAGGTTACATTAGTGAATATATTCCTGAAACATCATGATTAAAAAAATTATTCCTTCTCCATACCTGACAGAAGCTGTTTTTTCTCCTACTCCTTGTTCCACATCATCCAGCAGTTCCACTAAAAAAAAATCAGTTTCCAATAGTTCCCCGCATAGAAGTCATCATAATCCCCTCAAAAACAGACCCTGATCATGTCACCCTACACAAGAAATAAGCTTTGAGAAATATAAAGTTTTATTGATGCCTTTTGCTCTTATACCATTTCCCCTTCTGTATATATTCCTCTTCTCTTCCCAATGATCCTTCCCTTCTAACAAAGATTTTTTTTAAAAATCAAAACCAAGTGACACTGTCTGATATCATATATAAGAGGCCACCCCCATAATCCCATCTATACAATGAAGGGAAAGAGGCAAATATTCTTATCTATTCTCTAGGCCAAACTTGGTCATTATTATTATAGTGTTCAGTTTCATTTAAGAATTACACACTTATGTACACTTACTATCAAGTAGTTAACAGAAAGAACAAGCAACAATACATCAGCTCCAAATTATCCGCGTGGTCCAAGGATCATTTGCTCCCTTCGATGCTATGTTCTTTGACAGCTTTTCAGTTGTCTCAACAACAACTGGGATCACTCTTGTCGTTCTTTCCTCCTCCTGGCCCCTCCAAAGCTTTTGTGGTCACTCAAATGAGTTCTAAGGTCCTTTCCCTTTACTTGCACACCACATTTGCTAAGTCATCCTCTCTTATATTACAAACTTTTATATTACCTTATTTCAAGTTATTCATAGCAAGATTTCTCTCCAAAAAAATTAATAAAAATTTAAAAAAGATTTCTCTCCATTAATGTAGACCAGTGAATATTATTCACTATTGAAACTATTCTTTTCAGAGTTTACCAAATGAGGGGCAGCTAGGTGGCACAGTGGATAGAGCACCTGCCTTGAAGTCAGGAGGACCTGAGTTTGGCCTCAGACCAAACACTCGACACGTACTAGCTGTGTGACCTTGGGCAAGTCACTTAACCCTGATTGCCTCACTTAAAAAAAAAAAAACCAGAGTTTACCAAATGCTCTACTAATTACTAAATCCAACAGACTTTTCCCAATCTTCCTCTTCAGTAGTCATGATCAATTCCTCCTTCTGGATTCTCTCTCTTCCCTAGATTTTCAAAACCTTACTTTCTCCCTGTTCTCCTTTAATCTGTCTGACCATTTCTTCTCACTCCCAACTAATTTATCATCCTGCTCCCACCTTTTAACCACAGATGTCTCCCAGGGCTTTCTGTCTTGGAAGACTTTCTCTGCTTATATATTCTCTCCTTTTATATGATGTATTCTCTAGTAAATTACACACAGCCTTACTATCACTCCTAAACTTTAGTCCTGCATCTTCAACAGCCTATTAGCCACCACTAGCATTTCAAATTCAGCATCTCTCAAAATGAATTATTTATCTCTCCTTTCCCTCCTCTTCTAAACTTCCCCATCTCTGTACTCAGGTTCAAAATCTTGGAGTCATCCTTGACTCCCCTTCCTCCCTTATCAATACCTCACAAATAATCGGCTGCCAAATCTAATGGATTCTAGCTCTACGACATCTCTCTTCTCTCTCTTCATTTTCTCTATTAATACAACTATCACTTTACTTCAGGCCTTCATTACTTCTTGCTAAGACCATTACAAAAAGCTACTAACTAGTCCTCCTACTTTCAGTTGCTCTCTTCCCTGATATAATTGCCAAAAAAAAGTTTTTAATCCATAGGCCTGACCATGTTATTGTTCTGGTCATAAATGCTCAGTTGACCCCTCACTGTCTTTAGGATAAAATGCAAATTCCTTGGCCTAAAAATTAAGACCATCCTTACTACCATCCAATACCAAACTACTTTTCTGGACTTCATTCACTTTACCTCCATTCATATACTATTTCAGACAAACTGGATTACTTGCCATTTCTCCAAACCCAACACCAAACTCCCAGCTTTGTGTAACTACACAGGTCATAACGCATAGTAGAATGCCCTCCATATCAGTTTTTTGGGAATTATCTTCCTTTAAAGCTCATGTCCGGTGTCACCTCCTCTCACGAAGCATTCTCTAATCTACACAACGAAAGTGTTCTCTTCCTTTCAAATTTCCCTTTAACCAATTTGCTATCACTCCCAATCTGGTATCATATTTAATCTGTGTACACATATTTAATCTCCTCCAGCAGAATGTAAAATCCTTGAGGGGAGGGAAGTTCTCATTTCTGTTTTTATTACCTAGATACTGAGGCACTTAACAAACTTTTGTTGAATTGAATTTAACAAATGTACAGTGAGATTCTATGAAACAATGCTTCAAAAAAGTATAAAAAGGTAAAACTAGGAATTCCGGTGGCTTTACGGGAAATTCCAGTGGTTTTATGTTTAATGAAATTTCCTTGGGGAGTATGAAAGCATTTCACAATCTTTCTTTTAAAAATATATTATCAAGGGTATAAGAAAATAAGTCCCATTATAATAAAATAAAGCAATGCTACCCCTTTATTCCAAATATTGGAGAATCAAACTTCAGTTTACTAATAGGGTAAATATCAGTCTTACTGTTCAAGATGAAACACTCACCATTCACAATCTCATGGCCAAAAAACATCTTCACTCCTGGCACACTTCGGCCAGTCTCCAAATTCTTGACTACATTTTTTAAAAAATTAAGTTAACAAAATATTATATATTAACAAGAATAATGAAATTGCTCCAAATCTATAAAATGCCATGCTTCTTAAAAGCTTACATCTAAGTTATCTAACATAAAGCTACTATCATATTATCTCTTAGAAGAAAAGTTAAAAGTGAAAATTAAGTTACAGCTTTGAAACCTATAATACAGAAAACATAGTAATCCCATAATACACCAACAGGAACTAGACAGACTGGTAGTACTGTAAAAATTATAATACTCAGGGGCAGCTAGGTGGCGCAGTGGATAGAGCACCGGCCCTGGAGTCAGGAGGACCTGATTCAAAGGTGACCTCAGACACATAACACTTACTAGCTGTGTGACCCTGGGCAAGTCACTTAACCCCATTGCCTAGCCAAAAAAAAAAAAGAAAGAAAGAAATATTATAATACTCCCTATTTTAGACTCTTTTCTAGGTCAAAAACCCCTTAAAGGCAATCTATGCTCAATTTTGCAACATTTTTCCATTCTACACTTTGTTTTTTTAGGCAATTGGGATTTTACACTTTGCTAAGCTTACATAGCGCTAAATGCTCTTTAGGCACACAAATCTTAATTTTCATGAACAACAATCAGATCAAATCACAGACATGAAATGTGGATGGGTAAAGAAAAGAAGCTTCAATATCAGTTTTAAAATATTTAGTATTTTTTTGGATGGAGGAATACATCACAACATACAATACTGGCTGACATTGACAACATCCACCCCCAATACACATACATGCATGTCTAGGTATAAACTTTAAAATTCAGGTAAGAAGTCTGTACCTATTTCAGACAGAAGGAGACTTTAAAGTAGAACTGTTTTGATGTAGTAGATAATGCAGGAAATCGCTTTGACAGTAGAGATTAATTTTATAATACTTTTGATTTGTATAGAATTATTTGTATAGTTTTCAAAACAATTTTATATCTATGATCTCACTTGATGCCCATAATAGCCATGTAAGTTTTTTCATAAACTTCATGTTGTTAATTAGGAAATAGATTTCAAGAACATCCCAAGGTTGGGGCAGCTAGGTGGTGCAGTGGATAAAGCACTAGCCCTGGATTCAGGAGGACCTGAGCTCAAATCCAACCTCAAACACATAACACTTACTAGCTGTGTGACCTTGGGCAAGTCACTTAATCCCACTGCCTCACCAAAAAAAAAAAAAAAAAGAACATCCCAAGGTCATAAAATCGTGGCAGAGGAATTAAAACCCAGATCTTACAATACTAACCAATACTAACCACAAATCTCTCTCTACCATATTACCCTTTAGAACAGAGGTACTTCTCCAGCTTAATAATATGTCATATTTATAGCTTATATAAACCTTAAGATTCACAAAGTGCTGATAATACAGGTACTATAACCCCTTTCATAAATGAAGTACTGAGCTTCAGAGCAGTTAAGTGATACATCTAAGGTCACACCACTGATTACTGTTGGGGCCAAGGCCAAGATATAATCCTGTGTTTTCCTAGCATGAACTGTGCTCCACTATGCCTCTTAAAAATGGACTGTGTTACAAAAGTTCATTTGTAAATACACTTTCAAATTTGGAACTCACTTTTCCACAGTAATCATGTTATAGCTAATATGGAAATTAAAGCCACAAAAGCTTATGTAACACATATAACATGGAGAGGGAAATGGCAAACCACTCCAGTCTTTGCCAAGAAAACCCCAAATGGGGTGAGGAAGAGTGGGACACAACTAAAATGATTAAACAACAACAATCATGAAACACAGATGAACCAATAACTAAATATCATTAACTACATGGTCCCTACAGGAACATATGTTTCCAGTTGCAAATTGTATCTCATAATGCTTATGAGTAGCACAAAGGGACTCTCCTCCCATCAACCCCTTCTCCAAATTCAGTTTCATTGGAGATGGAGAAAAGTTTTGCTGTGGAAGCATCTTGGGAAGGGAAGTGCCCTAAAATAGCTGCTAACCTTAATAATAGGTGTTTGCATGCAAAATATATTCACATGCAATAGGTATCTGAAAGCTAATTTCTAGAATCTCTGTAACTGACTACCCTGGGAAATACCTTTCCTACACAATGATAAGAGTAAATGTTTCCCAAAAGGCTAAGAACAGTCATATTGCAAACCAGACAGAACTAGACTTAGGGGATTTAACACTTTACTAAGTAGTTGCCTGGATTTGTCATTTAACCAGCTAAGTAAACCTGGCTCAGTCATCTTACATTTCTTATCTGTAAAACAAAATAATTGAACTAAATTATTTCTAAGTTTCCCAAACTCAATTTTGATTCTGTGAATTTAACATTCTAAGCAAATATGAATTGTAATAAAATTTTCACTTTAGTGGAAAAAAGGAATATAGAAATACAGGCAAAAGTCTTACAGAGTTATGGGTTATTGTGCAAACCATTATATGCTACAATGCTCCTGTGTTGGGAAAAGACATCTAACCTCCTAACTTCTCACAAAGCAGAAAATGCCTCAATTCCCAAATGATCATAATGGTAACATTTAAACCTTGGTTTAATGGGTAATGGTTCACTTAAGAGAATAGTAGAGACAATAGTAAGCAGAAGACTAAAAACCAAAGAGAATAAGACCTTTTTTCAGAACAATAATCTTGCTAGGGTCCACATGTTGAAGCACTCCCTGGAAGATGCCACAGACTAAAGTGATTTTCACCCTTCTTCCCAGAATCTGGTTTAAGAAATGGTAATCACTGCTGGGATCCATCTTGTTTGATACTAAAGAGAAGTCTTCAAGCCTTCAGCTTCCTTAAATTTCTAAGCAGTTGAAAATCAAAAAGAAAATGTGATGTTTTTTGCTATTGGTTTTTCCTTTTCTTATACCTGAAAGAGACAAAGAAAAGAATAAGAATTATAAATTTGCTACACTTTTTAAGTTCCTATTATATGGCCAAGCACTATGCTATGGGGCTCTCTCAGGAAGTATATAATAGTTCTTTGTAAGAAATATACTATCACAAACACCAACCCAAAGTCATACATTGGAAACCAAAGAACTATAGGAAAATTCTTCTGTTTCCTTAACTAAAACGTGAAGCAGACAGTACCTAAAGACAATTTATATGGGTAAAGAGTACTCCTTAAACAAAATAAAAGCAAATAGGAAAAAACCAACATTGGTAAATTGTTGTCCAATGTATTATTAGTTTGCTTACTCCATCTGACATTTAAATATTATAACTACAATGCATCAATCTAGGGAAATAAATGGGTATCTCTGAACCTAATATAGAGTCAGGACTGCTTGAAGAATGTTGAATGAATGCTAACACTGAATACAGAAAATTACATTCTACCCAGCATACAGCACAGTCTCCAAGTCCTATATGTAAAAATGTATCACAAGCACAAAGCAAAGCAAAAGATCATAATCTTCAAGCAAATTATTTTTCTATTCTTTTTTTCTAAGTTAAATAGGTAAGATTTACAAGTAACAGAAAGAAAAAAGAAACTGGGGAAAGCCGATTCTAATAAAAGAGAAGACAAAATGCAGTTTCCTCCTATTATTCCCTCACTTTATTTGGTCTGTTCAACAACTTTCCTTTAATATGGCTAAGGTAAAAATTAGGATAAGTAATAATAAAATCACAATAGGTTTTTGCAGTTATATATTTTATCACGTATAACATTCATATCGAATAAGGCTGTTATTAAGCTGGTGAATATAATTTAAACTCAACTTATCCTAGATGTACAAAAACATAGGATTAAGAATCAAACATATACTTAATATTTCAAGGATTTATGATTTAGCTGAGTACTCCCTCCACCAATGAAGACTACAAACTCCTCCACCTTAGTTGCCTCAGGTTGCTGTAACTGAAAAATGCATCACCCTGTTGCCAACTTTCTCTTTAAGATGATAATCATATAGTTTGGAGGCAAGGATACTCCAATTTTCCTAGCTTGGCAGGGCCTTCCAGAGCTTTTGCTCCAGTGGCAGAGAGCCTGGAAAATCTCCAGGTTCACCCCTATGTCAACAGTGGGATACAATGGTACAGGTCCCACGCAAAAAATTAAAAGCAGCAGCCCATTTTTTTTTTTTTTTACAACTATCAGGGTAAAAGGTAGCTATTTCTAAATATTTACAAAAACTTCTATCAGTTACCTTTTTGAAATGGCTTAAAGAATGAGCCGCTTAAAAGTTTTATATGTAAATGTATACTTCTAAAAACAAAGGGAAAACTCAAAATATGGATTATTAGGAAACAAATAATCCTATGATTTGATGGATTTGCTGGTAAAAAGTAAACAGAAACCTCAGGAAATATCAACAATGAAAAGCTAAGCTAAATATAAAGCTACAATCCACCTGGAAGGCCCTGGATCCTACCACATCATTTTATAGATGAAGAATGGGTAACTTATTAGCAATGAAGCAAGTTTAAAACAAAATGCCTTTCTTTTCCAAGGCTATCATGATTTTCCTAGCCCACCATAAAAATTTGCAATGCAAAAATTAGTTCCTTGGTTTCTTCAGGTGGCAAAAAGTTAGCTGAGAGTGTTCCATCACTTAAAAAAAAATGGTTAAGAAAGAGTAGACCACTCTGGGAAGTGAAAACTACTAGCAACAAAACAAGTGGCTTTCAAGGCCTACTTGGGAAAGCATTTCATTATTTCATCAGTGAAATAAAGAAAACTGGCTGTGCCCTGCTGATGCCTCAGAAACTCAAACCCTTTCCTGACTAAGGGAAAAAAGATTATTTCCACCAAAGAGCGCAGGAGGGGGGAGGGGTATTTGAAACCCAAGTCGGTGACTACTCGAGGCCCAGCTACGGGGCAATAAGGCAGTTAAGAGGAGCAGGAAGACGGGGCGCAGTGTGGGCCCCAAGTCCGTGATTCCTCGAAGCCACGAAGTCCTGGGGGCCCAAGCAGGGCCAAGCTCGGACTAAGACGCCGTTACCCGGGTGGTCGGAAAAGCCGGGCCGGACTAGCATGCAAAGGGGGGGCTTGAAGCGAAGAGCAGCACGCTGGGCCGAGCTCAGCCTCGCTGCGGCCCAAAGGTCAGGGTTCGACGCCAGTGCGCCGCACTCAGCCTTCGGCGCTCCGGGCGGACGCGGTCGGCTCCCGACTGCCCCGCCCCCGCTCTCAGGGGCCGGAGCGTGCTCGTTTCCCCAAGAGCCAATCAGCAGGAGCCAAAGAGCGCGCTCCCCCGGGGGCGGGGGAGAGAGCGAGGCAATACGTCACCCGAAACCAGAACCCAACTCCCGGCTTGCAGTTCTCCAGCAAACGGGACTAAAAAGTGTTTTCTTTTTTGTTGTTTTTTTTTTTTTTCCCCCCTATCGTCTCAGCAACCTGTATGCCGGCACCCGTAGTGAGCTTTTTTCAGACTGTAGAAAGGACCAGGCGTCGAGGACGCAAAAGAAAGGGGTTGCACTACCACCTCATTTTTGAGGTCACCCTGTCAGGCCACCGCAGTTTGGATTCCAGGTGGCTCTGCGCCTCAGACACTGTCCCTTTTAAGGCAAGCGACCTGGTTCCGGGGGGCGGAGCTTCTCCCGCCGAGGACTAGACCCGAGGAAGGCGCTGGGCGATCGCACACGGGGTCAGCGTCCGGCAGCACGGACGTCGGTTCCGTGCGCGGGGCTCACGGGCCGCTTTCGATTGGCTGACTCGCTCGGGCCGCCCTCCTCCTCGTGCCTGCCCACAGTCCTCCCTCGGGTCGGCCGAGAGTCTCTGCCTTTCCCTTCCTGACCCCTGTCCCTTCCTTCCCATTCCCTTCCACCTTCCCTGCTGCTGCTGCCGCCGCCTCTGCTTCTGCTTCGGGAGGAGCTCGTCCGTCTCGGCGATGGGTTCTCGGGCCTCCACGTTATTGCGGGACGAAGAGCTCGAGGAGATAAAAAAAGAGACCGGCTGTGAGTCGGGGCTGCGGGTGGGGACGGGCCGGGTAGGGCCGCGAGTGTGGGCAGGGAAGCCGCGCTCCTCCAGACCCCCGGGGACGCTTGCGGCCTCCCCGAGGCCAGGCTTCCGTAGGCCATGTAGGGATCCCGCCACCCCTTCCGCCCCAAGCCGCGGCACCTCTCCCCCCGCCCCCGGTGGTAGGGGAACCTCGTCCACCTCTTGGTCAGCCTGCCATCGCGCGACACGTCGCCGCTGTCCACTCCACGGCCGTGTTCGGGCTGGAGCAGGGTGGGCTCGAGCTCGGGCGCAGGGAACCGGGGTCCGGACCTGGGAGCGCGGGCGCCCCTCCGCTTTGTAAGCGAATCTCTTGTCCTGCTCGGTGCCCGGAAGAGGACGAGGTGTAATTCCCGAAATAAGGACGCCCATCTGTTTAGTCCTAGCCCTCCCGTTCTCCAGCCCCACTTTAAATCGAGCAGTGCCCCCGACTCGGTCAGGCAGCCTGGGTCTTCTTAGAGGAGACAGCCGGCTCCTGTGACGTTTCTGAGTAGGGAGCTTAACCACCGCCAGCTGGTGGAAATCAGAGATCATTGACAAGCGTGGAATGAATGACCACAAACCAGCGATTAAAGCTAGGGAATCCGAGCTCTGAGGAGCGACCCACGACCAGAAACCTGGCTAGTGTGATGAGTCTAAGGATCCCCCCCAGGTAACAACCCACCACCCCACCCCAAAGATCACCTTTGTAAAAGGAATGCTTAGTTAAATCGTCCATTTGAGTGTAACAATGAGTTATGCAAACTTGTTAGCACCTTGTTGCTTGCTGCTTTAATTCCAGATATATTGACTTCTACAGCGATGGTGTGCCTTATGCTATGGCCTTTCGAAATTGAATGTGTTCTAGAAAACTCAGTGAGACTTTGTACTAGGAGCCTTGTCATAACTCTGGATTATTACTACAGGTTTAACCACACTTTACACAGAAGGAAACTTGGCCTTAGAAAGTTTGCTATTCACCCATGACGACACAGCCTGGCTAGCTAGTAAAATGGAATTCAAAGCTTCTGATTCTAGATCCAGTGTTTATTCCCCTGAACGCTGGCTTGAGTTTTCTAAATAAAACCAATGTGTGGGCACAAGCATTGACCCTTCAGTGACATCTACCCCCAGTATTTATACTGACATCAGAAACAGTTCCTGAACTTTAATGACCTGTATGTAAAGCATAGAGGATATGGAATTGCTAGGATTGTAAATGTCTTGATAGTTCTCTTGGGTGAAAAAATACTGTCTTACACGTCCTGACCAGGACTTTGCACAGTTTTATAGACTCTTAGACTTGGAAAAGGCCTTAGAGGTTAAATAATCCTGTTTCCCACCCATTACAGGAATCTCCCCTTGTACCACATTCCTATTAGTCATCCAGCCTCTGTTTAAATAACTTCTGTGAGGTGAAACTTACCGACTCAGAACCGCATTGTCCTTGGATCTTGAGCAGGAAAGATTGTGAAGTTAAATGTTTTTGATTTATAGTACTCATTTAGATTCTTAACCCTACATTCTTTTTATGACTGGTTCTAACTCTAGGGATGGAGACATATGGAGTTCTTGAGTGCATCAAGTACTTTATTACATTTAGCGACTCTGGCCTCTGGCCACATTTGCAAACAGTTCCTGTCATCATGCCCTATTGTCAGCAGACACCAGGAAATAGGGATCTTCAAACCTACTCCTCACCCTACCCCACCCCCTGAAAAACATGTACAGAATGAGGAAATGTGAAAGGAATCAAGGAGTTGGAGAGAAGATCCTTCCTTTAAAGTGGAGAAGAAATAAAGTGTAGAACTGCCCTCCTTGTCTGATTAAATAAAGAATATGGGAATAGGTTAAACAATCTGTCCTAGTAACTACTTTAATGATACCTAGTATGTGTTTCTGGATCTTATGATTCCCAGTTTCTCTCTTAGATTTTTACCCCCTGCCACCTGTTGTGTGCATAAGATGTCTAAATACTCTTAGAAAAACTTTCTTTCAGGCAGGTCGGTGGCTCAATGGATAGAGCACTGGCCCTGGATTCAGGAGTACCTGAGTTCAAGTCAGACACATAACACTTACTAGCTGTGTGACCCTGGGCAAGTCACTTAACCTCATTGCCAACCCCCCCCCAAAAAAAGGCTTTCTTTCCTGTTTATCAAAGAATGCCTTCAGCATAAAGGGAGTCTGGGCTTCAAAAGATGAGGAGGTGGGCTAGAAATGGCTCCTAGCTCTCATAGGAGGAAGTCTAGCTTGCTTTTTGTTAGTACAGGAGTGTCAAATAGAAACAGATCTTTCAGGCAACATATTGACTTAGAAAACTACAAATTGACATCATGTGGGTGGTATCCTTATTTTATTAAATATTTCCTGAATACATGTTAATCTAAAGAGCTTTGCCTTAAGTTTGACACCTCAGTGTTAGAGGACCTGTATGGTGACTCAAGTTCAGGACAAAGCCCAATGTTTCCTTTCAAACAACTTACTTACCTAATTGTGGAGATTAGACTGGCAGGTAGGAAATTTTGAGAGAGAAGTACAAAATTGTTTACATTTCTGCTAAAAATCGTACAGTACTCTCATGAGGATCTACTGTATATAGGCAACTAACAAAAATATCCTTATTGAAGTAAACGAAACTAAAAAACAAGCAATGCTTGAAAGTCTCATACCCCTAACAACCATTGGAAAGAATACTTGAAATCATTAATAAGAGAAGTGCAAAGCACAACAATGCTGAGGTTTCACTTCACAGCCAGCAAATTACCAAAGATTATTCAAGATGGGAATAGATAGTATTGGAGGGGTTCTGAAAAGACAGGGACACATATGAATTGTTGGTAGAGCCATGAACTGGTCCAGCCATTTTGAAAAGCAATTTGGAATTAATTTAAAAAAAAATAACTAAAATGCCCAAATATTATGAGCTGGAGATTCCACTACTAGGCATAGATATCAAGGAGGTTAGTGTTAAAAAGAAAGTCACAATATATATATTTATAGCAGGACTCTGTGAGGAATGGTTAGTATCACTATTCTGTATGGAAGAATAAATTATTGAGTACAGAGAAGCCTAGGAACACTTATATGAACTTATTTGAAGAAAAGAGAACCAGGGAAATGATATACACAATGATGACAACAGTGTAAATAGGAAATTATCTGCTTATATTTGGTTTTTGTTTTGTTTAGAGGGGTTACCAGTTGTGACCCATCAGCTGTCTCTCATCCTACCCTTTTCTCCCAATATTTACTGGCCCACTCCCTTTTCTAGTTATACATGGGTATGATATCTTTTTTTTTTTTAATCACTTCTGTGCAAGTCAAGAACAATTGTACACTCTTGAGATTCTCCTTACCTATCAGATGTTTTAAGGTAGCTGAAGAGCACAAATATGAGATGATCTCTTGAAAGCTTTACATTGGAGTTGGAAACCGTATTCTAAGATTTCCTTTTCGTAGTTCTAATTTGTTTGGAATTTGTTCACAGGACCAGTTTAGCTGTTGCTCACAATTTGAACCATTGGCGTTAGGTAAAATAATTCTAGAAGTAGTTCGGTATTAACCATTCTAATGGAATTAGAGATCATTTCACTCAGCAGATATCCTGTGTAAACACTAATAAATTGGTATCTAAAGCCAAGAGAGTGTTGCATAGTGGCTAAAGTTGGCCTCAAAGACAAGACACTTAAATCCTGCCTGACCTACACTGGCTGTGTGACCATGGGGAAGTCGCTTAATTTCTTAGTGCTAGTCTAGGCAATTCTTTTAAGTTGAAGAGAAGGTGCCTCTTCTTTGGGACGGAGCTTGGTCTTTGTGCCTTTGCAGAGGCTCATTGATTGTTACAGTCACTGGGTGTATTGTTTCCCTAGCTCTACTCATTTACTTGCCCTCATATGTTCCAATACATTCATGTAGCTGTTTGTTTAGGCACTACTCTTTGAATGATGGTCCTCTTGTTTACATCCAGTTATTGATTACCACCACTAAAAGTACAGCTATAAATATGTTGGTGTATAGGGAGCCTTTCTTTTTGTCATTGCCACCCTTGGCATAAGTGCTTAGCAATGGCATGTGTGGGTCAAGGGGTATGGACGTTTTAGTCGCTTTCTTTGCTCATTCCAGATTGCTTTCCAGAATGGTTGGACCACAGCTCCACCCACAAGGCAATAGTTTGCCTGTCTTTCCAGAACCACTCCCACATTGACTATTGCCATTTGTCATCTTTGCCAGTTTTCTGGCTATCAGACGAAAATTTAAGAGTTGTTTTGATTTGCTTTCTCTTGCTATTAATGATTTCAGGCATTCTTTCTTTTGGTTGTTAATAGTTTGCAATTCTTTTGAGAACTATTCCTTTGACTACTTTGGTATTGGCATTTGTTCTTATATGTTTCTGTGAGTTTTCTATCTATCTTGGGTACTGAATCCTTGTCAGAGATTTGATACAAAGATTTTTCCTGCAGTCTGCTGCTTCCCTTCTTATCCTGAATGTGTTCATTTTGTTTGTGCAAAAGCTTTTCAATTTTATGTAATCAGTATGACCTATTTTATCTTTTGTAATTGCCTCTATCCCTTGTTTGGTTAAGAATTCATCCCCTCCCCATAGTTGTAAAAGGTACTTGATCTGCTTTTCTAAATTTTTTTATGATATGATCTTTAATATTGAGGTCATGTATCCATTTTGAATTTATTATGAAATATTTCCTTCTTGTATTTCATTTGTTTGCTCTCTCCTTTCTCCTCACAGTACTTTGTACATACCAGGAATTTGATAACTAATTGAAATAAATGTATTTCTCTAGGTTAAACAAGCTTGTGAAACACATAATTAAGAGCAAAGTTAATAAATGTTAAATTACTCTCACAAATTGTGTAATTTCCACCTACCATTCAGTCATAACTTTGTAGCGATGTTCTGGCTAGGAATTACACTCTTAAAGCAAGGATGTGACAAATGTACAACAATCTAAAAAAATCACTAATGCAAATTGAATAATAAAGAATGCAAGTTCATTTTGCTACTTTCTAGTGAAAGTGGAGAATAGTTTGAAGGCAATTAGAAACCCCCAAAAAATCTATTTTTAGGCTAGTGAAGTTTTTATATGTACAAGGTATAATTTTACCAGCAGTTCTATGCCATGCCTACATTGGAACAGCTGAAGCAATGGGGAATGCTGGTGTTGAGATTCTTATCCTTTCCACCAAAAACAAGCTTTCCATTGACAAAAGTGTTTGGATAGTTGAAGAAACACCCTCGCCGTAAGTATTGTCCCCCTTCTCACCCAGGACCTCTTTTTTGTTCATGTTAACACATTGGCCCATTTTCACATTACTAGTGGCCCTGGGGATAAGGCACAGTAGTGGAGTGGCAGCAGGTGTAATGAGTGGAATGCTGGCCTTGGAGTCAGGAAGAGCTGGGTTCACGTTTTTGCTCTGATGGACAAGTCACTTAATCTCACCTTCAGTTTTCTTATCTGTTGATAGGGGATTGTTAGGCCATATAGCATGATTGTCATGTGAGTGGTAAAATTTCAGTACTAGAGGAATTAGGGTTGAGAAGCCTTCTTTCAACAGACTTGAGTATTACTTATCATTTTTTATTTATGTGTTAATTCAGGATAATTGTAGAGATAAAAGTTTTTATTTTTGTTTTCTACCTCCCTCCTCCACTTTTGTTTAATCTCTGTACTTTTATGCAGGGTTCTTCCTGCTACTTAATGCTATTACCTCTCCCCTTAAAAGTAACACAGTGCATTCACTTTTCAAAGGGCTTAAAAGGGCATGCAGGTTAAAAGGGGGGAGAGGGGACATGCAGTAAAAAAATAATGACTAAAAAGTCTATACCCTTTGACCCAGCGATTCCTGCTGGTGGTTAGGCATGTATCCCAAAGACATTAGTGACAAAAAGAAAGACTATATATACCTCCCAAAATATTTATGTAGCAACCATTTTTGTGCTGCCAAAGAGTTGGAAACAAAGTAGATGCCCACAATGTATACAATGAAATGTACTGTAAGAAATGGTAAATGTGATTAATACAGAGAAGCATGAAAAGGCGTATATGAGCTGATGCAGAGTGAAGGAAGCAGAACTGGGAGAACAGTGTTCACAATTACTCCAGCATTATAAATGGAAAAAACAACAAAACCTGAATGCTGGGAAATGGAAATGAACAAGACTGGTCCCCAAAAAAAAGATATGTGAAGATAACTCCTTCTGTTCCTTTGCAGAAATAGGGGACCATAGGTGTGAGGTGCCGTAAATAATATCAGATTTTTAAAAATATATCAGTTTTGTAGAATCCTTTTTTCTCCTTTTCTTCAAATATTATTATAAGATATGGAATATAATGAGAAATATAGGTTGGGTTTTTTTAAGACATCAATAAAAAACTTTTTAAGGTTCATTCAACGTGCATATGATATAAGACTTATGGTATAATGGTTAGTTTTGCTGAATTTTTTCTTTATTTAAGTGATGGTTCTCTGGGAGAGAGTGGGGGGGAAGAACAGTGGGAAATGTGTATGATATAAAAACAAGATAATAAAAGTTTATTTTTTAAAAGACAGTCCATTCCATGTTAGATGGAAGGTTTTCAAGACCCAATTTCCTTCTTGGAAAGAGCATAAGATCTGAAATCAAAGGACCAGTGTGTGAGCCCCAGCTTGGCCACTTTTAGCTGTATGACCATGACCAAGTCTCTGAGCTGAATTTCCTCATCTGTAATATAGTACTAATAATATGTCCTTCCTACTTCCTAATAATGTATATGAAGCACTTTGTAAGATTTAAAGTGTTACAGAAATGTGAATTATTATTATTTTATAGTATGAAATTGTTTTATTAGAGTAGATGAAGAAATCTTTCCTTCAATGACCATGAAATTCCCATTTATATTTTATATATTAAATATTCCTATTTGTGCTTCATAAGGAAGCAACTTTAACTACTGAGGGTCTTCCTTTGGTTACCAAGAATGTTGTTGCTGTCAGGCAGTTGTCCTTAGCTAATGCCTTCTGAGAGAAAAGAGTTAACAGGAAACACAGTAGGGACTGAGTTGATGCCAGTAACTTCCTGAACTTCAGCTCCTTTTAGGGGTAGTTTGGAGTTGTGCCCAAATCTACCCCACTCCCCTTTTTACCCTCCCAGGGTTTGCTTAGTGTTCACTGTTAAGAGTAGACTTGGCAACCAGCTCAAAGAATAGTATTATCATGTAAGTCCCAAAGCCCTTTGTAACAGTTTCAATAGAGAACTGCCTTTGGAATCCAGGAACTAGGTCTTGGATGACACTACATTGGAGAAGGTTAAATATTGACATTTGATTGTGTATTTCCCTAGTACTTCCAGTACCTTGCACATAGTAGGTGTTCAATAAATATTTGTTGAATGAATGGCTCTGATCCAGTATGAAGATACCAGTTCAAGGCATTGATATCTTTAAAATAAAAATTAACAAAATCTTTTAAAATTATGAAGTGGTCAGTTGTAAAGACTGATCCATTTTTACAAGTTGTAGTGTATGTTGGTCACCTTACAAAATGCCTTTGGGGAGGATCGAGAAGGTAATCTTAAAAACATCACGGAGAGTTCTGTTTCAATTATGAAAGGTTGACACAAAAGACTATCTTTTGTTTGTTCAATTCACCTTCTAAAAGGAAAGCAGCCTGAGATGCTTAATATTGGATCGGGATGTTAGTGAGTCTACTGGCAATTCTAGGAAAACTTGCTTATGTATTCCAAGCTTTTCTATACCCTGGAATTCTAGTGATGGTGGTGATTGAAGGGATAGAGAAGGAAAAACATCATTGTTAAGTGGTAGATGAGCCCTTTTCTGGACTTTTTCCTCATATTTAAAATGAGGATACCAATGGTATCTACCTCACAGGGTTGTCATGAGGATCAGTTCATAAAACATAGACTCTTCTGGTTTTGCCAGAGGGAGCCACTATATATGTTCAGATTTGGGTAGAAGGGTATTCTTGACATACAGTCTATCCCCTGATCTCTTCAAATTGCTGTGTACAAAGAAACCAGCCCATGAGAATAAAACGTAAGGAAACTGTTGGGATCCTGATATTAACAGCTGTTCTGTGATCTCCTGCCAAATTTTGCCCTACTCACTTTTCTGTGTTTCCTTATTTCTCATCTTCACTTTCAGGTGGGTTTTTGTTTGTTTTGTTTTTCTTCTGGGCAGTGACTAAATATTAAGCCTGTGGCTGAGCTGTCTTAGAGAACTAATTGTACCGTGATATCCCTTATCGACTCCTCCCTAATTCAGCCACCAGTTGTCTCTGGCAACATCTAGCCTTCCTGGGGACTACCACTGTAACAAAGTCCAGGCTTGCCACACCCTCCTTTTCTCCTTTGTTAATTCCTCTACTTTTCCTGCTACTTTATTTCTCCTGCTCAAAAACTGAGTGGCTCAAAAAGGCCATTTTTCAGGATTACTTTTGTAAAGTTCTTTGTCCTTTTGTCATTTGATAGTTTCGTTCACATTCTGGATTTACTTTTCTGTGTATGTCTCCCCCTTCCTCTGACAGGATGTTAAGCTCTTCAAGGGCAGAGACTGTTTCATTGTTATCTTTTATTTTATCCCCAATGCATAGTGCATAGGCACTTAATAAATGCTTATTGAATGGATGTTGGCATACCCTTTAATTCCCTAATTACCTTGCTCCCAGCTTTATTGGGAACTATACAGTGCTCATGCTCAATTAAGAAAAAGGAGTCTTATTTTAGGCTGTGATTGTAAGGCTATGACTATTCTTTACTTTTCCCAAGGGGAATGATAAGTCTCAAATGGCTGATAAATGAGTAAACCTGACTTAAGAGATATAGAATCTACTTATTGTTCCTTAATCTGTAATATTTCATCACTTAGTCATTCACCTAGTGCCAAACTGAAATATCAAACTGATAAATGGGTTTGTGTTTATAAAATCAACATATATATTATTAAAATCTCTCAATTAGTAAGAACATAGAGACCTTGAAGTTTCATTTTTTTTTCCAAGAACATCTGGATCCCCTTGGCTAAGAATTTATGTGGGAAAGAGAACTTTTTAGAGTATATTTATGACGTGTGGGTTTTTAAACCTACACGTTCAAATCTATAGACTTGGAACACAAAAACTCTTGAGTTAATCTATTGATGAGTTAGGCTCTTAACCAGTTGAAGTTTTAACAGAAAAAATTTCCTTATTTGTGGCCATATTTGATTGCATTTGATTTAGCTTAGATTTTCTAATTCCTTTTATTCAATTATCTTTATGGACCTGAAAACTTAGTTATTAACTTATTTGACCATATAGTGGCAAATTAAGTGTAAGGCTCGGCTCCCCAAAGGGAAAATGAGGCACATAGTTTGTAATTATATAATGATGGAATTGGGAAGAAAGAGTTAACTTGTTCCTAAAATGTTATGCAATATGGTATTTTAGTTTTGTGTTTAACTTTGTGGAGGGGAATACCCCTGCCATATTAATCTGGATCTACTTTTATATTCTTTAGTTTCCCACAGTCAAATCACCCGTCTTTACAGCCGGTTTACCAGTCTGGACAAAGGAGAGAATGGTACTCTCAGGTAAGCTTGCCTTTCTTAATTCACTGGACATCATTCCCAAGTGGTCTCTTAACAGCTGCCATTACTGCACGGGCAGACTAGACAGTCATTTATCATACAAAAAAACTAGCCCTCCTTGAATAGTAGAACTGTAATCTCCTTGGCCAGTGGATTAACCAGTAACAACCGTATGTTTATTGTCTTTGTACTTTTCCTTCTGTTCGACTCAAATATTTATTTGGCTGATTTTTAATCAACCTCCTGGTAAGATATATGTGAGGTGTTGCATATCTGAGTATCAGATAAGCCTGATTGTTAAATTTCCCCAGTGTAGGCTTTCTGTATCCCAGAGCTGAGCTTGTTTTCTTATGGTAATGTAATGTTGTTATAAACATTCTTATATGATTCTTATATTCTTACTGATGTTATTATTGAACTCAAGTGAATGGGCACTCCCTGTAGTATCCCATCTCATTCCCAAGCTCTGCGTAGATAATACACATTTAAACTGGTCTTTTTTGGAGGCTGGCCCAAAGAAGTTCTGTGCAGCACGCTTCTGACACAATCAGTGGAATATAATATGAGATTGAAGGTACAGAAAGACTATTTAATATTGTAGTCTCTGGAAATAAATCATAGAAGGGAAAAGCCTGATCCATAAGACTACTCAGAATGTCAGAAAAAGCTCTAAGTTCGTTAAAACTAAGTTTCAGAACCTAATACTTATTGTATACAAACAGCAGATTAGAAATGCTGGCCTGATTTTTCTATCCCCAAACACAATTTAATAACCTCTTTAAATTTAGAGATTGGATAGCAGTCCTCAAATAAAATGTAAACCACTTTAAAAAGGGCTAGCCTGCTTCAAGCCAGTTTCAAACTAATTCATTCCTTTTTCCTTTGTGGGAGACAAGTTTGTTTGTTTTTTTTCAGTGTTTGTGAGAAAATACCTAGTTCCTCCCTCACTAGTTTGCATTGCTCATAAGTAACAATAGGAAGGCTAGAATCTTTGTTTAAAAAACCAAAAAGGGGGTGGGTGCACCTCCTCCATTGAAAAGTTTAGCCTTTGTCCTTTTCATTTTAGTATCCCAAGATCTTCTGTGTTAGGCTTTTGATTGGGAAAAAGGAAATAGAATTTACGCAAATGAGAATGGCTGACCGTACCCACCCTGTATGCTGGTATTCTATCTGTGACCTTCATGTGACCTTGACTCCTCCTTCTGTGGTCGCTAAATACAGTTGTGTCTTGAATTCATAAAATTTATATTAATCCTTTTTCTCTTTCATGCCTTTTGTCTTTTCTAATGAAAGTTATAGGCATGACAAACAGGTTCCAATCACAATAGTTTATGTCATACTTTATCACTGTAAAATGCTATATATCTCTACATCCTCACAGAAATCCTAATTGACAGGGAGTATAAGTATTATTTTCTCTCTTTTACAGATTAGAAAACTTGTTGAGGTTTAGGGGTGCTGGGACCCCGAAATAGCAACACATGGGTCCTGTCAGAATAAATTCGACCCAATTCTTCATTCTGTCAATGACAAGATTTATTAGAACACTGATTGGGGTGAGCAAGAGTTTTACTGGGTCTGCGCTATTGGTTAGATTTTAAGAATCTGAGTATCTTAATAGAGACAAGGTGGACATTATATACAGAAAGACTGTGGGAGGGATCTAGGAGTGGCCACATAGTTTGGGGTGACAGGAGGAAGGGTCTAGGGTGGATCTTGATTGGAGTGGCCAGTAGGCTGGGGTGACTGTGAGGTAACAGAACGATTTGGCGAACACCAGGGACCCAGATCGAGTGGCCAAGGGAGAATGAGGTCTAGATGGTATCAAGAGTGGGTAGGTAACAGACAATGAAGGGCTGGGTGGGTCTGAGGTAACAGAATTGAGAGATTGGGCATAGCCACAATGAAAGGCCAGATGAGTGGATTATAGCCTCAGGCCAGAGGCCTGACCATGTGGGAAAGTCCAGGGCTTTTCTTTTTTGGGGTCCAGATCCCAAAGACATGGTCTTTTCTTTTTCGGGGTTCAGATCCCATCTTCATCAAACTGAGTCTCAAAGAAATCAATTGACTTGCCTAATGTTGGATAGGGAATAAGTAAGAGAGCTGGGGCAATACCTTAGGATTGTGCTCTGGTTCCAGACCCAGCTCTATTTCTAAATTCAACCTTTTTGAAATGTAGTTAAGTTTAGTGGATAGTAAGTTCTTGCCTTGTGTGAGACACTGTGCTAGCCTCTGGGATACAAAAACAAAAATGTTTCTCTCCCTCAAAGAGCTTACATTCTGGTGGGAAATGAAATGTGTAAAATGTGTAAGTAAATAGAAGGTAATTTGATAAAGGAGAAAGCACTAACTAGAGCGATCCAGAAAAGCTTCCTGGAGGAGGTGCACCAAAGCTGAGCCTTAAAGGAAGCTAAGGCTTCTTAGACGTGAGTAGGAGAGGGAAGGTCAGTTGAGGCTTATATAAATGCTTGGAGAGAGCAGAGGACGCCAGGTTTGGAAGAACAGCAAGTTCTTTGGTTGGAACATAGATTACATGAAGGGAAGAGTAATATGAAATTAATTTTTAAAAAAAAGTAGACTAGAGCCAGGTAGTGAAGAGCTTTAAATGCCAGCCTTTAAAGAAGAAGCTTGTATTTTATCCTAGAAGCAATAGGGATACACTGAGCTATTTGAGAAGGGGACTGACGTGGTCAACTTGTACTTAAGAAGTTTATTTTGGCATCAGGAAGGGGCAGCCAATTAACTGGCTGTTACAGTAGTCCCGGTGACGTGTAATAGGGCCCTGAATTTACATGTTGGCTGAGTGAATAGGAATAGAGGTTGAATTTGAGGGATGTGGAAGTAGGATCATTAAGTTCTGGCCACTGCTTGAATGTGATGGGAACAAGTTGAGGGTGAAAAAACCTAGGGGATTGAAGAGATACCTTCCTCAGAAATAGGTAAGTCTGGAGAAGGGGCTGGTTATTTGAAGGGAACACTGCACTAGAACTTTTGGGATACTCTATAGATCTGGGAGACATCAATGTAAAGTGATAGGATTAAGAAGAAAAAAAATCCTAAGGCAGAACTTTGAGAAGCACCACCGTGAAGGAGTCGGAAATGAGGAATGATCCAGGAAGCAAAACTGGAGAAGAAATGGTCAGGTAGATTGGGAGAAAACCAGGAGAAAGTAATATCATGGAAGCCAAGATAGCAAGGAGAACATGGTCAGCAGTGTGGCTGCAGCTGCAGAGAAATCCAGTAGAATGAGCACTCCGAAAAACACACATCAGATTCATCAATTAAGATTTCCTTGACAAACTTGGAGAAACCAGTTTGATTTTAGTAGTGTAGTCAGAAATTAGATTGCAAGGGGGTGAGAAGTGAATGAGGGATAAAGAAGTAGAAACAGTGAGTACAGATGACTGTTTGTAGGAGTTTGGCTATGAAAGGAAAGAATGAGTGAATGAGCATTTATTAAGTGTCAAGCACTGCTAGGTGCTAGAGATATAAATACAAAATTAGGAGTCCCTGCCATTAAGGAGCTTACATTTGATTGGGCAAAACAACAGGTACACATCTAAATATGCAAAAAGTATATAAGGTAATTGAGGAAGCATCAATAGTAGGGGTCACGGGGCAGCTGGGTGACGCAGTGGATAGAGCACCGGCCCTGGATTCAGGAGGACTTGAGTTCAAATCCGGCTTCAGACACATAACACTAACTAGCTGGGTGACCCTAGGCAAGTCACTTAACCCCATTGCCTAACCAAAAAAAACAAACAAGTAGGGGTCAGGAAAAGCTTCATTTAGGAGGTGAAAAGTAAAAGAAACTAAAAACTTTTAAGATGCAGAAACGAGGAAGGAATGCATTCCTGGCATAGAAACAGCCAGAGCAAAGTCACAGCAGTAGGCAATGCCATGTCACATGTGAGGAACTGCAGAAATATCAGTCTGATTAGACCAAGATTTAGTTAAGGAGAGTAACCTATAATCTAGAAATATAGATTCAAATCAAGTTGTAAAGGGCTTTAAATCCAAAACAGAGGAGTTTCTTTGGCAATTAAATGGAGCATGGATTACTAGCATGAGGAGAGTTCAGGTGGGCAGACAAATTGTGAGGTATACAGGAATACCTAGAAGAGGTGGTCAGGGATGAATATTGTGGGAACAGAACAAGTAAGTGTCTTCCTGATTTAACAATCTTGAGTTTAAATCTTTCCAGTTCTGAATAGCTAGATAAACAACTCCTTATGCTTGCTTATTATTTAAAAAGCCTCTTAGATGTTAAATCACTATGCAACCTAATTTGATTGCTGCTACTAATCAGCTGACCCCTGTTGAAAAATTATCATTGGAAATTTCTAGTTGCTATGTTTTTTATCAGCTAGGAAAATAGACAACCATCTGTCCTGGTGGCAAATATTTACCTGCTAGGTTGGATAATCTCCTTAACTTCCTTCTAGTCCTGCTTTTTTGATTCTACTCTATTCTGTCAGACTTATTTCAGAATCCTCCAGTAGCTTCAGCCTTGATAGAGTTGAATTCTACCCAATTCCCAAAACAAATATGGAATGGTAATAATACCTTCCATTTATAAATGTTAATAAAGATAAATTAAATTCCTTCCTGGGGCTGAGCTTATTTGGCAAGTGAGTGTAAACTCATCTGACTGTGTTTATTTGCAGGACCCAGCAGTGCTTCACATCTGTCTGCCCTGAACCTTTTGGGACATCTTGCCATCCCATTTTGACTCCCTCTGCTACTTTCCACCCCTTGCTGTGGTAATAGTAATCAGATCAGTACTACTGCTGCTTCTGGAAAGGGAGTGATAATCCTTTAGCTCCACTTACCAACATCCCTGTGACTACTCTGATTACCAGCCCTGCCCATGGGAGTTATCTCCCCTATTAAAACTGTCAGGTCCTTGAGGACTAGGACCCTCTCACTTTAGTATTTATATCCCTAGTACAGCGCCTCCCACATAGTTGTTTGGGTGCTTTTTCATTCATTCAAACTCAAGTACTGATGAATATTGTGTAAAACTCCAAGAAAAGTTATAATGGTTAATAAATTCTCAGTCACTTAAACATGGGAATGAAATATAAGTGAAAAGAGCACTGGCTTAATTGAGCCAGAAAGCCTAGCATTTTGTTCCCTTACTAGAAGTGTCTATCGCCGTGAGCTGTCATTTAACCTTTCTGTGATTTAGAGGCCTTGTATGTAAAATGAAGATAATACTTGGTCTCCTTATTTTGATAGGGTTATGGGGATCAAATAAGATGATAGTCATTTAATAAACTAGAAAATGTTCTGTGAACAGCAGATATTTAGTACATTTTTATTGAAATGTTGCCATACTGTACAAATGTAAGGTGAGTATTACTGTTATTTAGAGGCTTAGTTTTCTTAGCCAAGTGTGACTATTAGAAGAAATAGAGTGAAGGGAGTTTTACCTTTTCATTGAGTATAAAATTATCTAATGCATTAGCTTCTTATAGAGGCAAACAGGTGAATAATTCACTAAAAAAAATAGTGTCAGAGAAAATAATTTGGGTATTTGGACTTGGGCTTAAGGTTAAAATTTTAGCCATTTGGTGAATAGGGAGAATCTGTCTGCTGAGAGACAGCTTATCTGATCCAGAGCCTTAAACTAAAATGGAGGGGGAGGGAAACAACTACTAGACCAAAACAAAAAAAATAATAATAATGTGCTTGTGGGAGGAAGAACAATAATGAAAGGTTGTCATAATTTACAGAAGATACTAATGGGAAAGAAAGACAAATTATTTTCATATCCAAAGACCAATGTATTAATAATGCAAATTGTGGGTAATGACTAGAGATCTTAAAGCAACGAGATGAGTGTAACTTCCTAGACATAACTAAGATGCATTGGGATTCAACTGGATATGGGCAAAAGAAGGGTATACAACAAAAGGCAGCAAGGTGATATTCCATAGCAAAAAGATGTACTTCTCTGTGAAAATTCAGATACCTGAGGGAGGAAGTATGGTAGAGAGTATAGAGGTGAGAATTAAAGAAAGAAAAGCCAAAAGTGATTTCAGCATTGGAATCAACTATAGGGACCTGGTGGAAAAAAGGAATTGGATTCTGAATTCCTCATACAAATTACAAAGCTGACAAAAAGCCAGTCTAGTTGGCATCATAGGCATTTATATGACAAAAGCAATGTAGCTCCTAAATTCTTGTCTTGCCTTGCCTATTATTTTATCTGTCACAACATAGAAGCAAAAAGAATTAGTATCATACATCTAATTGTGACCAATAAGGAAAAACTGGTAGGGGAAGTAAAAATTGTGGGACTGAATTAGCATGCTATTTTAGAGTTTATAGTAGCTAAGGAGATTGCCCAACATAGTATATATGGTATGTGGTATACATCAGACTTTAGGAGAGTAGATTTTGAGGAATTCAGAGAAAGGTATATAGATTTAATCTGAGACTGTAAAAAAGAAAAGCTTGCTTTGAAGGGACAGGAGACAGAATTGTACATAAGTCCCTTGAATGGGAAAGAGGCTGGGGGTAGAGATGCAGGTACTCTAAGGATGGCTGTGTGATGTTATTGGGATAACTAACTACCAATGCATGTTGGCTGCCTCTAGCACTAAGACTACTCAGAATATATGTCAGAAGCCGAACTTAAATCAAGGTTTAAAGTAGGGTAGGCAAACTATAGCCTGCCTGACACATTTTTTTGTGCAGCCAACAGGCTGAGAATGGTTTTCATATCTTTAAATAAAATTTTATTGCATTTAAAAATGTAAATCCATTGTTACCTGAGGAGGAAGGGGCTTGGCCCTCTAGCCATACTTTGCAGAAAGGGAAGACGTTAAAAAGACTGATATAGCTATACATGTTGCTCATGAAGAAACTCATATTTTTAAAGCAGACACAGAAAAGATGGTAGGTGAAACGGGTAACTGAAGGTGAATGAAAAAGTATAGCATATTCTTTTGAAAAGGGTATCAGCCAGACTAGAGCCTCGATCAGATTGAGGCACAAGAAGTGCCTTTTTAAAAGTTCTGTTGGGATCAAGAGGAGGAATGTGAAGCAGGCCAGACTGGAAAGGAGGGTGGGATGACATCTGCCCTTTCTTAACCAAGGAAAATGATCTTCAGAATGGGAAGGGTAGAATAAACATGGTTAACAAGTAACTGAAATTCGAGGTAAGTGAAATAAATAAGAGAGCACCTAGTTGCATTGTTACACCTGTAATACTGATGAGTCATAAGGTTTTGAAGGAACTTGCTAATAACACTAAAAATACAGTGTTATTTGAGGAATCAGAGGAAATTAGGGAGCTGCCATGGGACTTGAGATGAACAAGCATAGCACCATTTTTCCAGAGGGGGAAAAAGATAGATATATTAAGCTACAGACCAATGAAATGTTGCTTCCCTGGAAAAATTGTGGAACAGATTGTTAAAAGAATAACTTATGAACACCTTGGCCAAGTCACTGCTTTGCATTCCTAAGTCTCATCTCCAGGTGGGTTGGACTAAATGGTCTTTGAAGTTCCTTCTAGCTTTAAATTTCTGATCCTGAGACTTCAGAATGCAGGAATGATGGGTAATGTGTAATAATAATGGCTAGCATTTATATAGCATTGTAAGGTTTGCAAAGCAAGTTACAAATATTATCTCATTTGATCTTCACAACAACTCTGAGAGATAGATGCTATTATTAACTTCATTTTACATATGAGGAAACCGAGACAGAAAAAAGTTAAGTAATTTGTCCAGAGTCACAGCTATGGAATTGAACACAGATCTTTCTGACTCCTGACCCTGTATGCTATCAAATGGCTTGCCAGCTGCATCTAATAAAATGAAATCTAATGCGGATAAGTGTGAAACCCTTAAATGTAGATTTAAAAAATCAACTCTACAAATACAGGATTAAGACAGACTAAAAGACAGTTTGGGTAAAGTAGACCTCTTGAGGGTTTTAGTGAATTCCAAATTTAATAAAAATCTCCATTTTGGTGCCATAGTTGAATCCCCACCCCATTGTAGGATATGGGACTTATGTGCACTGGTGGTCTAGGGCAGTTACTAAGTCCAGAGTGAAAGAACTTTCTTTTGTTTGTTTTATTTGTTGTTGGGGTTTTTTTTTCTTTCTGTTTTTGTTTTTTGTTTTTGAGCCAGTCAGGGCCAAGTGACTTGCCCAAGGTCGCATAGCTATTAAGTGTCAAGTGTCTGAGACTAGATTTGAACTCAGGTCCTCTTGACTCCAGGACTGATGCTTTATCCACTGTGCTACCTAGCTGCCCCTGTTTATTTGTTTTTTTGGGTTTTTTTTTTTTAAGAGAAAAAAAGCTGTTGGCTGGAGTAGATAAACAAGTTTTAAATACGAAGAGGAGTTTGCTTGGTGAAGCCAGAATCCATAGAGTAAATAGACACAAGAGGCTCGGCATGAAATCATCAGTAGTCAGTTTTTGTTAATTTTGTACTATGTGTCAGGTAACAGGACACACGAAAAAGACAGTCCCTGCCTTCAAGGAGCTTGTAATCTAAGGAGGGGGAACAACACATAAAAGGAAACTGAAGGGGGGAGGTGCCAGAGGGTATCCAGAGAAGAGGCATGATGTTGATGTTTTGTGGTGTCGAAATCAAGCAGAGCAACTGATAGAAAATGAAGCAGAATGGAAAGTTCTGAGCCCTCTCTCACGGGAAGGCTTTGCGAGCAGAGCTCACGGAGAAGGTGCTGAGCATCGACACCAGGTCAGTCTCCATGCTGATAAGCTTCTGCTGGAGAAGGAAGGAAGCCAAATATCTGCTAGTGGAAAATGAAAACATAGTGAAAGAACTTATAGAAACTATACTAAACAGTGTCCTCAGAGCCTACACAAGATTGAAACACTATGTGTCCTCAGGGAGCTAGCTTACACTCTATAGAGCAAAACGATAGGAATACATCTAAGTAGGATATGGATAGATATGTCCATAATCCAGATAGTGTAATTGGGGAGGAAGCACTAGCAGCTGAAGTTCAGGAAAAACTTCTCGTAGGAGGTAAAATCAGTATTGAAGGAAGCTAAAAATTCTAAGATGCTGAGGACAGGAGGCAGTGTGTTCCTGATGTGGAGATATTGCCTGATATTGCCAGAGCAAGGAGGCCCAATTTGATTAGAGCTTAGAGTTGGTAAGTGGGAGTTACTTAAAATAAATCTGGAAATGTAGGCTGAAATCAGTTTGTAAAGAACCTTAAATACCAAATAGGAGTTTCTGTGTAAGGAAGAAGTTGGTGGTGACAAGATGAAAGTTTCTCTTACTCACTGTCTCTACATGAGACAGTGTTCTTCTATATTGATATCCCCACACCTTCCCTTGCTCTCCTCCCTTGGGGTGAGGTGGCTCCAGACAGAAGCAGCCAAAAAAATCCAATGCCTAGAACAAGGGAAGTGATAATCATGCTTTACTCTGTCCTGGTCAAACCACATCTGGAGTATCATGTCCAGTTCTGAATGCCACATTATTTTCTCTCCTTTAGAAAACAATAAAAACAACCAACATTTATCTAAGTCTTTAAGGTTACAAAGTTCTATGCTTGCATCATCCCTTTTCAGTGTCACAGTGACTTTGAGGTAGGTAGCTATTGTTTCCCCGTTTTTCAGATGGAGAAACTGAAGCTCAAAAGAAGTTACATGACTTGCTTAAAGTCTCAAAATGAGAAGTGTCAAAGGCAGAACTGAGATCTAAGATTTCCTCATGCCAGGCCCAGCAGTATCCACCATGGAGTGCTGCTTTTCCTGTTTTGACGAATCAAATATTTCTCAACAAAATCCCTCTGCAAAATATATTCACCCACCCACCCCCTCAAGCAATTATATTATCAGTTGATTATTAACAGAAAAGATCGATGTCTCCTCTTTTTGATATTAACGTTGAGTTGTATTTGACTGGAATTTTGTTACTTCTTCATGTTGACTTTCCATTACATTAATAGGCACAGTGGATAAAGTACCTGCCCTGTAGTCAGGAGGACCTGAGTTCAAATCCGACCTCAGATACATAACACTTACTAGCTGTGTGACCCTAGGCAAGTCACTTAACCCCATTGCCTAGCCAAAAAAAAAAAAAGAAAAGAAAAGAAACTGCTATCTATTACATTAATATGTCATAATTTCTTGGTCTATTTCCCCAATCATAAGGTCACAGATTTAGAGTTAAATTTTTTTACTTTACTCCCCCCCCCCTTTTTTTAAACAGATGAAGAAACAAGACCCATAAAAGGATTTTCTCATATGGGTTGTAAATAGCAGAGATTAGATATAAACCCAGGTCTTCTGACTCCAAATCTAGCACTCTTGAAACTGTACCATGTTGCTGGGTACATTTTTTTTCCTAGATTTTTGTCATCACAAATAATGCCACTCAATATTTTTGGTACATATAGGTCTTTTGTTAATGTCAGTGACCTCCTTGGGGTATAATACTAGTGGTGAAATCTCTGGGTTAAGGGGTAGGAACAATTTAGCAACTTTTCCTTCATGATTCCAAATTGTTTCCTAAAATGGTTGAACCATTTTGCACGTTTACCAGTAGAAAATTGTCATTCTTGACTTCCCATAACCCTTCAATATGCTACCACTTTTACATTATCGTGGTTTTCTAATGTGTTAAGAGTTATCTTGTATGAATATGATTAGATTTGTTCTCTTTGGTCCTAAAAAAAAAAGCAGAAGTAAGAATAATGAGTGGAAGTTTTAACAAGACAGATTTTTGGCTCTAGTTAAGGAAAACCTTTTATCAACTAAAGACAGTTCAATAAATATTAATTAAGTCTGCCTGTGGCAGGATACAAAGAAAGACAAAAGATGTCCCTGCTGTCAACGAAGATAGATAAAGGTGGAGATAGTGGCAGGGGGCACCATCTGGTAAATTTGAGTTGAGGAGTGGAGAATTGGGAGCTTTATATGGCTTCAGTTCTTTTAAAGAAATATGAAGCAAGATTTTCAGCTGAGAGGATGAGAGGAAAGAGATCTATGGGAAATTTGAGATGGAATGAAAAGGTTTTGAAAAGTCCCTGTGGTGAGTGGAGTAGGTCATCATAAGGAAGGCAAAGGGAGAGGTGGTATGAAACTAGAGAACTGTCCAAGAAGGGAGCAAGCTTCTTGGAGAGGTGAGTGTCCATCAGTATGGATGATCAGTTGTTGAAGATGTCATCCTGGAAGGAATTTGTACTTCAGGAACAAACCGGACTAGCCTCAGAAATTATTTTAAATCATAAGACTCTATAGATTTTATGAGGAAGGTTGTCCCTTGTCTTATCAGTTTACATTCTTGTAAAAGGCAAGAAAAAAAATTCTCAAGGTAGAGACGACTTGCACAGAGTAGAGTCCACATCCATAGTTGCTGTATATCTGGTACTCTTCCTTCTCACTGAAAATTTCTTTACTGAGGAGAATACCATTAGGTATAGTTAAATCTTAAATTTCACTGCTTAAGTCATGATGGCTTGTGGCTTTCAAATAAAACCATGAGAAACATAAAACTGATGGGACTACAGAGCTATTGGATCCCTTTAGGGAAACTGACCTTATGCTGAGGCTCAGGAATCATTAAGCCAAGTACCGTACTATACTTATGTTCCTCAGTCTAATAACTCCTGCTGCATTGACTATTTGACCTGAATGCTAATGGCACCATTGAAAAGTGTCAAAGTACAAGGTTCAAGTTCTCATTCACACATGAACAGGATGAACTGAAGTGAAAATCCAAAGTTAGGGCTCTTTTTCAGACTGAGTTCAAAGGAAATTGTTCACCAGCCACTTAATACTAGACTTGCTGTTTAAACTGTGCCTTTTCTCAGTTGAAGTTACTTAAAGCTGGTTAGAGATTAAACTGAAGTTTATGACCCTTGCAATTCAAATTAGCCTTAGTTTTCCAAGAAACAATGCCCATCTCTTTTCTAAGCTTTCTGCTGTCAGACAACCAGTAACCACGGTTTTTGGAGATAGTGAGGCCTCCATATTACAGGTTTTATCAATTACATACAAGGTTCCTAAGAAGTACTTACTAAATTAACTGCATCAGGAGTTTTGTCTTTTTTTTTTTTAACTCTATTACAAAAACCAGTTCATGACTGATTTCCTCTGATTCATTCATTAATGTTCTTAAAGCATTTCTTACCAAAGGGCCTAGGATCAAAACTTAGAAATATCATAATAACATCAAAGATCTTGAACTAGAAGGGACCTTAACGGTTCAACCTCCTCATTTTACAGAAGCGTAATTGAGGCCCAGAAAGATGAAGTCAGTTGCCTAAAGTTACACAAGTAATTGGATCACAGAGGACCATGAGAATTCTGTACATGGCCTCAAACCGAACTTCCTAGCTATCCCCCCACGCCCCAACTGCTCATCCTTATCACACCATTTCCATCATTAGCATTACCATTGATTCATCCATAATTTAATTTTTATAGTACCTTTTTACTCTTACATCAGTAGTTTCAGAACTACTGAGGAATATCTTTCATATTCCTTCCCTTCTCTCTCTTACTACTGATACATCTTAGTAGAGGTTCCATGACACTCCTACCAGGTGCTCCTGATAGAAGAGAGGTTATATTTATTTTGCTTGCTTCCAGAGGGCAGAACTAAGAACTGTGGTTGAAATTTGCAGAGACAGACTCCCATACAAACTAAGAAAAACTTCCTCATAATTAGTACTGTTCAAAAGTAGAATGGGCTACCTCCAAAGGTAGGGAGTGAGTTCCCCAGCACCAGAGGTCATCATGTTGTAGAGGGGAATTCCCTCTACAAGAATTTTGCACAGGTAGGTGTTGGACTATATGACTATATAAATGTTAGTTTTTATCATCTTTATCTTTTTAACTTTGAGGTTCTATGGTTCTCCATGTCTGCCACACAAAATGCTGTGGAGATAAGTTTGATTTAATCAAGGATTAATTAAAATTTAAGCTTCAAAAGAAATTGGTTAAGGATTCACTTTTGTGTGAAATAGAAGCATTTCCTGTGGATGTGATGTGAGGACACTCTGTTCTTATTAGCAGCATCTGGTCTTTTAATTGAATATTTTGTATTTAAGGATTTTTATCTTCTAAAGAGTTAAATTCTTTGACATATTTTGTCCTCGGAGCATCCCTAAGAAAGCAGTTATTTCATAGTTTTGCAGACAAAAACATGGAGATCCAGAAGGACAAGAGTTTTTTTTTTTAGGGAAAAGGTTCTTATTTCACTTTTTCACTCAGTGTGAATTGTGTTTGACTCTGACATAATTATTTTCTTAAATTCTTAATTTACACATAAAATGAACTTTATAATCTCAAAATTTGACACTGAATGGAAAGTATATATAATTTTCTTTTGACCTTGCCCTCAGGTCTCAACAATTTGCTTACATTTAACCAATATGTATTAAATACCTATTATGGTCAGGACATGGCATTACTCAAGGCTCTGGAGGAGCTACACAGATTAAATAAGGTACCTATCTGCCCTCTTAGAGTTTATAATTTAGATGGGAGGATACAACACAAATTCAACTATAATATAAAAGAGAACAAGTTAAGTGTTTTGCTTAGATATATAAAGCAAGTGTTATGTGCAGTCCAGGCTGGGGAAGGGTGATTTACTAATATCTGGAAAGGCATCATTCTTGATAAAGGAGGCATTTGAATTGGGTTTTTGAGAAGGATTTTAACAGGCAAAGATGGGGAGTAAGGAGTAGGAAAAGTGACTTTCCAAGTGCAGCATTAGCAAACACACAGTTTGGCTGGAACATAAAATTGTGATGAGGAGCCCTATAAAATAAGGTTGAAAAGGTAGAGTAGTATAAAATTGGGGGGGGGGGGGCTGAATACTAAGCTAAGGAATTTGATCTTTTTTTTAGTAGGCTATGGGCAACTGTTGAGCAGAGTCATGATACAAACAGATAGCTCTGTAAAGATTAAAGTGCCATTAGGAACTGGTTCTAGGGTTTCATGAAACTGCATTTTGTGTAAAATATTCACTACAGCAAAGCTTGTTGGAGGTAATTACTATTACTCAGTTTTTTGAGGATTAATTTTTCCTCTAATTTGCGAAGGGCAGGGTGGGTTAAAATAAAAACAGAGCAAGGAAGCAGCCTGTTATCTCATGTTATTTTTTTCTATTGATATAAATATTGCCTAAGTAGCTCTGCGTTGCTATAGGGCTAGAGTTCTGCTTAATTTGCTATTAATTAGGGGTAAGAGAGACTCTTCATGAATTTTTGCTTAGAAAACCAAAATTTCAGGCTGTGCCTTTGCTTGATGATACCATCATTTTTGCTGTAAATTGTCCAGTTATGACTGGAAACAAAATGGGAATGCTTGGGGAATCATTTAGTTGTAGGGATTAGTATTTTCATGGGAAATTTAGTATTAGTTTTTTCCTTAATAAAGTATCTTATTACTCATTAGTAATAATATTTATTAATATTTTCCTTAATAAAGCAGAGTGCTGAGTTCACTGAAGTGTAGCATAATCAAATCTGACTTCTTCCTGCTTTTCAGAGTTGTTGATGGAAGAACATTTGGCAGCTTTTACAGTGCTATATCCTGCAGTTATTCAACTACATTTGGCATAGAAGTACATTTCAGAAGGTGAAAAGTGTGGTCAGGGTCAATGGGTTCTTACTCAAGGTGGTTTTCTTTCTGATTGGGTAGCCGGGAAGACTTCCAGCGGATTCCAGAGCTTGCCATCAACCCCCTGGGGGATCGAATCATCAATGCCTTCTTCCCTGAGGGGTGAGTTTTTCCCCAAGAGTCTGGTTTTTCTTACTAGGTGCTGCCTTAGTTAGTGTGAAAGTCTAAAATAAAATCTGAAATGGCTTTGTGGGCTAGAATTGCCCCCCAGTTCCAGATCTCTCCTCCTAACATTGCTTTGTCTTAAGTATAACGAAGCCCAGATTTTCTAGAATCAAACTAAGTATAACTTTGTCTCTAATTTTTACAGGAGAAAGCGTTCAGAGGTAAGCTGTAAAAAATAAATATATGCTGCACAACATATCACAACACAGCCTCTAAAACACCGTTTCTTCATTGGTCTATTGTCTTTACTGACCAGAGTCCTGTTTAGCATTTATTTCAGGTAGAGGCAGTATTTAGTGCCCTTTGTAATAGTCAAGCTGCTGTTTCTAAATTTTGTAGCTCTACCCACCCTTTTTCGTGTAATCCATCTCTTCCTTTTCCCCCACACCAGGTATCCTGTGGCAAATTAGAAGTTTCTATCTATGTCACTGGATGGGAAATATTAGGAAGCATTACCACAAGACTCCATGTTCCTGTGCTAATCCTCATTCCATTCAATTATTTTCAATACCCCTTCACTTGTCACTTAAAATATCCTTGATGGTGCCTGCTAGGATTCATCTAGGAAAATGACCCCTAACTCAAAATTATGGTGGGTTTTTTTTGGTTCCAGCAAGGCTTTCAGATTTCTTCTGTGCTTTTCACTTAATAGGTTGATATTAGGTGAATAAGTGAAATGCTCAATAAATACGTGTTGATTGTGAAACTTTTAAATCTTTAGTGTGTGCCTGGTAGCTGGTAATTTGGCTGTATTCATATGAACAAAGACTGTAATGTGACTTTATACTGAACAGTCCCCTTACACAATCCCTTTCTGTCTCAATGTCCCAAGTGAAACTGGGACTAAGAACAAAAATTCAGGTGAGTGCCAGTTCTCAGTTGTGAAACCAATTCTACCCGGGACAGTAAGCACAAACGCCTAGTCTGGAAGTTTTGATATTTCAGACCGTCAACAAAGGAACTTTGTAGTTACTGAGGAGAAAGAAGAATGGGAAAATTGGTAGCTATCTTGTTTAAACAGATATTGAATATAAAGAAAAAGTTAAACACAGGAGGGTGGTTCATGCTGATAATACTTTCCCTAAGCCTCAGACTTTACTACCTCTTCTTTACATACTAATCTAGTTCATTTCTAGGTTCAACCCCTACACACAATCTTTCCATCTCCTGATTTTTTTCTTTAGTTTCTACAGTATATTAAAACTCCTACAGAAATAATATTAAGTACTAGATTTGCCCAGTATTCAGGCAGGTTTTCATTGTGTAAAGAAAAATCTAGTTAAATTACTCTTATCTGAACTTAGATTTTCATCCCTTGTAAGGCTCTTCAGATATACTAGTTGGTATCTTGTAAAGAAATATTGAATCTAAAAAAAGTTAAACACAAAAAGGCTGGTTCATGCTGATAATGCTTCCTCTAAACTTTAAGTTTGTCTGTCAACAGGCTATTTCTTCTCAATATTTTGCCAGGCCAAATCAATATCTACTTTGATATCATCTGTATTTGTGTCCACTGACTTTGCATTTTCTTCAGCAAGGTGGAAATAGACTGTTACTGAGCTCTTAGCCAAGCTACAGCTCACTCACTATCCCACATTGCCTTAATCAGAATTAGATGTTAGGCTGCCAAGTTTTTCTTTTCTGGTCTTTTTGACTAAATGTGAAAAATCAGATTTGGAAATGAGTTTTTAAAGATGGTTTCTTACCATAATCTCTTCCTATATTTTACTCTGGTATAACATGCCACCACCATCTACCAGTATCATCCTAGCAAAATAATTCAGGTGTAAGCTTCTTCAATGCAGAGATTATATTTCATTTTTGTCCTTATATTTGCAGCATTTAATAAAGTACCTGGCAAATAGTTCTTATTAAATGCTTATTGAATAAAAGAATGCAGTGTTGTTTCCCAGCCTCATGTCCACCAGTTCTTTTTTACCTTAATTGATATGTTGCAACTTTATTAATAGTATAACTCCTTTTTGAATAGCTGAAGGTCATTCTTTTGGCTGCATTGTAAAACAAATGTATCAGCTTTTGTCTTCTCAAAACCCCCATTCCATCTTGCTCATGCTGAACTTCCTATCGCCTAATATGTTCCACATAACACACCCACTGTGGCCTGGAATTTACTTTTAGGTGCCTGTGGAAGCTAGGCAACCTATCATTCGCTTGACTGCTTTTGTAAGTCGCTTTGTAAAATGTCTTTTTAAAAAAGAAAAAAAAAGGGACTTTTGGAGAATCATTTCCTTTAGAGTTACTGTTTGGTCTAGAGGCCTGCATCATAAAAACACTTTTTTAATTACTAAAAGAATGATTAGATGCATATTAGTGCAGTAGCAACAAAGACTGTAGAGATGTCAGTGAGTTGAAGTGATTGTCCTTAGTTATCACTAATTTAGTAGTAGGCTATTAAATCTTTAAGTCCTTAATGTGAATTCATTCACAATGGATTTATTTAGTAAGCATTTTGTATATTATCCTGGATGAGCCTGACAATAATTTTGTGGGGCAAGTGTTATTATTCCCATTTTATATATAATTAAAAAGAATTTCAAAAAATTAAATGACTTTGCTTATGGTCACATGGTGTCAGCAATGGACTTTGAACCTAGGTCTCCCTTAGTATTAAGGATGTAGAAAACAGTCCTGCTAATCAATATATGCTGTTGTGTTTATTATAACCCTTATTCAGAGAGGACCAGGTAAACTTTCGTGGATTCATGAGAACTCTAGCTCACTTCCGACCAATCGAAGATAATGAGAAAAGCAAAGATGTGAACGGACCAGAACCACTCAATAGCCGGAGCAATAAACTGCACTGTAAGGAGCTATCTGTCTTTTGTTGGAACCTTTTACTTATCTACTTTTTATTTCTGTTGTAATTCCATTCATATCTCTTCGGGGTTCAGTCAGACTCTAGTTATCTTACAGATGTGAGGAACACAAGCTTCAGGCCTTCTCTTCCTGCCTATTCCCTAATTCCTTTAATCATATTTTGGACTTAGAGACTTTTAGGAGCTGATACTCTTGTCTCATTTAGTGATAACTCTCTACTTTCCAACTCCCATCTCATCCCTTCTCCCTCTACACTGCAGGAAGTCTTCATGGTTTATATTTTTAGTTAAAGTATATTAAAATTGAGGAAAATTGAATTAGCGCATAGATGGAAACTTAAAACCAAGGCTGCTACTGTCTGAAGCAGGAAAAGATCACTAGGAAATTTTGTTAAATAAAATTCTTTTTATAGTTCTGTGAGAGAGAATTACTTTGTAGCTCAAGAGATCTGCCTCAATTGACTATAAATGTAAGACTTGACCTTCATACTCCGAAATTTTGAAGTTAAAATCCAAGTATATTATTCACTAGGGAGAATTAATCACCCAAAAAGCGAGAGACTTAAGTCCAAATATGATTAGAGCTGGCAGTGTGGTTAACAGACCCTTTAGTTAGCCCTCAGCACATTTCCATTCTTAAAGTAAATTATTGATTAAAGCTATTAGATTAGCACATAAAGTTTGGCAGAACTTGGTTGTAATTAGCAAATGAATGTGAGTTTGGATTTCAGAAGTTTGAGTTTCAAAAGTTTTGCATTTCATAACAGACGGTGTTGAGCCACTAAGTAATATAACTTTGTTAGGTATAGAAAAAAAATAGTAACTTAGCATTTTTCCCAGTGCTAGTTTTTATTTTAGTTCATTGTGAAAAGGGTGAGTACCACATATTTACATTTGATTATCTAGAATAATAGAAGGGAAAAACAGCATAGATGATCCAAAGTTTTAGATAAGTCAGAAGTCATATATATTTTTTTTTAAGAAGGTAGATTTTAAATGGGTCTAAGTGGTTTTTCCACTGGTGACACCTTAAACCTGGCTGATTTTTGGCAAATCACTTAACCTCCTGGGCCTCGGTTTCCTCATCTGTGAAGTGAAGAGGTATTAGGGGCAGCACATAGTCTCTTCCTGAGTTCAAAACTAGCCTCAGACACTTACAAGCTGTCTGATCCTGGGCAAGTCACTTGACCCTGTTTGTCTCAGTTTCCTCATCTGTAAAGTGAGCTTGAGAAGGAAATGGAAAACCACTCCAGTATCTCTGCCAAGAAAACCCCAAATGGAGTCATGAGGAGTCAGACATGGCCGAAAAATAGCTGAAAAATGACAACAACAAAATGAAGGGTTGTATTAGATGGACTGTGAGGCTACTTCTATTACAGATTTATGATCCAAGAATCCTCTGTAAACAAAATAATGAAATTCTGTAAGGCTTAAGAAATATATAAAGCTTTCTTTTGCTTAGTTCTGCTGAAAATATCCGGTTCTCTCATAATGATGCTAAGTAGATCACCTCTAAAATGTTCCTGAGAGCTGGGTCATGGTGTAAGTTACAGATTCCAAAGATCTTTCCTGCATGAGAAGAGAGAGCAAATAGAACATGATATCACAAAAGCAGTTACCTTTTTTGATGGGAAAAGTTGTTTTTACCTTTTTAAAAAGTTAGTTTTATTTTTTTAATCAGTAAAAATCAGTCTTTTTACCCTCCCACTCTAACATACATCTTGAAAATTAAAGGAAAATAAATCCCATCGTGAAAGTATATAGTCAAAACAAACTTTCACATTGGCCATGTTCCACCGAAAAAAAAGTTATCTCATTCTGCATTCTGAGTCCTTCACTTCTCTGCCAGGAGATGGGGAGAATGTTTCTTCATTAGTCCTCTGGAGTTATGGTTGGTTATCACACTGATAAGAGATCCTAATTCTTTCAAAGTTGATTGCCTTTACCATTTTGTGGTCCCTGTATTGATTGTTCTCCTGATTCTGTTCACTTTACTTGGCATCTGATCATAGAATTCTTCGCAGGCTTCTCTGAAGCCAAGTCCATCATTTCTTATGAAGTACCTGATAACACAGTGGTTAAAGCTAGGGGCCTGGATTCAGGGAGGCCTCAGACTCATACTAGTTGAGCGACCCTGAAAAAGTCACTAAATCTGTTTGTCTTAGTATCTTCATCTGTAAAATGGGATTAATAACAGCATCTACCTCAGGGTTGTTATGAGGATCAAATGAGATAATACTTGTGAAAAACACTTAGCACAATACTTGACACATAGTAGGTACTATATAAATGCTTATTCCCTTCTTCTTTCTTACACCACCATGATGTTCTGTCATGTTTACATGCCATAACTTGTTCATCAATTTCCCAACTTATGTGCAACCACTTGGGTTCCGATTGTTTGCCACATCAAAGGACCTGTAAATATTTTTGTACATCTTTAGAGTTTATTTTTTGTAGAACTAATCCCTCTCTTTAATCTAACCTCTCTTTAATCTTCCTCTTCCTTCTCCCCTATTTTCTGTGTTGAATAAAATGTATTTCTTTGTATGTGTATTCTTCCTTCCTTTACCTAGTTCAGATAAGAGTGAGGTTCAAGTGTCAACTGTTGACCCCTGCCCTTTCCTCTTTGTTTGGATACCTACTTGTGCACACTAATTATGTATTAATTTTCCCTAACCTTTCCTTTCTCCCCTCCACCCCCCCATTGTGTATTCATCTTCCCCTCTTTTTCCATTCTTTTATTAAGATCAACAAAACATAACAGAATGTCTCTCAAGCCTTATCTAATTTAGACATCCTTTTTTGAACCTTGATGATGATAGGGATCAGAGGGAGGGGACACATGAATGGAGTGAGGACCCCATGTTTGAATGTAAGTAGTCTGTCATTATTTAGTCTCTTATTTTTCATTTATGTTTACCTTCTTATGTTCTTTACTTTTTGCATGTAAACTTCAAAGTTTCTCTGCAGCTCTGATCTTTTCATCAGGAATTGCTTAGAAGTTTTCTATTTTGTTGAAGATCCATTTCTTTCCCTTGTAGCATTATTCTCAGTTTTGCTAGGTAAATTATTCATGGCTGTAAGTCATTTGCCTTTTGCAGTATCTAATTCCAAGTTCTCTGTTCCTTTGTCATGGTGGCAGCTAAATTGTGTGTGATCCTGACTGTGTCTCCTCAGTACTTGAATTCAGTCTTTCTGGCTGCTTGCAATACTTTTTTTCCTTTGACTTGGAAACTCTGACTTTTAGCTACATTATTCCTGCAAGTCTTGATTTTGGGATTTCTGCCAGAAAATGACCAGAAGATTCTTTTTCTTTTCACTTTACCCTTTGCTTGTAAGAGAGCTGCATACCTTTAAGATTTCTTGAAATAGGGTGCCTAGGAATTTTTTCTTATCATGACATTCAGATAATCCAGTGATTCTTAGATTTTTTCTCCTTGGACCTGTTTTTGCTATGCAATATCTTAATGTTTTTTCCTAGTTTTTCAGTCTTTTGATTTTGTTTTACTATTTCTTGTTGCTGTATGGAATAATTAACTTCTGTTTGGTCCATTCTAATTTTCAGGGAGTTTGTTTTTTGACAAAGTTTTTCCAATTCTATCCCCTGTAGCTCTCCTTTCTTTTCCAGTTTTTTTCCTTAAGTGCTCTCATTTCATTTATATAAACTTTAAAAAAAAAACTTTTGAAGTTCTTGCTTCACCTCTTCAAGGAATTCTCATTGATTTTGTGCTCCTTGTGTTTTTCTCAGAAGTTTTACTCATATATGTTTTGGAGTCATTCTCTACTTCTGGGTTTGTGTCTTGAGTACCTCTGCCACCATAATAGCTGTTTATTGTGGGATTTTTTTTTTTTTGTTTGCCAATTCCTATTTCCTGACTTCAAACTTATGTTAGAGCCAGGTTCTGCACGCTTTGGGAGGGAAGGTCTGGGCTGATCCTATTACTGCCTTCTTGAGGTTTTGAATGTTGTGTTATCCCAGGATCTTGGGGGCAGGCTGGAGACCTGTAAGCTGCTTTCATTGTTTCCTTTTTGATTGTCAGGTAGTCAGCTAAGAACCAGGCACTGAGGACACAAAAAGCAATGAGTCCCTTCCATCAAAGAACTTGAACTCCATTAGGAAACAAAATGTTTACATACATTAGTATATGCAAGATATATACAAAATGTACACAAGGTCATTTGGCAGGATGATAGGGAGTCACTGGATTTTATTAAGTAGGAGGGAACCACTGGAATTTATTAAGCATAAGAATGACATAATCAGACCTGCACTTAAGGAAAATTACTTGAGTCATTCATGTAATTTACTCAGGAACTGGAAATCAGTGGTAATTCTGCTAAAAGATCAGAGCACCAATTCCTACAGCTGGGTATTTTATGCCTCAGTGGGCAATGAGACCAGACCAGTGTTTCTAGCCCTAAATTCCTCAGGCCAGTCAGATTTAAAGAACATCCTACATACATCCTTATTAGGAAATTAGCTCAATCGGTATAAAACAAGCACCACCCTATAACATCCCACCCATTGGTGGCATGGTCCCCAAAATTTTCTAGGGTACCATATACCATGCAACTAGTCTTTAAAACAATTCTAAGCTCATAAGTAACATTGGAAGAGGAGCTTAATCAAACAATAAAAATGTAAACACTCCTCATAGTGAAGATAATATCAAGGATGAGTTAGAGTAGATTTTCTGATCTAAAAAAAAGACAGTCCAGGAGCATTGCAGGAACATTAGATCAGTAGCACAGATGACAATAGCTCCAGTGCTATCATCTATAGCAAAATAGGTAAGAGGTCACAGGCTTTTTTGCATGAAATCTCTGCTTGGACCTGAGTTAATGGCAGAACTCACCCTATGTAGTATTTTAACAATCAAATATTCCCCTGTCCAAAGAAGCCCCATCAGGAAATGGTACCAAATTTTGCCCCTTTTAGAGGCCTCTACTATAAGAGTTGGGTGCACACTCTATTTACCTTCCTCCAGGGACTTATATTACCACCAGGTCAATTAATGGCTTTCTTCCAGGAGAATTCTTATCAGCTGTGATTATAGAAATACAATTTTACCTCCTCTGTATTTTTAAAAGAGCAACACACCTCCCAACTTTGTAGAAAAAAAGTTGTTCAGATCCTGCGGGAAAGGATGCCAATTAAGTGGAACCTGAATCATTTTTCCTGAGTTGTATAGAATTCTCTGATGAGGCAGAAACATTAACTGAGACAAAGTCCAAAAGCAGTATGTACTTATCAGGTCAGTCTTGAAGGCCAATTCTGAAAAACCACTGGATCAGATAGCTTTCACCCTTCTTACGTATCATTACGTAAGATAATGATATCTTATCATTATAAGATATCATGTTATATCTTATAAGATATTATAAAAAAACCCCAAAAAACCAGCTTCTTAAATGTGAAACACACAATTGCAGTTACCAGAGGTGTGATGATGAAGATGTACTTTTAAAAATCTCTTCAAACGTTCAGTGATGACAGTTGCCTATGAAAAAGCCAGTGAATGTGATGGTACCAAGCCAAATCTGACCTTCATAATAAAATGAGTGCCCTGATCAGGGGAAATGATATGACAGGGCCATAAAGAATAAGAATATGTTTCATATAAGTTTTGATAGTGGTTTCCATAGTAACAGATTTAATTGGTACTTCAGTCTCCTCCTAAATAGGTAGAAACTGCAGTGAGATCAAACTTCTTGGCCTTGAGGTGGAATAAGAGAATAAATGTAAATGCTGTGATTGGCATGAAGAATATTACATCAACATTGTCCTTACTTAAGATAATCATATAATTCCCACATTCAGTGCAACACTATATGTCCAAGACTCCTTAATCTACCACTGTTGGACCAGATTATTTGATTCAGCAGAGGGCATGTGATGTCTCCGAGGGGCATTAATATACCGCATAAGCAATTAAATGGAATGAGATGCATTAACAAAATTCCTGCATTGTTCCTCACCTTAAATAGGTGTACCTTTAACTTTCCTGTGCTGTTCCCTAGACTGCTTGAGCAGATCCATGGCCACTATCCAGGAGGCAGTATAAATCAAACTCTTGGCTGCCTCATCACTCAACTATTACATGCTAGCCATGCAACTTCCATCTTGACCCATCTGAAGGATTTCATAGATGGATCTCTCCTACCCCTTATCTCATATAAAACACCATCTATCTGTTCTAGGGCCTCTGCTGTCCTATTCAACATTGATTATTATGGTCTTAGACATCAGTGCCTTCAGGAAGTATGGCCTTTTTCAGGTCTTTGCCCACCAAACTGGCAGTAAGAATATTCAAGAAATCCTGAGGAAAGATGTTGAAGGTATAGCATGGGAAGGTAAAAGCAACTACTTCTACTTCATCTTCAGCCAGGTGAATGGAGAAAAAGTCATTGTAGAGATACCACTCACTCAGGGTTTGGTCTGCCTTGTCAAGATCAAGAACAGCCACAGCAATGAGCACAACTTTTTCATCTCCTGATAATCTCCTATAAGTTACCAGGTACCATCTGCTTCCTTCACTGGCCATACAGGGGTATAGGGGAGTTTGTGTGGTGAGGTACTCCTGCCACCTCCATCATTGAGAAGGAAAATATCTGTTACTGCTTCCTTCCTCACAACCTGAAGGACCTGATATTGTTTGATATTAACTATAAAGGGTGGTTTGTGCAAATCCAAGGATTTCCGTTCAGCCTTACCCACCAATATAAATACTACTATAAACTGCCGTACAGGTACTGACTCCCCAAGACTTCATAATATCTACACCTACTATACTGTCTTTATGATTAGCCTTCACAACTGAAACCCAAATGGAGGTCTTCTACCTGAACTTGGGTGTTCCTTCCCTTGGATTCCCTCTCACCCCCAAACCCACAGTAGAAATTGAGAAACTCCTGTGGAATCCTAGGGAGGCCCTGGAATGATGATAGCTTGATTACTGGTATGTAGCAGCTTTCCCTTTTGCAAATCACAGTGACTTAGTAGTAGCTTCCAGCTTCTCCTGTCCTCCTGTGGGTTGGACCACCTGAACCTTGGAGGAACCACTGTACCTCTGCCACCTAGAAGAATTAGAAATCCTTCTGTAAACTTTTTTATTATTACTTTTGAGGTAATTGAACTTAATGCAGCCAATAAAATTCATTCTGCCTTTTTATTTTATAATGGTTGGTTTGTTCTAGGTTCCCAAGCAAAAATTTAAGAATTTAATCCTTTTTATTTTCCAAGTAAGTGAATCTTTATCTCCCTTTGTCTGTAAGGGATACTTAGGTTTAACCAACCTAAGTATTTTATGGAAACTTAGAGATCTCTAATTACTTGATATAAAATTAGTATTCTGAGAAAATTTACTGTTTTATTCAAATAACTTATTGCTTATTTTGTTCAAATAACTTATAATTATTCATATGCTCATGTTACCTTGTATCATGTGAGACAGTGTGTTGCCGGTAGTAGCCATTGTTATGAAGACCAGCGTTCAAGACAAGTCATTGAGACTCTCAGTGTGCCCAGGCCAGTCTTTAAGACTCTTAAGTTTCCAAACGGCTATAGATCTGCAGTGGTAGAGGGGACACTATACAACTGAAATCACAGGTCCTGTGGGGGGGAAATCATCTACGATTTTCAGATGAGTTGAAGCTTATCCTACAGTGGAAAAACCTAAATTTTTACTTTGCTGAATGTAGTTACTTATTGAAAATTAAGGTGATAACAGGTGTTAGAAAAAGACAATCTAAGCTTACCAGCTGCCTTTTATTTCTCTGTAGACTTAAAAATCACAGAATCACATGGCTAATAAATGAAACCAGACTAGAACTCAAGTCAACAAGCATTTATAAACACTTCCTATGTGCCAGGTACTGTGCTAAGCTCTGGGGATACAAAGAAAGGCAAAAACATGGTCACTGCCCTCAGGCAGATTGTATCTTAATGGGGAAACAGTGTGCCACACACAAGGAATATTGGAGGTAATTTTATAGGGAAGGCACTAGCATTAAGGAGGCCCGTGGAGGATTTGAGCTGAGACTTGAAGGGAACCAGGAAGCAGAGACAAGGAGGGAGAGGATTCCAACCATGAGAAAAAGCCAATGAAAATGCCCAGAATCAGGAGTCAGAATGTCTTGTACCAGAAGGCCAGTGTCACTGGATCATAGAGTATATAGAAAAGAGAGTAAAGTAGAGCAAGACTGGAAAAAATAGGAAGAGGTTAGGTTATGAAGAGCTCCAATATCCAAAGAGAGGATTTCATGTTTGATCCTAGAAGTAATAGGAAGCTCCTGGTGCTCCTATTGAATGGAGGTTTGGGGGAGGGAGTAGTCAGTGCTTTAGGAAGCTCTCTTTGATAGCCAAATGGAAGAGGGATTAGAGAGGCGAGAAACCAACCACAGGACTATATCAGGAGTCTAAACATAAGGTGATGAGGGCCTACACCAGGTGGTGGTCAGCTGTGTCAGAAGGGGCTATGTAGAAGAGATACTGTGAAGGGGAAAATGAGATTTAACATCAGATTGGATATGTAGGGCAAGGGAAAGTAAGAAGTCAAGGTTGACACCTAGGTGCCTGGAAGGATGATGGTGTCCGCAACAATGATAGTAAAATTTGGAAGTGGGAAGACTTTGAGGGAGAAAGAAAAGTGATGAATTCATTTTTGAACATGTTGGGTTTTATACAATTTGAGATGTCCAATAGGCAGAGATGAGAGACTAGAGATCAGGAGAGGAGCTCAGGGGAGATAGAACTGAGAATTACTTGCATAGGGATGATAATTGAATCCCTGGGAGCATATGAAATAAAATAAAATAGGGAAGAGTTATTTGTTTTTTTTCTCTATCTGTAGGAGAAAGGATAAATTTATTGAAGTCTTATACATCCTCATATCCAAAGCAACTAGATACCTATTAGGTTGAAACCAGATAACTTAAAGGGATAGGCAGCTGGCCCACCATATCTCCTGCAGGTATTTTACAGAGGAACAGTCTGCTGAGACTTTAAGCAGTCCTCAGAGCAGTTAATATCATGGCCCAATCTTTTGCCCCACCATTTTTAATGGTTGCAACCAGCTATGTTAGTTATCAACATCTTTTAAATTAAAGGCCGATCTCCATTCTTTAGACCAAGGGTCATCACTTTAGCATTAATTTTTTTTAGTCTTTAAAAACCCTTTAGTAATAATATTACTCTTAGAGCAATCTACTGTTAATTGATTTTCAGTTTTACATACTTTCTTTATAAATTCAGTTCCTTGGGAAGGGGAAGAGCAAAATGCCATTCATTTGAAATGACTTTATCTTTTCCTTTCTAGTTGCTTTTCGATTATATGACTTGGATAAAGATGACAAGATTTCCCGAGATGAATTGTTACAGGTATGTGGGGCTAGTGGTATGGATTAACTTGTGTTTTGATCCTGCCCACTAGAATGGAAATTGTCTCTTCATTCAGCCAGCCTGTATACAGAGTACTTCATAAAAAGACTTGAGCTACCAGGTATTTCAGTAGGAGGATGGTAAAAGATTGTCCTTGCTGTATAAAGTACCTGGCTTAACTTCTGTATATTCACAAGCAAACAAGCATGCAGTAAATAACTAAGCTCAGACAAGTTAACTGTTGGCAAATTACCTTTTGGGCCGTAAGACCACTTTCTGAAAGGATGGTTAGAGTGACTATCCACACCCAGAACTCACCTCCAAAAAAAAAGAGCAGGAGACACAGACTAGGATGTGAGGGCAAAGGTAGTGCTGTAATGCCTCCTGTCTTCAGCTGGCCTTGCTGCCTGACACTCCTGCTATAACCCCTGGTTCTCCTGCTAGAGGCTGCTGGACATTTGCCTCATTTGCACCCTCTATCCTGCGCTTTCTTCCTTTAGTTTAGGAGAGGACAAAATACGTCCCTGTTGGATATATAGCCTTAGACTAGACTGAATTTGAATGATTTAGGACCTTAGTTGACTCATGACCCATCTTATAAATTAGTTTATTCTAGAGTGGGCTCACAGCCTGATAACCTGGGGCGATAGAGGTTATTCTAAAGTGAATCAAAACTAAATTAGTGTCTGGAAAGAAGGAAAAATAGAAGATGATTCAAGCCACATTAAAGATTATCTCAGTTGAGTGTCATCTTATAGTTGTAGGATAGGACACATATTATAACTTGTCCTTTGGGTGAAAGTATCCTGTCTTGGATGAGATGTTCATTTACTTTCTCTGTAACAAACTCTGAAGCCCGTAGACAGCAGGATTGCATAAAGGCAATTCTATGAAGTCATTTCTATGAGGCAGTTCACTAGTAGAATCCTCCTGTATTTTTATCCTTTGGCTTACACCTGGCTGCAGGAAAGAGTTCAGTTGATTTGGGTTGGTTTGTTTGTATTTTCCCCAGATTCTTATTAAAATAAGGAAAGCTGAGAGACAGCATGTGATTAGAGCACATTTCTGGACCTTGTTTGTATCATGGATGTCTTTGGCAGTCTGGTGTAGTCTTTGGACCCCTTCTCAAGATAAAGTTTTTAAACACATAAAATAAAATACATAGGATTACAAAAGAAACTAGTTATATTGAAATAAAAATGGAATTTTATTTCCCATCTAAAATCACAGATCCCCTGAAATCTGTCCACAGAGGTCCATGGGAACCCAGGTTAAAGACCCCTGGACTAGAGTGTCAATCACCTATTTTTCTAGTCAGTGGCACTGGAGTGTTTCCAGAGCTGAGATTGACTGTATGGTTTATTCCTTTTTATATTCTGAATGTTTTTGCATGCTCTGATAGTATGATCACAACTCCTGTTTTGTTTTGTTTTTTAAATTCACCTGATGTATAGTAAAAAATTTTCTAGTCCTCATTTTTATTCTGTATACGTCTTTGTTGTAAGTAACAGATTATGAGGTTTTGTGTTCTTAGCCACACTATCTTTTTTTTCATTTTGTTGGATTATTTAATCCATTCATATTTAAAGTTATGAGAATTAGGTTTATATTTTTCCTCCATTTGTCTCTAATAATGGGTTTTTCCCCCCTCTTTCTCTGTAAACACATGTCTCTTCAGTTATTTTAGGTAATCTATTTTAAAGCAACCCTATTCCTACCAGCTCTCTGCCCCTTACAAGGCCAAAGAGTTCCTATAAAAGGTGAATCCTAGTCTTAGCCAACATATTCAGGACCAAGAAGGGCCTACCCTGATTATCCAGAAATATAGGAACAGAGTTTGACTCAAGCATAATCCCCTAACCTAGACACTGACAGGGCTGATGATATGAACACACCTACGAAAATGCTAAAACTATGAAGTGGGACTGTGAGATGCCAAAGAAGTAATCCCCCCAGCACCACCAAAAAAAAAAAATTTAGTAACTTCACAAGATGTCCAAGTAGAGCCTCAGAGTAAAAGATGGCCTAGCCACAAGGAGTATCTGGAAAATATGAAACAAGAGCTACAAAATGGAATAGCCTAAAGAGGGAAAGGGCAAGAGAAATTGATACCTTAGAATAGGTAGTGAGGAACTTTATCTGAGAACTGAATGCTTGGAAAATTAATGAACCAAACAGAAAGCAACTCAGTGAGACAATAAGAAATATTAAAAGCAAATCAAAAGATTGGAAAAAGCAGAAGAAAATAAGGAATAAAATATCAAAAATAGCTGACCTGAAAAACAAGTCAAGGAGATTTAATCCAAGAATTATCAAACTACTAGAGAAACACCCCCCCCCCAAAACGAAACAAAAAAAGCATGGATACCATATTTTAAGAAATTACACATTGAAACTTCCATATCACTTAAAACCACAGGGCATAATGAAAATAAAAGAGATCTTCTGGCTACCTCCTGAAAAAAACCTCAAAATAAAAACTCACATAATGGTCATAGCCAAAATTCAGAACTTCTGGGTCAAAGAGAAAACACTCTAAGCAACCAAAAAAATATCCCAGTATCATGGCAGGATGATGTAAGAATTGGCAGCTGCCAATATGAAGAAGAGGAGAGCTTGGAATATGATATTCTAAAAGGAAAAAATCAAAGGGTTGCAACCAAGAATAACCCATCTGGCCTCACTAAGTTTAATCCTACAGGGGGAAAAATGAATCTTTGATTAAATAGAGACTTTCTTGAGTCAGAGTTAAGATGGCAGAGTAGTAGGAATTAGTACAGCCAAGCTTCCCTCCACACAATTGCTCCAAACATCTAGAAAATGCACCAAATCCTGACAAAATCCAGAAAAAGTCACAGTGTGTCATTTGTCCAGCCCAGGCTGGCATAGGACAGGAGACAGGGAAGCCTATGGTGATGGAGTTGAGCTGAGCTGTGCACCAGAGCGGAAGAGGGTCCCAGACGTATACTGAGGTACCTTGACTAGGACAGGTGTGAACTGGCAGTTTAATCACTGACTACCCAGGTCCAGGTCACAGATCCAGGACAGGCTGAGGAGACTTGTACAAGTTTCCAAGTAGAAGTGCGCTGGGATAATAATGGAACAGAACGAGTTCTGAAGCCAGCAGCAATGTGGATCAGACTCCAGGAGCAGGACAGAGTCACATTTTCAGCATCTAGTCCAGTCTACAGAGAAATGACCGGGGCAGGAATACCAGACCAAAGTAGAACATACAGTTCTGTTATTGAACCAGCCAAACTTCCTAAATGGCTGACAGGGGCTAAGTACAGCAGCAGACTCCTCTTGCAAATATCGAAACTCAGAGTAGAAACTTTGTAGAGTTCTTCAGACGGGGAAATCGTAATCAGACTTTGCCCAGGATCAGACCACTTTGGGAGCACTGAAAGCTTGCAGGTCCTTGGCCTGTCCCTGAGATCCTGGAATAATGCAACACTTAATACCCCATGAAAGCAGCAATAGGACCAGCTCAGACCTTCCCTCCAGAAGTGCATAGAGCCTGGCCCTACCATTAAGTGGGAAGTCAGGAAGTGGACTGGAAGAGTGGGCAAACAAAAAAAGAATCCCATCATAGAATTATTATGGTGGCAGGGACATTCAAGACACCCAGAGGAGAATAACTTCAAAACATCAACAAGCAGAGCCTCAGAGAAAAACATAGCTTGGGCACAAATTCTACTAGAATCCTGGAAGAGGTGAAGCAAGAGTTTAAAAAAAAAAATTAAGAAACTTTTTATAAGTGAAATGAGAGCACTTGTGAAAAAAATTAGAAAAGAAAATTGGAGTAAAGAATTGGAAAAGAACTTAAAATCTAGGCACAAAACCTTGCCAAAAGAAGAAACTCCCTAAAAATTAGAATGGAACCAACTGGGAGCCAGTGACTTCATGAAGCAACAAGAAATATTAAGGCAAAGTAAAAAGACAGAAAAGCTAGGATGAAATATGAAATATCTCATAGCACAACATATTATTTGGGAGAAAAAAATTTAAGAATCAGATTATCTGAATGTCATGACCAAAACAAAAAAAAAAGAACTTAGATATCATATTTCAAGAAATCTTAAAACTGCCCAGATAACCAGAGGCCAAAGTGGAAATAGGATCTTCTGGTCACTTCCTGAAAGAAATCCCAAAATGAAAACTCTTAGGAACATGATAGTTAAAATCAAGAGTTTCCAAGTCAAAGAAAAACTACGAGCAGCCAAAAAGAAAGTAATCAAGCACCGAGGAATAATAGACAGGAACATATGTAATTTAGCATCCATCACTATAAAGTAGTGAGAACTTGGATTACAGTATTGCAAAATACAAAGGATATGTGCTTAAAGCCAAAAACAACTTACCCATTAAAACTGAGCATTATAAGTCAGGAGGACCTGAGTTCAAATCTGGCCCCAGACACTTGACACTTACTAGCCCTGTGATCCTGGGCAAGTCACTTAACCCATTTGCCTCACCAAAACAACCAACCAAAACAAAAACAACTGAGCATTGTAAGGGGTAAATGAACTTTTAATGAAAAAGAGGACTTCCAGACACTCTTGATCAAAAAACCAGAGCTGTGAAGAAACTTTAAAATTCAAACACAAGAGTGAAGAGAAACGTAAAAAGATAAACAAGAATGAACAATAAGTACTAAACAAGAATAAACTTCTTATATTCAAATGTGGGGAGATAATACATGTCTCCCGTTTGAACTCTGTCATCATCAAGGGTCCTAGAAGGTGTCTAATCAGATGGGGTTGGGAGGAGCCTGGGATTGTTTCTGTTATGTCTTGGTGATCTTTAAAAAAGAATGGAGAAAGGGAAGGGAAATGAAAGTTAGGAATAATTTTCTCACATAATTAGAGTGCACAAGTAGGCATCTGTAATGACCGGGAGGAGGGGGTAGGGTTTCAACTTCAATTTCACTCTCATCTGAAGTGTTCAAAAGAAGGAAGAATATATGCAAACACAGTTGGGTATAGAAACACATTTCGTTCACCAGAGAAGTCTGAGTGAAGAGGGAATTAGAGGGAAGGTAAATGAATGGTGGAATTAGTCCTAAATGAAACAAACTAAGGATGTACAAAAATGTTTATAGCTCTTTTTGAGTTGGCAAAAATTGTCAGTCTGAGGGGATGCCCATAAATTGGGGAAAGGATAAACATGTTACGGTATATAAATGTGCTGGAATACTGTTGTATGGTAACAAATGATAAAATGAATGGTTTTGGAGAAACCTGGGAAGATTTATGATCTGATGCAGAGTGAAGCAAACAAAACCACAGAAACAGTTTATACAAAGATAACAAACAACTTTGACAGAATTAGATACTTTTATCAGTGTAATGAATGACAAACCACCTTCTGGAATACTAATGATGAAGCCCACTCTTCTCACCTCATAATAGGATGGTCAAGCATTCTAAATGAGAATGAGAGAAAAAAAATTTTTTTTCCAGACATAGCCAATGTGGAAAGTTGTTTGATTGGTTATGCATGTTTGTAATGGGTTTTATTTTTCTTGTGTTCTCGGTTGGGGAGGTGAGAAGGCAGGTCTTGGCTGATTAAAAGAAAAACATATTTAAATATAATTAGGGGATTTCCTGGTATTTTTGATGGAAGAACCTAAATTGAATAGACGCTTTGAAATGGAAACTGCCCAGAAAGTCACTATATGTATGTCTTTTGACACACGAACATAATTTGCTGGCCTATACGCCAAAGAGATCAGGGAAAAGAGGAAAAAGAACTCTATGTCCAAAAATATGTAGCAGCATTTTCTGGTAATTTTTATTTATTTTTTGTTTTCAACATAAAGATTTTGAGTTCCAAATTTTCACCCCATCTCACCCCTCCCCCCACCCCAAGATGGTATGCATTCTGAATACCCCTTCCCTTCTGTCTCTCCCCCCCTTCTCTTATCCCCTTCCCCTTCAATTTTCCTGTGGGTCAGGATGAATTTCTGTACCCCATTTCCTATATTTCTTATTTCCCAGTTGCATGTGAAAACATTTTTTTTAAACATGTGTTTTTAAAACTTTGGGTTCCAAATTTTCTCCCTTCCTCCCTCCCCGCCTGCCCTCATTGATAAGGCAAGCAACTAAATATAGGTTATATATGTGCAGTTATACAAAACACTTCCATAGTAGACATGCTGTAAAAACTAACTCTATTTCCCTTAATCCTATCCCACCCCCCCATTTATTCTATTCTTTCTTTTGACTCTGATCCTCCTCAGAAGTACTTGCTTCTGATTACCCCCTTTCCCAATCGGCCCTCCTCTTTATCATCCCCCTACTCTCTTGTCCCCTCCCCCCCCATTTTCCTGTAGGGTAAGACAGATTTCCATACCCAATTGAGTGTGTATATTATTCCCTCCTTAAGTCAAAGTCTATGAGAATAAGATTCACTCATTCCCTCTCACTTTCCCCGGTTTCCCCTCCACTGTGAAAGCCTTTTCTTCTCTTTTTTTTGTGAGATAATTTACCCTGTTCTACCTCTCCCTTTCTCCTTCTAGTATAATCCTCTCTCACCCCTTAATTTTATTCTCCAGATATGACCCCTTCATCTTCAACTCACCTTGTGCCCTCTGTCTATTTATATCTATATCTATATGTATGTACATATAATTTTTTCCCTTCCAACTACCCTAATACTGACAAAGGTCTCATGAGTTACAAATATCATCTTTCCATGCAGGAATGTAAACAGTTCAGCCTTAATAAGTCTCTTATGATTTTCTCTTTCCTGTTTATCTCTTCATGTTCCCATTTGAGTCTTGTATTTGAAAATCAAATTTTCTATTCAGCTCTGGTCTTTTCATCAGGAATGCCTGAAAGTCTTCTATTTCACTGAATGACCATTTTTTCCCTTGCAGGATTATACTCAATTTTGCTGGGTAGGTGATACTTGGTTGTAATCCTATCTCTTTTGCCCTCCAGAATATTATATTCCATGCCCTGTGGTCCCTTAATGTAGAAGCTGCTAAATCTTGTGTTATCCTGATTGTGTTTCCACAATACTTGAATTGTTTCTTTCTGGCTGCTTGTAATATTTTCTCCTTGACCTGGGAACTGTGCAATTTGGCTACAATATTCCTGGGAGTTTTCCTATGGGGATCTCTTTCAGGAGGAGATCGGTGGATTCTTTCAATTTCTATTTTGCCCTCTGGTTCTAAAATATCAGAGCAGTTTTCATGGATAATTTCTTGAAAGATGATGTCTTGTCTAGGCTCTTTTTTTGATCATGGCTATCAGATAGTCCAATAATTTTTAAATTCTCTCTCCTGGATCTATTTTCCAGGTCAGTTGTTTTTCCAGTGAGATATTTCACATTGTTTTCTAATTTTTCATTCTTTTGAATTTGTTTTACAGTGTCTTGACTTCTCATAAAATCTTCCAATTGCTCTATTCTAATTTTTAAGGAAGTATTTTCTTCAGTAATCTTTTGCACTTACTTTTCCATTTGGCCAATTTTGTTTTTTAGGGAATTCTTCTCATTGGCCTTTTGGACCTCTTTTGCCATTTGGGTTAGGCTATTTTTTAAGGTGTTATTTTCTTTAGTATTTTTTTGGGTCTCTAGCAAACTGTTGACTTGTTTTTCATGATTTTCTTGCAAAACGCTCAGTTTTTCCTCTACTTATTTGCTTCTCAGAATCCCTTTTTAGTTCTTCCAAGTCCTGGGACTGATTCATATTTTTCTTGGAAGCTTTGGATGTAGGAGCTTTGGCTTTGTTGTCTTCTTCTGGTTGTATGTTTTGATCTTCTTTGTCACCAAAGTAAGATAATATAGTCTGACCCTTTTTGCGCTGCTTACTCGTGATCCTGGCCAATTACTTGAGTTTTAAACTCTTTGTTAAGGTAAAAGTCTGCTTCCAATGTGAAGAGTGTACTGTCCCAAGCTTCGGGGGTTTGTACAGCTGTTTTTAGAGGTACTTCTAGGGACCTGTAAATTTTCAGTTCTTCCAAGGTGGTTTGTAAGGGGCGAGGTGTTTCCTTTCCACCACTACAAGAAGCTTCCCCACGCCAGCACTCCTCCTCACCCCAGGACTGCCCCTCAGAATTGTGACCCAGATCCAAGCACCAATAAAGCAAAAGATTCCTGCCTCGGCACTGGCAAAGAGATCCCTGCAATCCCCCTCTGATCAGCCACTTGATTCCCCCTCAGTCTGTGGGCCAGAAGCTCAGGGAACAGCCACAACCCCCAGGGGTGGCTGAGACCTAGCTCCTCTCTCACCGCAATCACAGACTTTTCCCACTGACCTTCCAAGTTGTCTTTAGCGTTCGTGGGTTGAGAAGACTGGAAACCGCCACAGCTGCCTGTGATTCAGCCCTCTGAGGCCTGCTCCAGAGTCGCTGCGGCCTGTGTGCTCATGCCACACTGCGTTCCTCTCCCAGCCGCATGCAGTATACCTTTCTGATCAACCATCCAGGCTATCTTTGGCTGGAAATTTGTTTCACTCTGTCTTTTTGTGGGTTCTGCTGCTTTAGAATTTGTTTAGAGCCAATTTTTTATAGGTATTTGGAGGGGTGGGGTTTGGGGGGAGAGCTCCAACAAGTCACTGCTTTCCCTCCGCCATCTTCCAACCTTTTCTGAGTAGCAAAAAACTGGAATCTAAGGAAATTCTCACCTATTGGGGAATAACTAAACAAATTATGTTATGTGAATATAATCAAATATTATTGTGTCAAAAGAAGTGATGACATGGACAATTTCTGAGGAAACAGGGAAGACAACCTCTATCAGCTGGTATAGAGTGAAGTAAGAAGGACCTGGAGGAACAGTTTATTTAATAGCAACATTATAAAGAAAAGTAACTTTGAAGGACTTTAGAACTGATCAGTGTAATGACAAAGCACTATTCCATAAGATTAAAAATGCAACACATTACCTACTCTGACAGAGTTGTAATGGACTTAAAATGCAGAATGAGACATGCATTTTTGGACATGACTGATGAGGGAATTTGCTATGCGGGTTTTGATTTTCTTTGGTATTGTAAATCAGTTGGGAGAGCGTGAGAGGGAGAGAAAATAAATTTTATTTCAAAAAACAATAAATTTAAGAATGAATATGAGGCTAAAAAATAGGAGAAAAAAAAACAAAAGTAAGGTACCATGGTGGTCTGGTGGTAGTTGGGGACCTAAATTCTAATTCCATTTTTGCCACTTATGACCTTGGGCAAATCCTTTTCAACATTTCTTGACCTTTTCTCATTTGTAAACCGAGTTCGTTTCTAATCAACCTGCCATTTGGGGTTAGTTAGCCTAATTGAATATAATTGACTAAGGCAAAATTTCAAACTACCCTGACTTGCCATTTTCATGCTAGTAAAACATTTTCCTCAAAAACAACCTATAATTTCTGGACTTTTCATGTTGATAGGTACTACGCATGATGGTTGGAGTGAATATTTCAGATGAGCAGCTGGGCAGCATTGCAGATAGGACAATCCAAGAAGCTGACCAGGATGGGGACAGTGCCATATCCTTTACAGAGTTTGTCAAGGTCAGGAAATCGTTTCTTTTAACCTAGAAATTAAAATCTAATCCCTGAAAGGTGAAAGCACGTCGTGTATTTTCTGGGGACAGAGCTTGGCAAACCTGACCTTTGGAATGTTGGATGTGGGCTTCTCCTTCCCTTTTCTTTTCATGAGCCCAACACATGACTGATTTGTGGCTTGGGATACTAAAGAGGTTGTGGCTTTTGAACTTAAAACAAAGAAATTGTGTCATTGCCTATTTGGATTCTTTCAGGTTTTGGAGAAGGTGGATGTAGAGCAGAAGATGAGCATCCGGTTTCTTCACTAATAGATTGGGACCAAATTGTTCCTGACTGTCTTGTATTTAAGAAGCAGAACTTGAGTTTTTCTCCCTCTCCCTTCAGAGTCCCTTGTCTTCCCAAGCGCTGCTGCATGACACACCCTGCCCTGTTTGTGCCAGCACACACCTGCCAGCCTTGGTGTTAGAAGCAGGGCACTAAGTTATGAATGGTACACCTGGGCTCTCCTGCTCTCTGGTTTCTCCCTCCACAGTTCTCCATTTATCAATATTGCCTTTCCTTTTTGTGCTGCTGTCAGCTATAAATCCCATCAGTCTGAGAAAGGGAGGGAGGGAAGCACTCCTACCCATCCCCAAAGAGCCAACAAAGCCCCTTCCCTGGATGGAGACTGGAGCCATACATTTGTTCTAGTCAGGTTTTAGCACACCTCCTCGACTTTCTTTAATATCTCTACCCGCATGTATGTAACTACACAGCCAATCATTCAGTCTCACCATTCCTTTTTGAGCCTCATCCTCCCTTGTTCTTCCTTCCCCCAAGCTATGCCTATCACACTTGCACGTCTCTGATTTGTCAGGGCTTATAAGGTCGGTGAAGTGGCTTGATGGTTTTTAACCCTTTCCACTCTTAACTGAGACTAGGACCTTGCCTCCCCAGGAGCTTTTGGAGAGGAGTTTTGCTATTCTTCCCTGAGCTCCTTACACTCTGTTGTAGTTGAAAGACTGCGGGATGGAGGCACCCTTCCTGAAAGCACGTGGCCAAGGTCAGAGGTGGAGGTCAAGCCCTCTGGGTGTGCTCTCTTAGGTCACCTCACCTCTGATCTCTGACCTGCATGATTACTCTTGTTAGTACAGTATTTACCCTTCAGAAACTGGCCATCCACCTGGAAGCACGCTTGATTTCTAGGCAGGTATTATTGGGACGGCATCTGTGGCAATATGTATGTGAAATTTCTCATGGCTCCTTGGAAAGGGAGGCAGCCTTAGCGTCCCGAGATCCTCGGTATTGACACTTGCAGCATGGTTTATACTTCAATATTACTACACTGAAATATCTTATATTTTGAGTGCCCAAGTAGACAAATTAGTGTAAAGGAAGTGCCTAACTTATCCCAGACCAAGAGATTTTAAGATTGTCCTCAGTATCTTGAAGTTTTGCACACAAAATTAATTCTCTTTAAAACTGACATTTGCAAATGATTATGCTGGAATTCATAGCCAGTTCATATTACAGTTCCAAAGAGATGAATGTATTGCATAGTTAGCCTCCTGGTTAACTAGCTTCCTAGATCCTCATATATACTGCAGCTGATTCTTCAGAAACGAGGGGTCTGGCACTGATTGCACATCCTGCGTTGGGTTTGTAGGCCCTTGAAAAAAGCCAGAGCAACTTCCCTACCAAAGTCAGCTTAATTGAGGCTTCCATGAATCAGGCTGTGCCATGCTAGCTGTTGTATGAGTTGATTCGTTTCTGTATCTGCCCTGGACTGGCTTTTTCCTGGCTCCTTGCTTGCTTATTTGCATCAGAAGACTGATCAAGGTGTACATGGGATTCTTTGGGAAGGTACCTTGCTGACCTATCCTGAATTTTAGAATGTCAGCTGAAAAAATGGGGTAGGGTAAGGAGGTAGTCAGGTGGGGCAGTGCAGATGCAAATTGCCAGTGACATTCTCATGAGGGAATGAACCTAGATTACTGCTCAGATGACGTAATATAGGAATTGTATAAAAGGGAAGAATTGTCCAATGTGATCTGTTAAGAGAGGTATGTTAGTGGCTTCACGACTTGCATATTTAAGGTTCTCAAGGAAAAAAAATGCATTTTCCCCCTTTGGCTGTATAGCAAACTGTTTTAATCCACGGTTGTGCCTTACTGTTCCATTAAAATTGTATTCTTTGATCCATCAATAAATACTTGTGGTTAAAACAAATAAACCCCTCTTGTTTTAGACTTTTGTTGAAGCATAATTCTTTTCTCTTCCCATGAACACACACACTTTCTTCCCTCATCTCCTCCACCAAAAGTGGGTTGCAAGTACAGTAATTTATGACTTATTTACACCCAAGGCTGCAGACACAACTAGACAAAGGACAACTCTGCTTCCAGTTTGCATGGATACATGTGTATTTGAGAGTTCACCAGAAGGCGGTAACTTTTTTTTCTTTTTTAAAATTATGATGAATTTGACAATCATCAGTAAGCACAAACATTTACATATAGAGAGATTAGAAAATGAGGGTTCATATGACACCATGATTCTGTTACGTAAAGCTAAAAATGTTTCCTTGATGCTCTTTTCATCCTTACGGAGATTATCACTACCACTCTTCTCCCCCTCAAAAAACAAACAAAAAACCCAACCCTCCTTAAAATAAGTAAAATGCAAGCGAATCCATACTTAAGCTGTGTCAGAAGATGTATGTCTCATTCTACACCTCTAGTGCATCACCTCTCTGCCAAGAGGTTAGAAGCATGATTCCTTATCAAACATCTGGAGTCATCACTGGTCATTTCATCTTTCAGTTACTTTGTTTTACAATGTTACAATGCATTAATTGTTCTGATGCTGTTCACATCACTGCCTCAGTTCATAGAAGTCTTCCCAGGGTTCTCTAAGTTTGTCTCATGTCATGTGTCACTCCCTATGCCTCTTATTCTAACAATTCAATCCAACAAGCTTTTATTGAGGCACCTACTATATTCCAGATATTGGAGAAAAAAAAGATTCCATAACCTCAAGGAGTTTACAGTTAGCTTTTCGCAGCCCACATTATAGCAAAAACAGTGAAACAGAGTGGGAATGCTGTGTGAATAACTGCTGAGAGAACATGGCATAGAGAGCTGACCTGGAAGCCAGGAAAACTGTGTGTGGGATAGCGATGACCCTTACCCAAATTAATTCAGAGGCTTCTCTAGAAAGTAGAAAGGATTTTATTCTGATCTCATGAGAAAGGGTGACTCACACTGAAAGGTGGTTAGATGCAAGACCACGGGTGGTGTCGGCCAAGCAAGCATTTTTATAGGTTCTAACTGCAACTGGGCACAATCTAAACGGGGCAAAACTACCCTGGCAACAGCAGTGGAAATTACAGAATCGTTACATTGTTTGCACCTGCCTTTCCCTCCTTCAAGTATCCTCGGTACATCCTGTTTGTTCATTTCAGTTCCTGGAACAATTTGCAACAATTTAAACATATTTATCCGGGCTATTTACAAGCTTCCTGACCTGGATACACATATATTATTATTAGGGGTCTTCACCTTATTTTACTCATTTTGCTCATTTAAGTTTAGATTTTATGAGAGGTCTTCACCAATCTCACTTAACTGGGTTCAAGTCCTGCCTCAGATACTGGCTGTGTGGCCCTGGGCAAGTCATTTAACTTCAGTGTCTTGGCAATGCTCTAAGAATAAGCTGCAGAGAATGTAGAGGGAGTTTATGAAATCTCAGGTTTAAAAAAAGGACAGCTGATCAGGAGAGGACCCCCCCCAAAAATCCATAAAAAGCAATAATGACATCCTCTGGAGCTACCGCGATATAACTATTCTGTTCAAAATATGAGTAAATAATTATTTTCCAGATACTCTAAGAAGTCAAAGAATTGAGTGACACTGCTTAGGAAAAAAAGTGCTAAAAAAAGCAGATATCACTTATTTAGAAAATCCATTTATGTGGAACAGAGTTGGCATCCTAATAACTCCAGCTAAATAAAGTGTTTCTGTATGTGGAAGCTTGTTATATTTGGACTTCAAGAAATTGATATTCCAAACCCTATGTAGTAGCTGTGAGGTGATTTTTTTTTTTAATTTTCCCAAGTTAACTGGGAAAATCCAATGTGAGATCAGCACAAAACAAGGATGGTCCTACTGAGCTTATCAACAGAAGCTTTATTTTCATGAAATGGTTCTCAGAATAGTAGGAGAAAAGCATGTCTGCCTTTGCAGACTGCCCCCTTTTTTCTGCCCCCTTTTCAGCTACCTTAGTTCAAACTCAGATTGTGACTGTTCCCTGAAAATGTACTTATTTAGATGTGACTCAGACCCAGGTGAAATGGTGTCTGAATTCTGTACCTTGTGTGAAACGAAGAGAACATATGCATGGAGTTCTTGAAGGCAGAAGCTGGGTTTGCTCAGCTTCAATGAAAGACCAGTTTAAGTTTTAGACTGATATTGTAATATTCATTTTTAGGGAGGAAGAGGACAAAGAGTTACCAAAGAGACTTTCACCATCTTATGAAATAGTTTCTCAAAACAGCAGTGAGTGGCTACATTACTTCCTGAACCAAAACTATCCTTTTCAGCAAAATACTTTAACATTCTAAGGGATCTATATTCTCATCTATGTAGATGTTCCCTTCAATGATACAGAATGCAACTGATTCGTGGCTGCCCATCCTATACAATTTCTATTTCCTCCCATAAGTTTTTTTCAGGGGAGGCTACCCAGAGTTTTTAGTTTAATGGCAAAGTACAAAAGTTCAAATGTTTTGACTCCGAATTCAAAGATACTTTTTGTTCCTCTTTCTCCCCATCACCTCTCATTTCCTAAGCAAATGCAGAAAAGGACACTGAAAAGCAAAAGAAAACAAACTGTGGTTACTAAAAAAAAAATTATTTCCTGTGCCCATGATCACAGATCACACTACTGGTGTCTTCATAGATCTATCAAATATTCAGTCTAATTTTAGGAGACTTTAGCTCCAAGGGAGGTTGTGTTTAAAAAATAACTAACTCACAAAGCAATTTCAAAACATCCAGAGAAAAGGGTGGTTTAACTAGAAACTATAAAGAGGTATATGATTTTTCAAAGGACAGGTGGTCCTAAAAGTGAAATTCTAACTATATAATCATAAGTAATAGCTGTAAGGAAGACAGATGAGAAGGCATCTAAAGAAACCACTGCTGCTATACAAGGAGGTGTAAAAGATAGAAGGCAGTGAACATAAGGATGACTAAATCTGGGAATACAATTTGACAAAAATTGAGCACCTACTATGCCAGATATTTGGGAGAGTACTACATTAGGTAGGCCCAGGGCAAATATAAAGTTTACATTAAATAATGTACCTGCACTCATGGAGCTTCTAGTAGAACAATATTATACATATCTAAGTAGAGATAGTATAATAATCATAATAGTTGATAATTACATAACACTTTCAAGTTTGCAAAGCCCCTTAGATATATTATTTCATTTGAACCTCACTCACAATCAATGATGACACCAGGGTTGTGAACCTGGATGAATGGAAGGATTGTGGAGCCATCAAAAGAAATAGGGTAGCTAGGAAAAGGGGATGACTGGGCGATAAAGATTATGAATTCTGTTTTGTACATACTGAGTTTGAGATGTGGGCATATGATCTGAAATGTCCACTAGGCATCTGAAGATGCTCAGGAGAGATGGATGTGAGAATTGTGCCAGAATCAACAGGGCTTCGCTAGCATGAACGGAGAGGGCTCAAGATTAAACCTACCTACCTACTGACAGAGGATTCCAACGGACTCAAGAGTGTAGATTGACTTTTTTTTCCTTGCAATAGCCAACGCAAGAATTTGTTTTTCATGATTATACGTATGGGGGGGGGGGGTATTAACCTTTCTGGCTTTCTCAGTAGGAGAGACATTAAGGTAGAAGGGAAAGAAGGCTTATTGCTGATGAAAAAATAAACTGGAATAGTCTCTCCAACTGTGGCTTCCAGAGCTGTCCTGTATTCTCATGCTACAAAGTAACATAAATGCAAAGGACAGAGTCAACTACAGGTGTTTATGAGAAAATAAGATTAGATGACTCGGATACAGTATTTAACAGAATAAAAGAATATACTTAGAAATATGGTGCCAGTCACATTCAGCTATAGTAATGGAGGACAAGGGGATAAAGGCTGAGAGTTTCTCTGTATCTTTTTTTTTTTTTTTTTGCCTAGCACTAAAGAAGAAAAAAAAAAAAGTATTGGACTTCACTGCTTCCCTTTTAGCTTTCACATATCTGGAGTCTTCCAGAAGGCATGAGTTTGAAAATTCATACCATTTTAGAGATAATGGGATTACAATATCTTTAACCTCCTACCTACCTAAAAGATCACACGCTTACCTGCACCTCCTTGCTTGGAGGCTAATAATATCAATAACTCACAGCTATATAGTGTTTTACAGTGGGCAAAGTGATGTGCTTGCAACAACACGGTAGAGTTGTAAAAGCACTGTCCCCCCAGACACGCACTAAAATTACCCTAGAACCAGTAAAATAGAATCCCAAAGCCCAGTGGGGCAGAAGGGAAAACAACTCGGTTCTAAATGCCAGGAAAGAGAGTAATTCCATGCTCGCCCTCGTCTGACTGCCGGGGCAACAGCTGTCCAGCTGGGTCCCTTGAAATTCGGAGAAAGGTGGGATAATTAACTAGTCCGCCAATCCCCTTTGCCAGTGACGTCTGCCCTGTTGTCCGATTGGATTTAAAAAAAAAGAGACAAAGGGGTGAGTTGATCGACATTGATTTCGACCAATTACTACAGGAAAGTGGGGCATGACGGGTGAACTCAACTATCAATCGGATTTCGGAGAAGGATACGAAGGCGGGGCTTAGGGGGTTCTGTTTTACGCAGGATAGGCGGGGCTGAAAAGGAGAGGAAGATGGCGGAGTGAGGAGCTGCCATCCCCGCTGCGGCCGCGGCTGCGGCTGCCGGGAACCCGCGGCGGCTGGGGTTGGCTAGCCCCGGTCAGCGGCCGGCTGGTCTTGACAGCTCAGGTAAGCTTGGGAGGAGGACGGATACAGGGGGGCTTCTTCCATAGACTAGGCCGTGGGAAGTGCCCGCTCTGCTCCCTGTTGGGGCCGCCCCTACTGGCCGGGGGGAGAAAGGGCTGATTCCCCCAGCTCGCCTTATCCACTACTTAGTGAATGCCTCCTCCCCCTTCCCACCGCCGCCATTGGCTTGTTCCCGAGAGTCCCATAGTCCCTCCTTCTCTACTCCTTCCATTGGCCCTCATCCGGACGTCTTTCCAACAGCCCACCCCCCCCCTGGACTCTCCCATTGGCTGACACCTAGCCTCCTTTTTCAGCCTCCCGTCATTCTCATTGGCTTGCCCTTGGCTGCTTTTTTATTATCCCGTTCTGTGCCTCCCTGATTGGGCCAAGCTTGGGCGTGTCACGCATCCGCTTTGCCTGTTATTTATTGCGGCCTAAGAGGCTGTTTCCTTCATCTGACCTATTGATTGGAATTATTTTTGCACCTCTAATTAGAATTTCAACCCTTTCTTCCTTTCCCTCCCCCTCTTCCTCTCTGCCCTTCCCCAGTTGATGGGGGATGATTTGATCCTGGCCCCCGCCCTCGTCCCAATGACCTTGAGATTTGTCACCGAGAGGTCACCCAGATGGGTTTGATTCTGGTCCTGTGCAGTGTGGACACCACCCAGGTTTCCCTTATGCGCTGAATATGCAAACTTTTTTTTTCTTTTTCTTTTTTACTATTTTACGCCGTACTCACTTAACTTTAGCACTCTGAAATTCACAACTAGGTTTTTGTCTCAGCGTCAAGGGAATCTGTAGAGTCAGACTTTAGTGAGAGAAGGCGTCAGGTAGTAGATGCAGTGGATAAAGCATTCGTCCTGGAGTCAGCAAGACCTGCATTCAGATCCTGTTTCAGACACATACTAGCCGTGTGACCCTGGGCAAGTCACTTAACATAAGCCTGTTTGCCTCAGTTTCCTCATCTGTAAAATGGGCTGCAGAAGGAATTGACAGACCTCACCAGCAACTTTGCCAAGAAAATTACGTATGGGGTCATGAAGATCTGACAGGTCTGAACAACAGAAACAAATTGAGGGGTGGGCCAAAGGCGTTTTTAAGGGACTTGGTTATATATATTGTGCTAAGTAATTTTGCCATTCTGAGAGTTGTCAGAATGCACTGTGTAACTTGGATTCGATAATAAAATGCAGTTGAGGAAGAATTGAATTTATTATGTAGTAATATTGTTCTGTCACTCTTTGTAGCTACAATACCTTTCCTTCCTCTTGGGCCCCTGCCCCAATCATATGACTTAAAAGGCTTTTGCAGACTCCAGACTGGAGTATAAATGTAGTTTTTCCAATTGAAGTTTATAAACTTTTTTTATTATGTTTTTGACTCTGAACTGATGAACTTTAAAATCAGTCATTTACATTGTTGCAATTGCCTTTTACAAAATAAATTTAATTTGATCCTCATGCCCCTTGGAGGGAATTACGGCTGTTCTCCTCTCTGCAAATAAGGAAGCTGAGACTTAAATAAATTAGGGTAGGTGGGGTAAGTTGTGAGATCACTGGACTAAGTCACCTTAATTCCCTAAATTCCTTAATAGGAAGTCGAGAATGATAGAACTTGCACTCTCTGTCACTGGATTCTGTCAGGAAGTGCTTTGTAAACTATTAAGTTCTGTTATCTTTGTATGGAGTTGTTAAGATACTTGCCCATGGTGACCCAAGATTTAAATCCAGGTCTTTTGACTCCCAAGGCCAGTGCTGTTGTACCTATACAACACAAAACCTTACAAAAAGGTGTTGAAAAGGCTAGATTCTTATTTGTTAATGGGTTTGTATCAGAGGAAAGCTTATGTAAAATAGCCCTTATTTAGAGCTTTTGTCTGTCAGTCAAGACCTGTTTGAACAGACATTTCATAATGTAAGAACATAAATTGTTTAGAACAGTCCCTTGCATGTAGTAGTGTCTTTGTAAGGAATGAAATTATTTCTGAAATTATGTGCTGCAATAGGAAGGTTCTTGTTTCAGCATGGCCTTGAAATACCTAGAAAAGCAGCATTTAGTTATACCCTTAAGTCATTTCTGTGCATTTTTATAAATAATAGATTATTACTCTGTTCAGTCCTTGACCATGAGAATGAATATCAGCTTAGACCCTTTTAGAAGAAAAAAGGAGGATTTGGAGGAAGGAAGAGAAAGCAGGGAAATTTTCTGTCACACTTCTTTGGTCATCATAAAGAGAAATCTTCTAGCATCATTTTTTAGATAAATTCAGTTCAGAGTAAAGAATAAATAATTATCAAGCTGTGATTTTTCTGTGGTATGTGATAATGATTTTTCTTAAGGTAGATTGTTGCATTTTAATAGCTGTGTTGACCCATAAAATGCCAGTAAGGGGTATATTAAAAGCCTTTAAAATTCTGAGATTTTCACTTTTCTTTATCCATAGGTTCCTTATTCTAGACACAATAATTTTCCTACGGTGTTTATGTTGTCCTCATCTTGAATGCAAAACAGAATCCATAAGCTCAGGATTTAGTAGGTAAGTAAAAGTTGAAGTACCATTCCAAATGCTTTTGAACAGCCTCTTAATAGTTCCCTTGAAAAAAAAAATTCCCTTGACAGTTTGCCCTAAGCAAGTATAACAGTTTCTGATGGGCAAGTAAAAAAGATGCAAATTTTATTCAGTTTGCTACCATAAAGCAAGTGGATTGGTAAAAATGTTATATAAATAAGTAAATTTCTGGCTCAGGAAGACTGATGTAAAACCTACTGTTCGTGTGAATATGTTCCTGCAAAATAATTGGTATGTAATGCTTTCTTTGATGACCACATAAGCTATTACATAAAAACTTCTCAGGAAATACATCTGAAGGATTTATAGTTCTTTATGGGCTATATCACATGATGTATATCCTCTGAATTTATCACAAAAGGAAAGTAGTTTTTATGCTTAGAAACTTACTTGAAATATGAATTTCTTAAGGTTTCTGCCCCATCTCCTAATCTAAGAAACAGGCATCATAACTACTGTAGCTAATTCTATGATGTGGACATTGTTTAATATTATAAACTTAATTTGAAAATGAAAAACCTACTACATGAGTTTCATTCATTCATAGAAGGGACCCAAAAAAATGGAAAAATAAACTGTTGGACTAAATCTAAACCAGTTGCCCCTTAAAAATAAGATTACAGTCATTTTGCCCATGTATTAGATTTATATCTTTCCTAGATTATGAAGTCATAGTGTGCAGGAACTATTTTCTGTACAACTCTCCCTATGGTGTTTAGCATACCACATGCAATTAAACAATTCTTATCAGCAGTGCTTTTGGCAACATTATGAAATAGTATTCCAAATCTGTAGTCTGCATAGTAGGGCAAGATGCTTGCATTATTCTGCACAATGAATCATTCTTCCTGTTATTAAAAAAAAAACACAGAACATGGTTCTTAATCTCCTAAGCAGGGTAGTCAAATTGCTTATATCAGTTTTCACTGAAAAGTCCTGTTTTCTTTTTCTTCCATTAAGTCACATTTGTTAATGACATACTCACTTTAACTCTATAGACAGGTGGCTTCAGAGGTGTGGAAGTGAAACTTATTGGACTCCAACTTTATAGGGCATTTTATATCTAGATTCTACATATCTGAATGATAGTTCTTTCCCTTTAATGCTATAGAAATTTGCTTTTCTAACCTTTCTGTTGAGTTCAGGAATTTAATAAAAGTTTGTGGTATACAAAGCGTTGTTTTAGATGCTGAAGGAAATACAAAGGTTCATGAATATAATACACTCTGTTATGGCAGATAAGAAATGTTGGTAAATAATTTAAATATAAAATGGAACCTAGGTATATAAGAGAAGTAGAGGGAAAATTATGAGATTTCTGAATCAGGGACATTTCTATGTGAGAAGATTGGAGGAAAGCTACATGAAGTAAGTGATATTTTTTAGTTGGGCCTTCAGAATGGATAGGATTTTAGCTGGTGGATATTGAGGGGGGAATAAGATTCCAAACATAGGTCAACGGAAAGCATAGGAAGGTAGTACTTGACTGAAGAGTAGGCTATTTAGGAAGTAATAAGAGCTAAAAAACTGGAAAGCTAAATTGTTGCGTGGTGATGGAAGGCATTGAATGCCACTGTGAAGATTTTTACTTTATTTGATAGTCTTTGGTGAATTGTTTGGTTTAGTGCAGTTGGAATACTATTATCCAAGTTGAGTAGATCCAGTCGGCTATTTTGAACAGTTTTGACATATGAGTTTCAAGAATATATTCTGTAAATGAATTTCCATATTTGAGTTATTAATGAATACTCTTACAGTGTTTTAAAGAGTATAAACTTCAGGTTTTATGATTTTGTCTCCACTATTTAGTGTTAGGGCAGCTAGGTGGCACAGTGAATAGAGTGATGGACTTGAAATCAGGAAGACTCATCTTTTTGAATTCAAATCTGGTCACAGACACTTATTAGCTGTGTGACCCTGGACAAGTCACTTAACCCTGTTTGCCTCAGTTTCCTTATCTATAAAATGAACTGGAGAAGGAAATGCAAACCACTCTAGTATCTTTGCCAAGAAAACCCCAAAGGGGAACACAAAGAGTTTGACACAACTGAAGTGTTAAAGATACAGATGCCCTGGGGCAGCCAGGTGGCGCAGTGGATAGATTACCGGCCCTGGAGTCTGGAGGACCTGAGTTCAAATGTGACCTCAGACCAAACACTTGACCCTTACTAGCTGTATGACCCTGAGCAAGTCATGTAACCCCAATTGCATTTAAAAAAAAAAAGATAGAAATGCCCTGGAATCTATGATTTTTTTCATATCTATTATATCTATATTCACATATAATATTTTGATTTGTTGGTTTGGGCAAATAATTTTATTAAAATCAAGATATATTCTTACAAAGGCTTATTTCACCAAATTAAGAAGAATGTAATTTAGGTGTTTTCCCCGTTGCTTTACTGAAATTATAAAACCAGGTATGTTCTCAGAATGATTTTATTTCATGATCAGTTTTGATTTGTTTTTTTAATCCTAAATCACAGTGGATTATTTTATCAGAATTTGACTAGAAAGACTCAGGTTCTGACTTGAATCAGTTGTTTTGGTGGAAGGTACAACGAATTCTTGTTACCAGATCAGGTTTTTAGCTACATATGAAATACAGCAAATTATAATTATGAATTATTTATTAGATAACAATAATGCACTGGATTCTTTGCAGAATATAAAGTTGGATTATGAAAGAATGTCTTCCCTGTTGAATTATGTAATTATTCATACAGAAATGAGGAAAATTTTAGAGGTTATACAAGAGTGAAGACAGTAATACCATTTCTGGGAAGATCCTATGCTATTAATTAGGTTGATGCTTGAAAGCATTACCTATGGAAAAAGAAAACCTATTTTTCCTTTTATACCAGATTTTCTTTAGAAGTCTTTTATATTGTAAGGGTAATAGATGCCTTGTTTGCTTCAGGAATCATTTGCAACCTATTCCCGTCAAGTGTATAAGAAGAAGGTTAGAGGAAAATGTTTCTTTCTCCAATCATATTTTCTTTACCTTCTTTCACTCATCCAATTTTCATGTATTCAACCACCTATAGGAAACCTAACTGTAGCATTGCTACCTTTCTCTTTCCTTTCTGCATTTACATAACCTGAGAAAAAGAATTTGCCAATTCTTAAATAGAGAAAGGTAATCTTTCTCTAAAGTGGGGTTGAGAGCAAAAACACAGAATAATGATAGTAGGAACGGGAAACTGCTCAGAGGCTGATTTTAACCTCTTGTGTTTTCAGGATATTTGTATGTTGAGGCTAAGTCTAGGGATTAAAGACAGTGTCACAGTAAATTGGGCATATGACTCAAACCATAGCCGTAACTGCTTATACAAAGTATAATGCAGAAGGGGGAATGGGCCCTTTCAGAGATCAATGTTGAATCTTGTTAAGTTACCTTGTAGAAATTCAAGCAAACAAATCATTAACTTCTTATGGTGATCTGCAAAGATTAAAGGATTTAATGTGATTTTTGGAAACTGGGATTCTTGATTGGGAACTGCCAGTATGAAAGCTTATTTTGACTTCAAAGTAGAGCTCATTTGGTGTGGCATGTATCGTTGCAGACTGCCATTGTGCCAGAGGTAAAGATTTCTTCTGCTGGCAGTCTTTATACAATTTGACCTCATTTCAGAGAACCCTTTACAAGTTATGTGCCCAAATCACCTCCCTCCCATCTTCTATCACAGTCAGAATTTTCTTACCTCAAAAATATCCCCAAGTCTCTTTTCCCCCCTTCTTCAGTAGTTAATTCCCTAACACTAATAGCTACCAGCTTCTGTTGTTTCCCACTTTTAATGAATCCTCATGAGATATACTTTTTCTTTGTGTCTTACAGGTTCTTTAGAAGAAAAAAGACATTCATTTGAATCATTCTGTAGGTATCTCTGCATTTCATTTTGGGGAAATCTAACTTAATAATAAATCATTGATCCAGGTTCAGTTTTACCCTCCTTCCAGTTCATTGCATGACCCAGAACAAGTTCTTTTTGATGTCTTTGTTTCCCCATGTGTACAATGAGGATAATAATAATTTTTACTTGCTTATTACCTCATTAGGCTGTTGTGGGAATTAATGAGGTCGTGTCTTTGAAATGGAGTTTCTCGGGGGTATAGTACCAGGCAGGCGCATAACAATTAACAGTTTATAATCATTTTATAACTCACTGTTTTGTACTTTAAGCAGATACCAATGTCATTCCCATTTTAGGTTAATCTATTAAATAAATAGGCTGTTTGAACTATTTCTTGTAAATTGCTAGTCTTGCGTAGGGTGTGACTACTCTTTGCAGAACCCCTAAATCAGGAACTGGCAGCACAAATTGAAATATGAAATGTGATATTTTTCAGTATCAAGTCCTAGAGGTTCTTGTGACTTACATGTGTTTCTTATATAAAATTAGTATTGCATTATACCATTGAAAGTTAATGACAGTCATTTCCCTTTTCTCTCATTCCTAGTAATTATGGTTTAGATAGTTGTTTTTCCTTTTAGGAAATAGCTTTTATCTATTTGCACTTGCTTGTGTTATTTATGTATATTTCATATGTGACTGAGTGTCGAAGCTGGACGCTTCAATTTGAAAGTCAGAATCAGACAACACAAGACTATATAGATTGTCATGACAAAACTGTGTCAGGAACCACAGAAAACAAAAGCAAAATACATCTTGCAGAAGGGATTTTTTAGTCTCTTGCCTGTAGGAATGTTCCACAGCGTAGGAGGAAGAGAATATGGGAAACTAGCTTTTGTAGGCTTTGAATTAGCCCAGGTAAGCTCTGGCTAATTAATGAAGGAGTCTTGCAGCCCAGAGATGATTAGTCATTTCAACTACTGGATTGTCAGCATCCCAAAGAATTCCACAAACCTGCACCCAGCCTGCTCTTGCCTTTCATCTCACCCACCCACTGCGCTTCTTACTGGATTTGCACATTTTCCTCAGGAGTCTTCCATAATTCTCAGGTTTTTTCCCCTAGGCTATTATAGTAGGCTTCAGTGTATATATTTGTAATAGTCTAAAGACCAAACAGAGGCAGCTAGGTGGCTCAGTGGGTAGAGCACTGGGGCTGGAGTCAGGAAGACCTGAGTTCAGATGTGGCCTCAGACACTTGCTATCTGTGTGACCCTAGACAAGTTACTTAACGCTATTTGCCTTAATTCGCTGGAGAAGGAAATTGCAAACCGCTTAAGTATCTTTGCCAAGAAAACCCCAAATGGGGTCACAGTCAGACACCACTGAATAAAGACCAAATAGGGGCTTTAAAATTAGCTAATTAATTAGGATCCTTGTTATAGTTTAGAAAGTTATGTGTCCAGATTTCCCTTCCATACCTCCTGGACCCAAACTCCCTTCTCTGGGCCCTGCTTGCCATGTATGTGTTGTGCTGCCTAAGAGGAGTGTGTAGACCACAAAAAGAAAGAATTTATTCATACCAAAATATTTAAAGCAGGACTTTTGTCCTGTAGCATTTAGCACAATGCCTCGCACATAGTAGGCACTTAAATATTTATTGATTTTTATTTTTTAATTTTATAGTAGCAAAGACCTGGAAACAAATCAAATGGCCATTGACTGGGGAATGGCTGAATAGGTTGTGGATCACGAATATGACTGTGTAAAGAATAGATATGATAAATGCACAGAAGCATGGAGAGACTTAAATGGAATGGCATAAAGTGAAGTAAATAAAACCAAGGAAGCAATATGCACTTACAGTAACAACATTGACAGGGGGAAGAAGAACAGCCTAGCCTGGCTTCAACAGAAGGCCCACCGACCTGTCTTCCATGTCAGGGTGGGGAGTGTGGGGGGGTGAATGTATCCACCATCAGACTTTCTCAATATGCTGGTTTTTCTGAACTTTTTTTACCTTTTTATTCTTTGTTGTGAGGGATAACGTTCTGGGAGGGGAGGGGATCCATTGGGAAAATGTGAGGGATGTTATTAAAAAAAAGTTTTCAGTAACATTTTTTTTTTTTAAAGAAGAATGTGCTTAGTAAATTTCTTTCATTCCTTTTTCTGCCTTTGTACAGTAATTAATGTGCCAGTCTGATGATATTTATTAAGCACTTACTGTGTACCAGGCACTGTGCTGGTGCTGGAACACAAAATCAAAAGTGAGAGAGCCCTTTCAACACAAGACACACAGGGTATTGGGAGCCAGGAATAAAGTAAAAGACTAAAAAGAAATCACTCTTGCTCTCAAGGAGGTTACATTTTATTGATATTGACATGTAAATAAGGAATTTACATTTTATTATGGATGTAGGAAAGTAAATAAAACTATATAAAGATGTAATCATTAGGTAGTATTTATGTGCAAAATACTTTACACAATTACTCTAGGGGTCTTAATCTGGTGCAAATTTATATTCTTAAAATCAGTTTAATAGTTTCAGACACATTAAAACTATTAGACACAAAATGCTTTTTCAAAACAGTATTTTTGCAAGGACAATAAGGTAGGGTAAAATAAATAAGTCAAAAGAGGGGAAGAAGGAAGAAGTGATTCTGGACTTTATTATGTTTATATATAGTTTCCAGGAAGACTTGGTATTGCTTCCAGAAGTGTATAACTACAGTAGCTGGGTTGGGGTAAAATAGGTAAGGATTGGATTGAGTAAAACCATTTCCTTAAGGTGGTACATTCACAGGCTCTAGAAGATGATGTTTTGTTTTGTTTTTTAATTTGATCTCTTTTATTTTTACATTGCCTTTATTTCAAAATATATTCCCCAAGCCAGTGAACCATCCCTTGTAACAAAACAAAAAAGAAAGAAGGGGGAGAAAAGCAATTCAGCAAAACTAGTCAACACGTCGCCAAATGTGGCGATGTAGGGGATGCTACACTCCCATAACCCCACACCCCCATCTCTGCAAAGAAGAGAGGGAGGTGCATTTTCTTATCTTTTCTTCTGGGCTGAGCCCAGTTGTTATAATTACACAGATGCAGTCTTAGGTTTTTGGATTTTCCATTTACATTGTCGTCCTTATGTATATGCTTTCCTGGTTCTTGCTTTACTTTGTGTACATGTATGTAAGTCTTTCCATGCTTCTCTAAATATATGATCATATTTTTCCTTTAAGTGTGTTTTAATTTTTTGGCCTTGCATGCAGAAACATGGACTCATTCTTCAGCAGAGGTATAAACAGAGCTCTGTTTAGTTAACCTTGTAAAACTGGCTTGCTACTTTGTCACTAATTGTGTCACATGTAAATCACCTTTAAGGTTGGTTTCAGATGGAACTGATTTCAAGTCCTATGCATGAGATAGAGAATGTTGCAATTGCTAGAGGAAGGCATAAAATAGCATGTGTTTCATAGATTCAGGGATTAAATATGGAATTGTGTATACCTTTAGGAAGTAGGTACCACATTTTCTTCTCTTGGACTTTGTTAAAGAACACTGTTTTCTCACTGTTTTCTGGTTTGCAGCTGAACTGGAGTAGATCTAGACTTTTGGAGGTAATAGACCTTAGAAGTAATTTAGTCTGAACCTCCACCCAATGCAAATGCTTTCTAATATCCTTTCTTTGTAGCCAAGCTTGATCATTATAATTTTGCATTATTCAGTTTCATTTGCTTTGTTCTTAGAAACATTTAGATTGTTGCAGTGATCATCCATATTGTTTTGCTGGTTCTATAATTCATGCGTCAAGGACATCCTTGATGAAAGTATGAAATGGGAGTGGGCAGACTTTCACAATTAAATCCTATAGCACACTGTTATCTTTAAACCCATCTAACTGATAGAAAGATGCACAGAATACAAAATTCCATTGTTTATTTTTTATCAACTTTTTAAAAGCATTTAACTTGGTAGAACAAAGTGCAGTTTTAACAACTAGCTTCCGACAAGTTTTCTCTCATGGATAGGTAAAAATCATATGATTATAGATTGACAGCTTAAAGACGCCTTGTAGTTCAACCCCACCCCCATCCTCCCTTCATTTCACAGAAGATTTGAGCTTAGAGAGGTTGTGATTTGTCCAGGGTTACACAGGTAGTAATTGGCTGAGCTGGAAATTAAATGGAAGTCCTCTGCTCCAAAGCCAGTACTTTTTAAGAGTATTACACCATACTGTTTCCATCAATCACATAAATTCCTTGAAAGATAAAATAAGATAGTGTTGTTTGGTGGTCCTTTTACTATGAATATTAAACCAGGCATAAAAAACAAGAAGATATGTGCTCTTCCAAAGTATTTTCCACTGTCATGGAGGATGTCCATTTTGTAATAGAAGGTGAATTCCCCGTAGATAGGAAAGTTCTTCATAATCTCCTTTTTCTGAATGATGTTATTATGATTATAACAAACTCAAAAATGTTGAACAGGGTCTTAAATTATAAACCCATGAGTTCAATCTAGTAATCCATATAGGAAAACCAGAAAGTGGGAAGAGTGCCTATTACCCAGATTGTAGTATGCAGTTAGTTGGATAGTAGAACTGGGCTGTTGGTACCCGGCATATACAGAGAGACCCTAAGTTGGGCCCAGAATTAAGAGGAAAAGAGTGTTTTAGGTTTAATTTGGGAAATTATTGATGTATTCATGCTTATAATTTGTGGATATGTCTGTAAATGTATGAATATTTTCTATAACTACTTAGTTGCTTTTCTACAAGTAACATTTTGTTTACTATTTTGGCAGTATTGGGGTGGGGGGAGTGTTTTGTTATAGAAATAAATCTTTACCAGTGAAATAAGCTCAAACTGAAATAATCATCCTACTTTTCTTTTCTGTTTTTAGATCCTTCACTGTTTTCTCAGGTGATCCTGCTTCTTTTATGTAACTGCAGTCCTTGGTCTTGACATGTGGATCTATCTCCTCTCTACTTTAACTCCATGGACCAGAATGGAAAAAATTTCTTCACTTCGTGTTCCACTTCTCAAATACAGCACCTTTAGCTTGTTAGGTGGCTTCCTCCTTGGTGCCGTCTGGCTGGCATCATGCCAATTCTTCCAGGGAAAAAGAAGCAATTGATGTTGGTACTCAGCTATTTGCTTAGATGAGAGAAGGGATCTTTTTTTTTTTCCCCCAAATTGAAGCATAATATTTAAATTATTGTCAGGTGTTTAGATGGTGGCATTTGTGAGTTCTTTGCCCTTTATGCTTTACAAGAATACACAGTAAGAAGTCAAAATGTCTGCAGGGGCTACTTGTATCCTGTTGGAACTAGCATAAAATTACACATATGCATAATTACAGCAAGAAAACTTATATTTCAATACAAGAAAGTACACTTCAGTTCTGAATTGTAATTAATTCCATTACATATATTTCTCAATCCAGAACAAAGGGCCAACTTTGTAGATACTCCAGTGACATGGTAAGTAAAGCAGCTGTGTACAGTACGATGTCCCTGCATTTTTTATGTGTATGAAGAAAACATGTTCTTTGAACAAAGATATTTCTGCATGGGTATATCCACATTTATCAGTGAGAAGAAAGATTTCTTCCAAGAACAAAGCCTGGCTGCCTTGTCTCTTCCCCTGGTAGCACTTGGTTGCTTCATACCATTTTAAGATGTTTTTCCATTTTCACAAGAAAGGAGCAGGTTGTACAGAAGCAGACCTCATAAATGCATTCCTGGGTCCGTTGGAAAACAGTTTTCGTTGACTTTTGACTAAACAAAGGACAAAAAGTTTTGATCTTACCAAGAATGGGGGCTCTCTTGTGCATATATATGGCTTGATGTCACCTTTTTTCCTTGTGGAGTGTTATGGGACATTCTGGAGTTGGCTTTTCATATTGCTGTGGCTAAGAGTGAACCAAAACAAGGCATCTGCCATTGGATACTCAGAATACCAGATCAAACCCATAGTTGGCTATGAATATAGCAGAATGGAAAAAGAGTGGGAGTAGGAAAGAAAAATATTTTTTTCCCCATACAACTTCAACCTGAGAGACAAAAAGCAGAAATACTTTGTGCAGCTCGCTTGGACTGACATATTTGCATGACATTCTGTATCTTCATCCCTTGCAGTGTCATGGGAACATTATCCTTCAATTCAGGATGGCTACGAGAGTGATATCCATTGGTGAAACTGAAGCATCTCACCAGAGAGTGAGCCTCAATATAATGTCCATCAACCTTGGCTTGAGGCAGGATGAACTTAGGTCTGGAAGAAATTTAGCAACTATATTCTGTCCCCCGTCCTTCCCGCCCTCCCACCCCCCCAAAAAATTCCACAGAATAGTTTCATATCTAGATTAGGCAACAGATATGGAATAGCTTGTTTTCCTCTTACTAAGGGGAAAAAACCCAACACTACCCTTGGGAGCTGAAATCCTTCCTCGCTCCTATACCTGAGATGCACAGCAGAGTTTGGGATGACGTGTTACTAGTACAGGAGAACATCTGCCCTCTTTTATTTGTTATCTTACAGTACTAGAGAAATCAACGTAAAACTTGTCAAATATTAAGGCCATATGTTGTATCTTTGTGTTTTGGGGAATATGCACATCCAGAGCCCTGGTATGATGCTGGAGTAAAGAGCCTGGATTCAGACTGCTCTGCCCAGATAGAATTTTGTTAAAGACAAGAATTGCCAGAATGGAATGTTATCCTTTGATGAATAGTAGGTCTTAGCCGATGGGAATTGAAATCTAAATCAAATTGTCTTTTAGGGGGAAAGAAGTTTTAGATAAAGTATGATTTTAAAAGGGTAATGAGTAAGATTGGCTAGTAGTAAAGTACACCATTCTCAACGTCTTGGTGCAATTTTAAGTTTTAATAGCTTAAAGCTCCACTAAGACTTCTGGGATACCCTGTATAAGTTAGTCATGTCTTTTGAAAGTTGTATGTTTATAGTAGTTAGAAATCTTTCACTTCAGTTAGGCAGACCTCCCAGTCACTTGTTTATTTTTTATTTGTTACTACTGCTCTGTAAAGATAAAGACCAGTGTTGTTGGGGAAACTCCTTACTAAAGGGGTCACTACAGGTGCCACCAAGATGTTGAGAAAGAGTTTAAATCTTGTTTCTCTGCCATTCCCTTTAATGTCTTATTATTGGTAGCCTTTCTGGCAGGCAGCAGGGCCATCCTATTCTCCTTACCTCCTCTGTCAAACTTGCAACAGATCCATTCTGGCCCATTGGTGCTTCAGGCATCAGATCTACTTTTTTAGATCCCTTAGAGTTCTCTGAATTCATAGCCAATAAGTTAACTGTTTAATGTTTCCCTGAAATAGACTCCTGCCTTATTTACAACTGTCACAAAAATCTCATTACAACCAAAATTTGGTCATGATCAGTTGTTTCAGCCTTATACTCTCTTAAGACACCCTCTTTATTTCTTTTCTGCCTGTCTTTATGCAGTTTCCTTCCTGGCTGTGGTTTTAGGCAGCACCCTCTATGGCCTATTGCTAAACCTTCTCTTCTTCCAGTCCTCCTTGTTGGTCAGAAATTTTCCTTTTTGAAAAGTTAAAACAAATAAACATGGGATATGTGCAATAATTACATATATATACATATATATTTTAATACTTGTGGACAAAATAATGTTACAAGTTGTTTGAGAACAACAAAATCACCAATGTCTTCCATTTTGATATTATGTATAGTTTCATAAGCATTAATGCTTTGTAGCAAAATGTAGTGCCATGTTAGGGGCCAGTGCATGAGCCTAGTAGTAATTTTAGAATTAAAAATGAATTCTTTATAATAATAACCAATAGTATAACAAAAAATGGAAAATATAAAAATTTCCTTTTTTCTTAAAATTCTGAACCTGTATCTTCTCCCTGGGGAAAAGTGACAGACTAAAAGGGCTAGTTTAGAAATAGAATTATTTTGGGCCTTGAAGAATATGTGTGGGGATGTTTTGATTTCATATAATGTTGAAGTATTCTACACCTAATGTGACAGTGTCCTATCTGAACCACAAACTAAACTATGGACAACCACCCCCCACCCACACTCCCTCCAAGGTAGTGCTCCTGCATTGTGTTTCTTGTGTGGAGTGAAGTTATTCTTCCTGCGTCCTTGTATGGTTATGTCTAATAGCTTAATCCTGTTTCATTTCTGTATGTAGACATTCTCTGCATCAAGGAACCACAGTACAATTTAAATATCTTAATTGGATATTCTCGTCAGCCTCACATGAAGTGCTCTGTTAACTCAAGGGTAGTCTGTAGACTGTTTTACATTTCCTGTCTGCAGGTCACTGTCTCTGCGTTGTGTCAAGAAACCCTTGTAAATGTTAGAGAGAGTCAGAGTATTTGTTTAAGGCTATCCCCACTTCTTAATCATCTGTGGGGTTTGGTTTGGTTTTTTAATGTGGTTTTCTTGCTATCTCTTTTGCTTGATTTATATTTTGAGAATTGGGTGTCTAGGTAGATAGAACCTTGATAGGTTGCTACATTAGTGAGAAATAAAAGAAAGCATTTGCTTTTGTTGGCGGTATGCATTTTAAAGCTGTATCTTTCAGACTTGTACATGTCCCCTTTTCCCTGCCTTCCCAGAAGAAGTAAACAGTTTTGTCACTCACAGGATAGTTCATCTTTCTCTGGTAAAGCAATTCCTGTCTGTAAATGGCGTCCTTGAGGAATTGGACAAGGTGGTTTTTCTGAAGTGATTTGAGGGTCCAAGACTCAGATAATCCAGGTTTTATAAAACACGGACTCTGCAAATAGTAAGTAATGTGAGAGCACACGACGCTGCATGAGCAAACAGCTTGGAGTAAGTAGGAGGCCCTTCTGTAGCAGTTCTCTAGGGACCAGGTTCAGGTTCTATTAGTCTAGACTCAAGTAGTTATACCTTTGATTCAAGTAGTACAGTGCTTAGGAGAATCCGCTTCTAAAAAAAAAAAATACCTCTGAAACAGGAATGCAAAATAGCACAGTATGCAGGGGGAATGCCCCTGATGCAACAAAGCCATAAAATGATTTAATAATTTTTAAAGGACAAAACTTTAGTAGCAATAACTGTTTTGCATGTAGTAGTAACTAACTTGAATTAGCAAACCTGTATAGTAAAGTTAAGTTACCACTCAAGTTTGTGGTGCGTGGTGCTCAGTCCTTGACAGAGCTGTATGAAAGGAAACTGTTTTAGGTAGATGATACACATAAAAGATGCTCTTTTCCTTCCTTTGAGAAGAGGGGTGTGTGTGTGTGTGTGTGTGTGTGTGTGTGTGTGTGTGTGTGTTTTGGATAGAGGGAGAGAGACATTTCGATATGTGAGGCTGAAAGCCCCATTTGTTTTCCCAGGTAGCAGGAGGGAGCTGTTGAAGTGAACTCTTTCTGGGAGGCAGATTGGAGTCTCACCAATGCATTCCAAGTAGATTTTCTATTTGAGACTTTACTTTGAGGGCAGCTCCTCCATAACAGATTTTTTTTTTCTTTCTCCTCTTGTTTCCTAAATTCATTCTTTTTTTAGGATTAAGAAAAAAGCTTAAACGTAGTGTTTGCATTTTCTCTATTCGTGGTTAAGAAAGCTCTTGGTAACACTTCTGAGAAAGACTTTATGTATGTGAATTTCTCTTTTTTTGTTTTTGACCATATTTTCAATGGAGGAGTGGCCGGAGCCATGGCCTTTGACAGCTTTATCCTCCAATATAGAAAACCATTCCACCTCCTAATTGTAGTTGGCACACTGTCCCAGTTTAGGAGCCAAGACAGAGCAGTGGGGACCGAGACAATTTTTCCGTTATCTCATACCACTTGTACATGTGGATAATTCATTTTGGTCGTCTAGTGCCTGGAAAATAAGTACATCTCTGCATAAACTAGTCGTAAATTCCCTTGGTTCATGATGTTCAATTATATGCCTATATGTGAACCCAGGAGAAAAAATACAAGGTAGATGGGGCAGAGCCAAGAAAGTCATGCCTTTGAACATAATACACTTATTTGGTGATCCTAGAAGATAAGAAAACTGTGTTTATAGAATAACCAACCGTCCCTCAACTCACAAAAGGGAATGCACTGTATTAGGTTCCTTTTGGTCTTTCTTCAGTGTGTACCACAGTGTCACCATTAGACACATTGGAATAGCCAAGTAATTTTGAGATATCTGGCTTGGTCACAGGTGTACATTTATGCTATATAAAGGACTTTGTAGAACAGCCACATTAAATATAGATCTAAATGCTAAAATTGACGTACCCAGTGCATGGATGGTATCCAGATAAGCTTATTATATGCAAGGTTGTAGGCATCATCTTTTTGTGTAGGTTTCACACTGATGGATGAGCTCTTATTAAATATGAAGTGTGCACTTACAATATGCTAGGCACTATGCAAAATAGGGTGGGATCTTTGCCCTTGAGGAGTTTACGTTCTCTTGGTGCTGCTGGTAAAGGCAAATGGCCTCTAGTTTGTTTAGAACATGCTTGGCTGTCAGAATAATCTTGGCCCAAAGGATCACTTGTCACAACAGTTTTTAGAAGGAGGGCAACACCAAATTTTAAGGCATTGTAGATTTAACTAATTTACATTGTACTAGCTATGCTATTAATAAATTTTTCCAGGGTATGTGTGGGGTGAGAGGGTAAGGAGTGATGTATAGGTAATTTTCTTTAGTGTTAGTAAAAGAAACCACTCGACTCAATAGGGCCTCCACAACATACCACCTTTGTCTTTTCATGGTGTACCCGTCACAAAGTTGGCCAGAAAAATCCATAATAAATAAGGCTGAATATTTCCTTTTCTTAATAATGGCTCTTATTTCTGCTACTATATCATTCCCACCCTTAACAGAATAGATTTGCATACCAGTCTCCCCTGTACCAGTGTGAAATGATCCTAAATTTTACCTTTTTATTTGCTGGTTTTGTACTTCCATTCAAAAACATCATAGGAATAGACATATGGAGAACTTAATTAAAATAGTCATATCTTTTTTCTAAAAGTTTCCAGGTTTTCTGTCTTTCAGTTGCAATATTTCAGTGAAAATAAATTGCATGTACCCTAGCTAAGCCCCATAATCCCTCTGAATCAAGAGGTTTTGTTTTGCATGAACTTGGGTCTGATTAAGAGGCCTTAGGTAAAAATGCATGCTGATCATATAAACAATAATAGCACAAAGCCCACAATCCTAGTCCTGTAGAGCTAGAGTCCTAATTATGCATGATTGAAAATGTCTAGTGTCATATAATTACTAGAAAACTGATATATGCGTTTATATATAACAAAGCAATAGTAACTGTTAAATGAATAGCTTGAATTTACTGCTTGAAACCTCAGTTCTTGTTTCTCTTAAAAAGATGGTTTGCCTCCATCAATAAAGGGAGGTTAGATAAGAAAACAGGGACAGCAGCATGACACTTGGGCTGTTTGGAAGAGGGAGTAGCAGAACTCACCTTTCTTTTTAACCTCTTACCTGATTTATATTAGTCCCCTAAGCATGTTTTTTTAAAATAACAGGGCACGCACTAAGAAGCATGTTGTGTCAATGAATGATTTCTTAGTTGCCTCAACTGTAGCAATCAGAAAGGTGCAGAGTTTCAGAAAGAGTAAGGGTAAGTGAGGCCCAACTGTACTATAGAAAGTAATAACTGGGTCTGTTAAACACGGCAAAAGTGGCCTGAGTGTAAGCCCAGTAAAACTAGTCCTTTGGAGGTGAATAAAATCAATAAGCACAGTGCACACATTTCAGGTGTTCAGTAGCTTTTTAATACAGTATTTTTAGGTAATTTTAGCCACTTAGGCAGCTGTACTGAATTGTACTGGTGTCAACCAGCAATAATGGCTCCCTGCAGCAAAGGAGACTTCCACTTTGCAGGAATTGACCTGAAAATATTGTTGTATCTGTGATGTTATTTCTCTTTAGTTATGTTGATGCATTTTTTAATATATGTGACTTGAAATAGATTTTTAGAGCCAGAGACACAAAATTATTTACCCTTAATGGTCTGATCAGTCAGTCCAATTAAGCTCCGTAAAGTACTCTTGCCCTTCAAGGTGAGTTTATACATCTTCATTTCATTAAATAGATTTTCCACTAACTTCTTTATGTAGGGAGAAAAAAATTAGATGCTCTTCAATTTTAACACTTCAGAATGTTGGGAAATAAAGATTCTTCTGGGGCTTTTGGTGTAACCCCTAGAAGTATATGTGATAATAGCAAACAAGACAAGAATCATCTACTGAAAGCCAAAGAGGTGACAATAAACTTATAATTCTTCCCACAAAGGTTTTACCTCTTAAATTAGCATAACCTCACTTTAGGGCTTACCTTGACATTGTTGGGAAAACTCCATCTTCCAAGTTAAAGGATAAAAGTAACCTTCAAATGGTTCAGAATTGAACTGCTCAGTTCATATTTAGCAAGTTTATTCCCAGTACCTATTGGGAAAATAAAGCTTTACCAAGCCTCTTTACAGTTTTTCTCTTAGCCACTTATTGATAGAATATCTGTGAAATCAAGTTGGAAAATTAAATGTTTATTGATTTTGGCTTAAGAATACAGTAACCATCAACCTTCATTAACCTACTTCTTTTATCTTAAAATTTATCAAGAAACTCTTAAACTTTTAGAAATACTCTTTAAAAGCAAAAGCTCATAAACAGAAGGCCTTTCTTCTAAATGAGATCTCCCTGGAAAACAAAGGCTTATATGTGCTGCGCCATTGTTGAGATGTTGGGTTGTTTTGTTTTTTTCCAGCGGTGGGGAGAAATATCCAAAATAAATGAAAAGAAACTGGAGCCGTGCATGGTAATCTTCCATCCTAAGTAACTGTACTATTCCTGAAGCTGCTTTTAAATTGTTTGACTCTTCTATGTAAAATAAATAATTTGGCATTAGATTAGAAAGGCCCAATGCTGAAGAGCTCACTTCACATACTCTTATGTTGTCTTTAGTGCAGGAAAGATTGTTTACTTAATGTATGCACATGCAGCACTGTAATGTAATCTCTCTACTCCATTGCAGTTATTCTATTTTATAAGTTAATATTGTTAGAATTTCATACCTGAAATTTTGGAAAAGGCAGCTTGCTGTTATATCTATGCATCTTTAGGGTTTGAATGAGAGATTTTATTCTTTTGATGGTGTAAAGAGCAACTTTTTAAAAACCTAAGTTGGAAACTCTGCAACTATGTATAAAACTTTTGGGGTTTGTTTTTGGTTTTTAGCAATAAAGCAGCATGGGCTGAGAACGCACTGAAACTTGACTCTGTGTCATTTGTTACTCAGAATGGGTACCTGCAGTAGTTCTACATATGATTGTGAAAAGGTGAGGTGGGAGCTTTGGAAAATGGAAGAGTCAGAAGAAAGGGATAAGATGACTCAAAGAATGGAATATATTTACAAACAGACCTTATCTCTTCTTCCCTCCCGCATAATTCCACTCTTTAGACTTCCCCGTTGCAGTCAAGGATTCTACCATCCTTGATATCCAAGCTTCCCCATCTCTGGCTGACTTGCTTCCAGCTACATATCCAATCTGTTGATGAAGCTAGGTGGTAGCACAGTGGATAGAGCTCTGGGACCTAGACTCGAAAACTCAAGTTCAAATACGGCCTCAGGTACTGTGTGACCAGCTGCCTGACCTGGGCAAGTCTCTGCTTCAGTTTCCTCATCTTTAAAGAAGGGGATAAAAGCGCTTACCTCACGGGGTTGTTGGTGAGGATTAAGTGAGAATATTTGTAAAGCGCTTATGGTGCCTGGTATATAGTAAATATCCTATAAATGCTTAAGCCCTTCCCTTGTTGAACATGTCATTTTCAACTTCACAATCTCTCTCCTATATGTCCATTTCCACTCAGCCAGGAGATTGGTATAGGCCTTCCTCATCCCTGGACTAAAGCAGTAGCCTTCTTGGTCCCCTTGTATGTCTCTTCCTGCTCCAGTCTATCACCTGCTCAGGGGCCAAAATAATTTTCCTAAAGCGCAGGTCTGACTCACCCCCCTACCTAATGAACTCCAGCGGCTCCCTGTCACCACTAGGATCAAATACCTCATGATGTTTGGCTTTTAAAGCACTTCACAACCCCTCTACCTTTTTTATCTTATACTTTACTCTCCAATCCACTTGTTCAGACCTTGTTACTCCTTGAACATGACACTCCATCCCACTTGACTATGCCTGTCCCGGAAGCTGAGAACGCTCTTCCTTCTTACCTCTGCCTGTGGTGTTCCCTGGCTTCTATCGAAACGTAAGTTCAACCCTTTAACCCAGCAATACCACTTCTAGGTCTGTATCCCAAAGAGATCATACAAATGGGAAAAGGACCCATGTGTACAAAAATATATTTATAGCAGCTCTTTTTGTGGTGGCAAAGAATTGGAAATTGAGGGGATGCCCATCAGTTGGGGAATGGCTGAACAAGCTGTGATATATGAATATAATGGAATACTATTATGCTGTAACAAATGATGAGCAGGCAGACTTCAGAAAAACCTGGAAAGACTTAGGTGAACTGGTGCTGAGTGAAGTGAGCAGAACCAGGAGATGTTGTACATAGTAATAGTCACATTATGCGATGACTAAGTTTGATAGACTGATCTCTTCTTAGCAATGCAAGGATCTAAGACAACTCCAAAAGATTCATAATGGAAAATGCTGTGCACATCTAGAAAAAGAACTATGGTGTCTGAATGCAGGTGGAAGAATACTATTTGCTCTCTTTTTTTGTTCTTTCTCATGGTTTCTCCCATTGGTTCTAATTCTTCTTCACAACATGACTAATGTGAAAATATGTTAATAGGAATGTATATGTTGAGCCTATATCAATTTACACACCATCTTGGAGAGGAGGGAGGGGAGAGATGGGGAGAAAATTTGGAACTCAAAAACTAAAAATAAATATTTATTTAAAAAAAAACTAACAGGGGCAGCTAGGTGGTGCAGTGGATAGAGCACCGGCCCTGAAGTAAGGAGGACCTGAGTTCAAATCCGGCCTCAGACCAAACACTTGACACTTAACTAGCTGTGTGACCCTGGGCCTTAACCCCAATTGCCTAAGCCAAAAAAAAAAAAAAACCAATTTGTAAAGTTATTTGTTAAGATCATTAAGCATAATAAAAGAAAGAGAAAATATAGCTATCTCTCAATTTACAGAATAGTTATGTGCCTGAAAAAAATTACTAGACAGTGAAATTCTGATTATTGAACTTGTTTTCTCATTAACTATTAGATTGTAAGCTCCTTGAGAGTATATCTTCATTTTTCATCCTTGTATCTTCAATACCCATCACAGTGCCTTGAATATAATTGGGGTTTAATAGATGTTTAATAGATCTTAAAAAATTGGGGTTTAATAGATTTTTATAGTTTAATAGATCTTAAAAAAAAAAAAGACTAAGCTTACATCCTACCTTCGAAGCTTTTCTTGGTTCCCCACCCCCCACCCCACCTCACTCCCATGGCTAGTACCTTCCCTCTGAGATTTCCTACCATTTACATTGTATATATCTTGTATATACATTGTATGTTGTGTCTCCCATTAGAATGTAAGCCTGAAGGCAGGGACCATGTTTTTACCATTCTCTGTAACTCCAGAATGTGCCTGGCACATAGTAGGCACTTAAGAAATACTTGTTGACTGACTTGACAATACCACCTATATGAACAGCTCACATTCACATAGTATTGTAAAATTAGTAAAGCACTTTTTTTTTTTTAGGCAATTGGGGTTAAGTGACTTGCCCAGGGTCACACAGCTAGTAAGTGTCAAGTGTTTGGTCTGAGGCCTAATTTGAACTCAGGTCCTCGTGACTTCAGCACCGGTGCTCTATCCACTGCGCCACCTTGCTGCCCCCTATAAAGCACTTTGTTCACAATAGTCCTGTAAGGTAGATGGTAAAGTCACTCTCTCCACTTTATGGCTAAAGGAGCAGAGCCTAGTGCCAGGTCTTCTGATTTCAAAGCCAATGCTCTTTTCACAATGACACACCACTTGGAACATAAAAGGCTATATTTTAATGAAACAATTAGTAGTTGATAATGTCATCAGAATCATCAGAAAAAATAAAATGGGAACATAATATATTGTAGTAAACAGAAGGGCGTTATGAACAAAATCCATTTAAATATACTTGGGTAGGGGGCAGAGGGAGAATGAGTTAAGGTTAGTGGGGGCAGGAGTCTCATCTTTCATCAGTTTTTCAGTGAAAGGAGGGCCGGGAATGCTGTCTTAAGGATGTGATAGAAGGGATTCCCTGTAGTATGGGTTGGATGTAGTGGTCATCCAACTTTGATTGAAGATTTTGGGGGCAGGAAGGGGAGACTATATCCCAAGGCAGACCGTTTCACTCTAGGACTGAATTTTTTCTTTTTATCAACTGCTTCTCTACAAACCCATTCTTCTCAATTCTGCCCTATGCCCAAGAACAGATCTAATCTCCACAAGATAACTCGTGTCTCCACAAAGTCTTCTTTTCTCAAGGTTATGGAACCCTAGTTTCTTCAGCTGATCCTGGTACAGCCATATCAAGATCCTTCCCCATCATGGTAACCCTCCTCTAGACATCAAAATTCACCAGTGTGTTTCTCAAAACTAAACACAGTCAGGTGGGGCAGTGGATAGAACTTTGGCCATGGGAGTCAGGAAGACCCGAGTTCAAATCTGGTCCCAGACACGCAACACTTAATAGCTGTGTGACCCTAGGCAAGTCACTTAACCCTGATTGCCAAGCCAAAAAAAAAAAAACCTAAACAATCATAAAATGGATAATTTTGATTATATTAAAAAAAGTTTTGCACAAAACATGCAGCCAAAATTAGAAGGAAATCAGGAAATGGGGGGAAGTTTACAAAAAGTTTCTCTGATAAAGGTTTCAATTCTCAAATATAAATGGAACTGAACCAAATTTATAAAGATAAGAGGCATTCCCCAATTTATCAAAGGATAGGAACAGGCAATTTTCAGAAGAAACCAAAGCTATCAAGTCATGAAAAAATGTTCTAAATAACAACTAATTAGAGAAATGCATGTTAAAATAACTCTGAGGTTGTCATACCCATCATATTAGTTAACATGACAGAAAAAGATGACAAATGTTGGAAGGGATTTTTCCTCAGAAATAGGTACACTATTGCACTGTTGATGGAGCTGTAAATCGGTCCAGTCATTCTGGAGAACAATTGGGAACTACACTCAAAAGATGATAAAACTCTGCATACCCTTTGACTCAGCAATACCTCTGTAAGGACTATAAGCCAAGGAGATCAAAGAAAAAGATAAAGGACCTACATTTACAAAAATATTTATAACAGCTCCTTCTGTGGTGGCAAAGAATTGGACACTTGAGGAGATGCCCATCAATTGGGAAATGGCTGAACAAGTTATGGTACATGAATGTGATGGAATATTATTGTGCTAAAAGAAATGAAGCGGGGGCAACTAGGTGGTGCAGTGGATACAACACGGGCCGTGGAGTCGGGAGGTTGAGTTCAAATCTGGCCTCAGACACTTGACACTTACTAGCTGTGTGACCCTAGACAAGTCACTTAACCCTTAGCTAGCCAAAAAAAAAAAAAGTGAAGGGTATACTTTCAGATAAACCTGGGAAGATTTATATGAGCTAATGCAAAGTATTAGAATATTGTACACAGTTAACAGCAATATTGTAACAATGATCAACTGTGGAAGACTTAGCAATTCTGATTAATACAATAATCCAAAACAATTCCAAGACTCATGATGAAAAATGCTATCTACCTTCAGAGAATGAAAGACTGAAGCATTTAATTTTTTTTGCCACGTGGCTGATGTGGAAATGTTTTGTCCTATGTATAGTGGTTATTTCTTGCCTTCTGGGAGAGAGAGAATTTGGAACTTAAAAACAATAAATTAACAATAAAGATCAAAATAAAATTTAAAAACTAAATATGATCCTGCAGGTGTGGTCTGGACAGGGTGAAGTGGGACTATTTCCCTAGTCCTGGATACCGTGTCTCTCAATGAAGGCAAAGATCACTTAGCTTTTGAGACTATTCATATTGCATTGTTTACTCATGCTGAGCTTGTATTATAAAGCAACATTATTGTCCTGCTGGAAAAATACAGATGCTAACCTTTGTCTGGCATTGAAAACCCTCCACAATGGGGCTCCCATCTATTTTTCTAGCCTTATGACATGCTACTCCCTCCACACTTGGAATGCTTTCCCTTCTTATCTCTGCCTTTCTATAATGTTTTAGCTCAAGTGCTGCCTCCTGTGTGAAGCTTTCCCTGATACCATTTTCTTTTTCTCTTCTAACTTCTTTGAAGATGTTATATCTCCCAGCAATACATAAGTTCCTTGAGGGCAGGGATGATATATTTATATTTGTATGCTCAGCACTCAGTATTTATAATGTCTTGCACAACATATGCACTTAATGTTAGTTGAATGAAATTAAAACCCATACAATTGTTTTCAGATTAACCATCCCCATCTTGTTTGTGAAGGCATTTATTTGAACACAAGTCTAAGACTTTACATCTACTCCTATTAAACTTCATCTTACTACATTCAGCCAAATGTTATAATTTATCAAGATCTTTTTGCATCCTGATTCTGCCTTGTCTTACTTATTAATAAAATTTAGAGAAGATAAAACCGTCATGTTATCTCTGCCTTTATCCAAGGCATTTTCATCGGCTATCCCCCACACCTGGAATGTTCTCCCTCTTGGCTTCTCTGCCTTCAAGTTCCAGGTAAGATCTCACCCTCTATAGGAAGCCTTTCCCCATCCCTCCTAATTCTAGTGCCTTTCCTCTACTGATTATTTCCAATTTATCCTGTATACATCTTGTTTGTATATTTGCATGTTGTCTCCCACATTAGACTGTGAGCTTCTTGAGAGCAGAAACTATTTCTGCCATTCTTTGCACCCCAGAAGTTAGCACAGTGCCTGGCACATATGAGGTATTTAATAAATGTTTATTGACTAGCAAAAATATTAAACTAGAAATTCCTTTGTAATAATAAATACACAGCACATCACAATTTTCTCCAAGTTCTTTTAATAGCTTATTATTTAAAAAAATAAGTAGAGATTCATAGGTAAGAAAAATAAGAAAGACAAACAAGAAGCTGCAAAAATACAGTGTATTGAAATTTCAGCAATATTTATATAAACAATTGCTTTGTACAGGTTTAAAATGAAATTAATATCCTGTTCACTTTGAATTGATACTTCAAACAAGAGACACATTTGGAAGACAATCTTGAGTTTGAGGCACATACAGCCCACCATAATTACTAATAACCTTTAAATTTATAGTCATAAATATTATTTTCTTTTTTTTTTAAAAGGTACTATATTGACACTGACAAGCTGAAAAAAAACTTTTTTTTAACATAACTGAATTCTGAAGCACCACAAAATGGTCAACATTGAAGGAAAGTCTCAATAAGCTTACTTGGTAAAAAATGTTCTTAAAAACGAATTACTTTATGAAACTTGAATCTTGATGTACATTCCTGGTTTTTCAAAGCTTTCTCCTTACCTCCTTTTACTTTCCAGTTGCAATTTATCAATACATCTGGTTAACCAGAAGAGAAGGAAAACTTAGGGGTAGGAATTTGCCAGTCAGAAATCAACCAAAGTCTAGAGAGGGTACACAGACATCATTAGATACTTCCTGAGATCACAGTACAAGATAAACCTACTCTTAAAGGTTTGTTTCTGATTCAAATGTTAATCTAGCTCTACATCCAATGGTCCATGGATAACCGTCTTCAGGTCCTCAATTATTGTTGTTAAGTTAGAGTCCATCATCATAATCTTCTCTTTCAGCTAGGAAGCAAACAGTAATCCAAAAAATTCAGCATATATTAAACTCTCTGGTGATAAAAGAGCGTCTTTACATTTAAGCTAGGTCACTGGCAATATTCTTCCAAGACTTAAGTTGTATATTAGATCCATTTCTGGGATCATGGAAACCATATCAAGGTTTACACTGTTTTTGTTTTTATTATAAAATTGAAAACCCTCCAGAAAACACTCAAGAGCAAAAGGAAAATTAAACAGAATCTCCAGGTTAATATGGAATAATTTAGGAGCAATAAAGAATAGAGACAGCAATATATGTTGCACAATCTTATTTTTATTATGTCCTTCCAAATGGATATTTTCTCTATATCATTTCCTAAGTCTTAACCTATTTATTGTAAGATGCAATTCTGTCATTAATAGTGCAACAACATTCCATTCCACTGACATACGACAGTTTATTCAACCATTTCCCAATCACTGGACATTAGAATTTTTTTCCCCTTATTTTAATAAGTACTAGTTACTACTATTTTTCAAAATCATCAAAGCCTTAATGTCTCACAAATACTAATATGTTTCATTGTTTAGTATATTTATCAGAGGTAATAAAGAATTCAAATTAACTCCAAAACAGCCAACAGAATTTTTTTAAAAGTTCTAAAGAATCTCCAAACTTAGGCAAGACCTATTTCCAGATAGATACATGTATTTTAAGCCTGTATAATCCAGATAAGCAGAGAGGTGAATTCAGAATAGAGGGCTTAAAATTTATAAACTCATGGTCCTTCAATTTCAAATATAAGGAGACTTTTTCCTAAGCATAGAAAGAAAAAGGATATACAATGGGGTTTTATTGGACTGTTTGCTGAAGTACAAATTTCTAGCCTTGTCAGATGAACCCATATTCCAACAAAAGTTCAAAAATGTATTCCAAAGCCAAATATAAAGGATTATGGGTTATCAGTGGAGACACAGCCATCGGAGACACTGGACCTCGGGAAGCCAGAGGCTCTTGGGGACTCAAAGACTGGGAGCTAAGTACCTGATCCACATTCAGCTCCTCATCTTGAGAAGAGGCTATAGAGAAGGAAACAAGTACGTATTTGGTCTAGTTTCTAGTGACACAAACATCAGTCATCATCTGCCGCTGCAGAGCTCTCAGAACTGTACGAAATCTTGCTAGGGTACAGAGGAAGGGCTTGTGCCCTGTGGGACTCCCATCTACCAGAAATGCTGAGTTCCAGGGTACCAGAGGTACTAAGTAGGTAGCCCTACACTTCTCAGAATTCGGAGACCACGACCTAAGTGTTAGCTCAGTTTGAAGGGTAACATCCAGGTGTGCCCAATTCCCTGCTTAAAAGATCCAAGCTCAGCCCAGAGAACCCAAACGCCGCGTCCTTACTATTCCCCGCTGCCTCCACAGCTGCCTCAGCACAGGCATGGAGGCGTTTAGCCCTCTGCCCTTCACGATACTCTGCTCATCACAGAACTCCAGAGGGCAGGGGTCTCTTCTTCCCCCTCAACCGGCTCATCTCCCAAACTCGGAATGGGTAAGGGAAGCAAGGGTCGGAGTTTGCCAGGCAGAGTCACAGTCTGCCCAAGTCCCCTCCCTATCCATTCAGCCCTCCTTTTCTGAGCTTTCCTTCCATTGTGTCCTCTCCCCATCATTCACCTCCCCTCCACCTTGGATCTCCTCCTTTCCCTCTCCTTCCTTCTACCGTATTCAGAGAAGGCTGGCTTCCCCTCCAACAGCTGGCCTCTCCAGGCTTATTCTTTCATGTTCCTCAACACCCTGGCTATACTTCTGGGTTTCTCATGGCTCCATTTATTTTTTTATTTCATTTCATTTCTTTCAGTTAGCCAAAATCTATTCTCATAGCCACTTTCAGACTTTCCCTCCGACACCATCATGAAACAACTGTTCCTTTGGCTTCCATTGGGATCCAAATTCTTGAGGCAGTCATGTTCTGGTTTCCATATCAATTCTCCTTCTTTCTCAAGAAGTCTAGACCTGGCTCACCAACTTCCTCTTCATCCCAATGAGGTCTTCAGCAAACATGCTGGTGTCTCCTAAAAAGTGCCCCGGGCTCCCCATTTTACCCCTCCTCCCATAACCTACATCATTACTCCCTCTGCATCTCTGCCCCCCACAGGAAAAGTCTTATCTTCGATCTTATCATCACCCTTTACTGGGGTTATCTCCAGGATCTTGAATTCTGCCTTTCTTCTCTCTGACCACAGCTTCCTATCCCTTCAATCTCTTTGTCTGCCCACTCCTCTTCTTTATCCTCACTGTCACTTCAAGTCCCTGCACCCCTCCCCTGTTCTACAGGCTCCTGCTACAGTCTTACTTTTTTTCCCCAAACACATTCTTGGTTGACCACTTCAATTATATACCTACGACCATGTGATTACTAAAACTAATGCCCCTTTCCCAGCCTCAATCTTCTCGACCTCTCTCCAGTTTTTGATGCTTATTTACCATACCTCTTTTTACTGGATACTCTTCCTACCTCGCTTCTGTGATAACTGTCTCTCCTAGTTCTTCTATGCATTTGGCTGCTCCATCTTAGTCTCTTTTGATGAATTACACATCCATCTCTTGTCTGTTGAGTCGGAATGCCTTCCATAACTCTGTATGGAGCCCTGATCTCTTCCTAGTGATCTGCTCCCCTGAGTTCAAGGATCATCTCTATGCAAATAATTCCCGAAGTTATAAATCATTATAAATTAATTAAAAGTAAAATAAATAATATAAATAAAATAAAGCATTAATCTCTCTCCAGTCCCATATCATCAACTGCTTACCAAACAGCTCCACCTGGATTTTCCATCAGCAACTAAAACTCAACATGTCCAAAATGGAACTTATTTTCTTCCCTCAATATATCCCTCCTCCAAATTTCCCTGTTAAAATTGAAGACGTCACCATCTTCCTGGTCATCCTTTATTCTTCCCCACTCCTCACCCTCAATAGTCAATCATCTGACAAGTGTTTCTTCTACTGCCACAATATCTCTTGCATCCATCACTTTCTCCGTATCCACATAGCCAATGCACAAGTTCAGGCTTTCATCACCTCTCATAAAAATGGCATAAATAGCGTGTCCCTGCTAATATTCTTTCCCCTCTCCAATCCATCCTCCACAAGGCTGCCAAATTAATATTTCTAACACAAAGGTCTTGTTCATATTATTCCCTTGTCAAAAAAAACCTTTAGTTTCTTCTAGGACAAAATACAACCTCCTCAACCAGGAACTTGATACCCAGCCCTCTCCAAAAATAGACTTGCCCTAACTTTTCAAATATTTCATTGTACTCCCTGCCGCACCTCCCACCCCTCATACAATCTATGTTCTGGCCAAGCTAGTTTGTTAGTACCTTCTTGAACTCAATATTCCATCTCCTACCTTTTTATTTCTTTAGATAGACTGTCCACTACGCATGAAGTGCACTTCTTATCTAAGCCGCCAAGAGTCCCTAGTTTTCTTCAAGCCAAGGGCCAGCACCATGTACTTGAAACCTTCCCTGAATCTTATATTTATGTGTACGTGCAGATGCTGTATCCCCTGGAGAGAACAACGGTTCGATGATTGTTTTATTTTTGATTTTGTATCTCCAGCTCTCAGAAGTCCTAGAGAAATAGTTGGCACTTAATGTTTTAAAAATTCCAATCTATCCACCTGAGATCCATTTCTATTAGTGAAAATCATCAAGAGGATATTTAAAAAAGAAAACACAATAAAATGAAAGTTTACCTTTGAAATTTGAGCATTTAGATGCTTAGTAGGAAATTCCATCTCAGATGCATTTACTATAGATTTTGTTTTTAAAAGGTAGCTGTAAGAACACAGACAGGTCATTAGTATTAGTTTCCTTCACTTAACAGAGTATATTCCAACAACACTGCCTACAAAACCAATTTCTATGGAGCAAATCCTACATTGTTACTGACCAGCATAAGTAAGAGAACAGAGGGTGGTGGAGAGACTTGAGGTCACAGTGAGTATAAACAAAAATTCCAGTTATGCAACAGATAATGGAATAGTGAAACACAGTGGGAAATAAAAATGTGGCAGTAGTGAAAAGAGAATCAGGTATGGGTAATCCCCAGGATCTTCTAAAGAAAAGAAACCCAGAAACTGAGTATAATCTTTCAGGGGGAAAAATGGACAGTCAATGAAACAGAGGACTTTCAAGCATTCTTGATGAAAAGACCAGGGCTGAATAGAAAATCTGACTTTCAAATACAAGACTGAAGAGAAGCAAGAAAAGGTAAACAGGAAAGAGTAATCATGAGAGACTTATTAAAGTTGAACTGTTTACATTCCTACATGGAAACATGATATTTGTAACTCATGAGACCTTTCTTAGTATTAGGGTAGCTGGAGGGATTATATATAGACAGAGGGCACAGGGTGAGTTAAATATGAAGGGATGATATATAAAAAATTAAATTAAGGGGTGAGAGAGAGAATTGTACTGGGATGAAAAGAAAGGGAGAGATAGAATGGAGTAAATTAGCTCACATAAAAGAAGCAAGAAAAAGCTTTTACAGTGGAGGGGAAGAATCGGGAGGCGAGATGGAATGAGTGAATCTTAACCTCATCAGATTTGGCTTAAGGAGTGAATAACATAAACACTCAATTGGGTACAGAAATCTATCTTACCTTACAGGAAAATAGGAGGAAAGGGGATAAGAGAGGGAAGGTGGGGATGATAGAAGGGAGGGCAGATTGGGGGAAGGGGTAATCAGAAGCAAACACTTTAGAGGAAGGACAAGGTCAAAGGAGACAATAGAATAAACGGGAGAGCAGAACAGGATGGAGGGAATTATAGTTAGTATTTTACAACATGACTACTATGGAAGTGTTTTGCATGACTACACATATATAACCTATATTGACTTGCCTTCTCAATGAGGATAGGTGGGGAGGGAGGAAGGGAGAGAATTTGGAACTCAAAGTTTTAAAAACAAATGTTAAAAATTGTTTTTACATGCAACTGGGAATAAGATATACAGGCAATGGGGTATAGAAATCTATCTTGCCCTACAGGCAAATAGAAGGGGAAAAGGATAAGAGAAAGGGGGAGGGGGGTGATAGAAGGGAGGGCAGATTGGGGGAAGGAATATTCAGAATCCACACTGTCTTGGGATGGGGGGAGGGGAGAGATGAGAAAATTTGGAACTCAAAATCTTGTGGAAGTGAATGTTGAAAACTAAAAATAAATTTTAAAAAAAAGAGAGAAAAAAAATAACATTGAATATTCCAGAAAAAAAAATTAATGAGACTGCACCGACCACTAAAAAATTAAATAAAAGAAACCCAGGCCCAATTAGTGGCACCAGGCAAATGGTCAGTCTTGTTCCTTACTACCAGCTCCCACGATGCTGCCCCTCTCTCCCCTTGCTCTTAACAGCTTCCCCTCAATGTAGGTATTCCTGGTCCTAAAGTATGTAGTGTCTACTGATACCAAATAAGTTAAGACTGAGTTGGGGAGAAGGTGTCCTTGTTCCCAAATCCCTACAGTGGTTAGGAGGAAGATATATTTCTGGCATCTCTGAAAGCTATTTCCAATAGAAACACTGCTAAACATGGTGATTAGGTTGTACGGTACAATAACTACAATACCATAATTCAAGTATATTATGGCTTAAGTAGGCCAAAGTGGAAACCTTGTCACTATAACACTATATGGAAAAATGCTTTTGCAGTTTCAAACAATTCACTAAAATAGGAACTTACGCGTAAATTTACCTAAGGGTTATGTTCTTAGACAAAAATTACAAAGTATCTTTCCTTCACTGAGAAGCAGCATGTCGTAGAAAAAGAGCACTGGTCTCTGAGAGGAGGCCTGGGTTCAATCATGATCTGGACACCAATTTACTATATGACCTAGACAAGTCATTTACCCTGAGACTCAGTTTCTTCAAATGTAAAGGATTATATATGTAATACCTACTGCAGAGTTTTTGTTTTGTAAACCTTAAAAGCACCATAAAAATGCAGGTTCAGGGGTCTATCAGATTTAAAACTAAAGAGTCAGAACATTTTGAATAACTCTTTCATTTTACAAAGTAACTTGTCTAATTCTTGTCCTTCAGTTTAGCTTTTGCTTGTCTCTAAAAATTATAAATAGCTATTTAGAAATTGTAACTGAAGCAATGTTAATGACAACATACCTACTAAATTAGTGGTTTTAGAAGAAATTACAATTACCTTTAAACTATTCTAATGAAGAGATGTAATTTAAAATATTATATAGGGAAATATGAAACAGTAGTAATAGAATATTATTATTATTGCTTAATAACTACTCTGTAGCCAACCCCAACCCTATCCAGTAAGGGCACTAGATGTAAGAAAGTAAGCCCTAAGGCACAATCATAAATTGACTGGATTACAGCGTACCATGAATCCTCTACATAAAGGCTGGTAGAAATGTGAAAATGTACTCTCATTTGGTTTTTTTTTATGATGGTTGTTGGGGGAGGTGAGTGGAGAAGGGTTGGTTTTTAATTTTTTTCCCCTCATGTTGCTACTGCCCATATTTTTTTTTTTGACAGGGTCTCTCCATCTCACTCAGATTGGGATGAAATTCTGACCTGCTGTTTCTGACCAGCATTGGTTCACCCCTCCTTGGGCAGCCTGTTGGTCTCCTGCTCCTGGAGGTTCATTATATCGATGGTGAGTTTAGATACTCAACCATTATTAGCCCTCCTGTAAAGGACTACACTCAGAACTCCAGATCAGGCACCCTCAGGAGCAGATATTACAGTCATGTTCCACCACACCTTGCCTACTGCATTTTGACAGCTTCTACAGTGATCTGAGGAGCTACTCAGTTTTATGAAAATCAGTCACATTATTGGCATTGAACATATTCTACGAGAGGCAACATGGTGCAGTTGATTCTGGACTTGGAATCAAGAGATGTGGATTTAGATCCTGCTTCAGACTCTGATTTTGGGACTGGGGCAAATCATCTAACCATTCAGTCTGTTTCCTCATCTGTAAAATGACAACAATAACACTTGTACTACCTACCTCAAAAGGTTGTGAGAAAAGTGCTTTCCAAACTTTAAAGAAAAAAGTCAATTCTAATACTATTAGACCACACTTGATTTTCTGTTTTCTAGAGAGGAGACACAGAGGATTTAAGAGGTGCAAGAGGCTTTTTAAAAAGCCCATCTGACCCAACCCCGTCAGTTTATAGATACAGAAACTACAGAGGTCCACAGAATGACCTGCCAAAGGTCATACCCCTATAGTTAGGAGAAGGGCCAAGATTAGAATCTAGTTTTCCTGACTCTCAATCCCAGTACTCTTTAAATGCTTCATTTAATTCTAAATAGAAATTTCATAATGGCAGAAACTAGAAACTGCTAATCAAGTTTCCAGACTGTAACACCACCAGATTTTATTATCTTGAGCCCCCGATGGAAAAAAACTATAGAAATCTTGTGTTTTCTTTTTTACTGGATACAAAACAAGATGTCACTAAAGAATGGACTGAGCAAAATAAAGCTAGAATTTTCTCCCCATTCCATACCAATTTTATTCCATAATTGTCACACACTGTGGGGTTTTTTCCTCAATCCAAAAATTGGTTTATACCCTTTCATTGCATAATTGTCACATGGTGGATGGTATAATTCTGTTTGTCACACCACTTAAAAGGTAAACAGAGCAGCAATGTATTCACCAGTGGCATATGGATACACACTTCTCTCTCGCACATCAAAAGCCTAGAATTCTCAGCCCACCCGCATTGTCAGTATTCAATTTTAACATATATTCACGAGTATTCTGTGCATCCTCATCTTGCACCGAAGACAGTTTAGTAATAAATGATTTTTAAGTAATACTGGCACAACTTTTTAAAGCTTCACATAATGGTCACACCCCACTTTTTTGGAACAGATTTGTCATAAAATCTTTGACGATTATGCGGTGAAACTTGGTACTTTAGAACCTAGCTAATTTGCTCAAATAGGAGTTAATTATATAGAAAAAATGAAATGGTGTCTTTAATAATAATAAAAGCAAGCACTTATGTAGTACTTTAAGGTTTATAAGGCATTGCACATGTTATCTCATTTTCTTGCACTATTAAAAACAAGAGATCTCTTCTGAGGATATCCGTCAAGGAAAATATTTAGAAATTATTCTGTTTAAACATCCCAAGATTTCCTTACTAAAAGAATAGCTGTATTCAGTACTATTTGGCATACTAACCATCACATGCCCTGTTTTGTTTAGGTTTTTTTTGTTTTGTTTTGTTTTTTGGTGAGGTTAAGTGACTTGCCCAGGGTCACACAGCCTGTAAGAGTAAGTAAGAGGCCCTGTTTAATATACTCCCTACAACAAAGCACCCTGATTCTCTGAACATTCTCATTTATTTAATAAAAATTAAAGTCTACTTACCACACAATGCTGTTCTTAAAAAGGCAGAAGAGACCCTTCAAGTCAGAAAGTGTTGCATATGTAGAATAAAGTCTGAAGCCTACAGAAAGCCCACAAGAATGGCAGAATAAAGGGTTGTAGGTACTGAAAAACAACCAGAAAGATAATCAGGAAAACCGTAACACAAAAGTTAGTCAGTCTCAGGAAGCTACCCAGTTTCCACTGTCCCCCTCTATCATCCACTTCTAGAACCATAATCAAATCACCTTTGTCATTGCTCCCGAAAAGAGTGTGTCAATCAACTCCCCTAAGGGTCTACTCATCATCCTCATAATTTTCCAAATCAAAAATCTCTCTCCCCTGGCCACCACTGCCCAAGATTTGTTCTCTCACTCACTCAGATATAAACTCCTGAGAGCAAGGACTGTCTTTGTTTTTGGGTGCTTTTTTCATTCATTCATTGCCATAAAAATCCAGCCAGTCACTAAGCATTTAATAAGCACTTACTATATGCCAGACACTATGTTGAGTGTTAAGGATACAAAGAGAGGCAAAGACAATCCCTACCCTCTAGGAGCTCACATTCTAATGAGGGAGGTATATGCAGCAAACACTTCATCCCGTAAAACAAAATACAGGACGAATTGGAGGTAATCAACAGAGGAGAGTCACTAACATTAAGAGGGATCAGGAAAGGCTTCCAGTAAAAGGTAGAATTTTAGCTGGGGCTTGAAGAAAGCCAGGGAAGTCAATCGGCAGAGAGTAGAACAGAAATAACCCCAGGCATGTGGGACTAATCCAGAGATGGAGTATCTTTTGTGAGGAACAGCCAGCAACACTGTATGTCACAAATTGGGAGGGTTGTGAATGAGATGTGAGGTGGTAGAAGTCTGACAATTTAGGAGGGGACCAGGTTATTCAAGGCTTTGAATGCCAAAGGATTTATATTTGATCCTGATGGTGATAGGAAGCCGCCGGAGTTGAGTGAATAGGATGGTTAACACGGTTAGACCTGTACTTTAGGAAGATCAATTTGATAGCTGAATGGAGGATAGACTGGAGTGGGGAAAGACTTGAGGCAAAGGGCCCAACTGGAAGAGGTGATGAGGGCCTGTACCAGGAAGTGTCAGATGAGAGAAGGGGAACTATTAGAAGACATTAGAAAGGCAAAATCAATGATATGCGAGGGTGAGAGTAAGTGAGAAGCTAAGGATGACACCTAGGTTGGGAGCCTGAGTGACTAAGGCGTTAGTGGTACCATCAACATTAATAGGGAAGTTCAAAAGTGGGGAGGATTTAGGGGAAAAGATGAAATCAGTTTTAAACATGTTGAGTTTTAAGATAGCTACTGGACATCCACTCCAAGATACCCAACAGCTGCCCATTAGAGATGTTAAACTGGAGGTCCAGAGAAAGGTTATGACTAAATAAGTAGGTTTAAGAATAAGCAGCATAAAAATAACTAAATCCATAGGTAATCTAACCTAATGGTAAAAAAAAAAAAATTGTGCACTTGACACTTGCTAGCTGTGTGACTCTGGGCAAGTCACTTAACCCCAACTGTCTCACCTCTCAAAAAAAAAATTGTGGATACTGACTGCAAACATCAATCATAGCTGCGTTTCAAATTTTTAAAATTATCATTGAAAAGATAAGAAATTATATTGTAGTATCAAATACATAAAATACTTAAGATCACAAATATTATACTATAAACTTGCCATCATCATGTCAATTACTAACTAATTGAAGGAGAAAAAAATAAAACCAAATATCTCCTGGTACAGCCAATGGTCTCTCTGTGGCAGAACTTGATTAGAATATTGACAATTACAGTGAAAATCAACTTTATTTGAATGCACTGATAATAATATAAGCCAGTTGCATTCAAGATGCAATATAATCTGGCTCTAATTCAACTTTCAAGTAATATTTCACCCTGCTTCCCTTCATACATCCAGCCCAAGTGGGCTTAACACAAATGGACAGGATCTCAGAAACCAATTCAACAAGCATTTACTGAAGGTTTACTGTGTGCTGGAGGTACAAAAACAAAAATCAAACAGTTTCTCTGCTCAAGTTTAGAATCCTACTCCACCCAATAGCTGACAAGTGGTCAGCTGTCCAGCCTTTTGGCTTGAAGATTTCTAAGAAAGGGAAAATCACCAGGTTCTGAGGCAAGTGTGGACAGCTTTAATTGTTGGGAAATTGTTTCTTATATCTTACTTAAATCGGCCTCTCTGCAATTTCTATCTACTGTTTCTACTTCTTCCTCAGCAAGTCTAATCCTTTCACATAACAGCTTATAAGTCCCTAACAACGGCCTTCATGAAACCCTAAGTCTTTTGTTCATTAGGCTAACACCACATGGCATAGTCTCTGTCCTTTTCACCCTCCTCTGGATATACTCCAGCTTATTTAATATCCTTCCTAAAAATGTAAGGACTGGAAGGCAGCCTGACCACCTGTGTTCTAGATACAAGGCTTCTCTTAAGGCACCAAAAAGATGTTGTCTAGTCATACCTCCTTTGAGGTTAATTTTTGTTTCTCAACTGTAAAACTTTACATTTACCTCCATTACATTTCACCTTATTCATTTTGGCCTATCAGTCTAATGTGATGAATCCTGAATCTGTCATTCAATACATTAGTAACTGCTCCAAGCTTCACAGCATTGACAAATTTGACTACTAGTTACAGATAAGTTGCTGATTTGCATAGAGTATCCCTTTCCAGACAGCTCCTCACAGGCAAAGTTTAAAAAAAAAAAAAAAAAAAAAGGAGGGGGGAAGAGGTGGAAAAGAAAGGAGTATAAAATAGTAGAAAGGTCATATAAAATGGAAAAATAAATGGAAGAAAATAAACTCTTTTATTCTAGCACATTTAAATATCTCTCATTATAATTTTATCAAATCAGAAACCACAGACACATTTCAAACAATTAGTACCTACCTGCCCAGGAGAGCACCTTCAATGCCAACCAGTAAGGACTTATCCAAAATGACATTATGTGTGATCCCTAGGGAGAAAAACACTAATAAGTTTCTGACTCTCTGCTAGTATTAATTAGATTTCTCCATCTAGTATCTTCTGGCCTGATTCATTCCTCCTTCACCTTTCTCAACAAAACAAGAGACAATTAAAAAGCTCCCACTACATGTAAAGTAAGGTATACTATGCCTGGAGATACAAAGGCCAAAAAAAAAAAAACCTCTGTCCTCAAGGGGCATGCATTCTAATGGAAAAATACAAGATGTGCACACAGATAAGTTAAACACAAGATAACTTGAGAAGGGAAAGAACACTAATTGTGGTTATCAAGTAAAGACTAAGAGAAGATGAGTCCCAAACTGAACTTGGAAGTTAAAGGCTCTGTGCAGACCAAGCTAAGGGCTGCCTATATTTCAGGCATGAGGAAAGTCCTATGTGAAGGTGCAGAAATGGAAAGTGAAATATTTGGGGAATCTTCACTTTGGTTGGAATGTAAAGAAATATGTCTGGAAAGGTAGCTTGGAACCAGATCATGGAAAGGGAAATGAAAAGGCTGAAGATTTTGTATTTTATCCTAGAGACAATATAAAGTCAATAAAAGTTTCTGAGCAGGGGAAAGTCAGGCCTGTGTCTGAGGAAAACTTTTGGCAGCTCTGTGGAGGACATGTTGAAGCAGGAGAGTCTAGAAGGAAACTACTAGGACACTTTTGAAATAGGAGGAATGCATGGAAAAAGGCCTGGAACTAGGATGTCAGCTGTGGGAAAGGAGAGAACTGGAGAGATGGCAAAGAGGTTGTAAGATGACTTGGTTCATCAGATGTGGGGGCAGGGAGAGAGAAACAGGAACAAAGAGTCAAGAACAAATCCTAGGTTAATCATACTTTACAATTCTAGTACAAATCTCAAAGTAAATGGGGAAATTTCAAAGAAAGGATTGATGAAGAGTGGGAAGTAATCAGTTCCATTTTGAACACATTAGGTTTGAGATACCAGGTGACATCTAGGTGATGTCCAGCAGGCAGCTGGCTAGGCTTTGCGTGACTATTAACTCCAGGGAAGCAGGGGTAGATATGTACATCTGGGAGTCACATATGTACAGATAATAATTAAACAAATGGAAAGTGATCATCAAAGAATAGAGTATAAAGAGGTTAAGAGAACAGAGCATAACACTGAACCTTGGAGGATACTCACATGTGGTAGGCCAGAGATGGGTCTAGAAAGGAGAGTGAGGAACAGTCAGAAAGGTTAAAGAAAAGCAGGAGAGAGAAGTATTCTCAGCAGAGATAATTCTCTCTCTGTATGTATGTATGTGTGTGTGTGTGTATACATATACATATATGCATGTGTGTATAAGCTTATAAGCTTCACACCATTGGATATGAATGTCAGATTTTGAAAGCATCCTAGATTTATTTTACTTTTTCTTTGTATTACCCATTGCTTAGCAGAGTGCCTGGCACATGACAGGTGTTTAATAAATACTGGATGATTGACTGTCTAGTTTGGGGAAGACAAAGTACCTAACTCCCTAGACTATTGTTACTGTTTCTTCCTTTCCCCACTAATTAGTATGGGTGAGGATTGAACAGCTAGAGGTCCACAACCCAGAGTTCTTCGTAGTCTGCTTGAAGGGCAGACAGCATGTAAACAGCTGTGGACTGAGCTAGAAAGAAATTTAAACCCTTCATTTTACAAATGAAGAAACTGAAGCCCCAAAAGTGACTTGTCCAAGGTCAGGTAAGTAGAAAGTGACAGAGGTAGAGAATCTGAAATAGGAACCTCGGACTAATCCGGCATTCTTTCTACGGTGCGAAGTATAGGTCTACCTCAAAGTGAATTAATTTTCCACCTGGGATTCCCAGAGACTGTTAACACTTCTGAGGCTTAAGTTGACAAACTTAATCAGCACTGATTTCACAGGGCTGTTAAAAGGAGCAAAATGAGATAACTTATGTAAAGTGCTTTGCGAACCTTAAAGCTCTATATAAATGCCATTTTTTTAAAAATTAACTCACTATATCTGCTGGCCCCAGACCCAGAGTTCACATCCCAATCAGTCATCTCCCGGGAAATCGCTATGCCTGTGACTCCCCAGACCAAAACCCCCTTCCCCAGAGCCAAGGCTTCCCCTTATATGTAGTTGTTTTCAATTCGTTAAACATTTATTAAGCGCCTACTGTGTGTGAGGCACTGTGCTAGACCCAGTCCTGTCTCCCTTCGGTAGCTGCGCCTCCCAGCGCAGTGCCGGGCTCATAGAAGGTGGCGCTCATTCATTCATTCACTCACTCACTCATTCACACATGCATGCAGGCGTGTATTCATTCATTCCTTCCTCCTTTCCTCCCTCCGCGGGGGGGAAGGGGGAGGGGCCCGCGCCCCACTCACGGCTGAGGACAAGGATGCTCAGCAGGCGCGTCTCCTCCCCGCACAGATGCACAGAGTCGCCGAGCACGGCGAAGCAGTCCAGGCAGTGGAACACGACGAAGTTCTCCAAAGGCCCCGAGGCCTCGGGCTCCGGCGCGGCCTCGCCTCCGCGGAGCCCGCTGGCACCCAGCGGGCAGGACCTCTTGGCCGCCTTCGCGTCCCACTCCGCGAAGGCGGAAGAGGCCTCCTTGCCCGCCGGCGGCTCCTCGGAACGGCGGCTGTCTTTGGAGGCCTGTGCCTCCAACTCCTGGAAGATTTCACTGAGCGGCTTCGAGCTAGTCTTCTTCCCGGACCTCCGGGGCGCCGCCGCCGCAGCCGCCGCTTCCTCTTCCTCCTCCTCCTCCTCCGCCTCGGCCCCGGCGCGCGGACCCCGCTTCCGACGCGAAGTCCTCTTCATGGCCAGACTCGGCTCAAGCAACCCCGGCGGCCCCGACTCTCGGGCCTGAGGATCAAGTACACAGCTGGGAGGGAGGACCGTAGCCCAAATGCGTGCAGGAAGGATCACGGGCCTGAAGAAACAAACCCGAACCAAGCCGAGCCAATCGTGATGGAGGGGGGAGGGGACGGAATCTATGTCGGCTTACTATTGGTGGAACTCAGGAGCCCCGCCTCCCTCACCACTCTCAACCAATGAGAAGACGGCATCTCTCAATTTAAACCGTCTGGCAGAAATTAGCAAGTAACGTTTCCGGGGGTGGCGCGGGAGTTTTGAACTGTTGCTGTCTCGGCTGTTAGACTTCGGGGAACTTCGTAGCGGGAGAGACGCGTCCCGATGGGAGAGAGCGGCATGGCCTTCCCTTTGGCTACGGAGCTGGACTCCTTCAAGTACTGCGAGCTGCAGAGCTTGGCCAAGAGCCTGGGCCTCCGGGCCAACCTCCGGGTACGAGGGGCAGGGCCGCTGCGGGGCTCGGGAGGAGGGTCGGTGGGTACGAGGACGGACAAAGGCAGGTGATACTCGAGTGATCCGTATAACTGATCCCTTCCAGCCAGGGTTGTACTGGAGCCAGCTTCCACCGGCTGGGGATAACCGATTGTGAAACGTTTGTTGTACTTACAATACAACTTTCATATTCATTCATTCAATAAACATTTATTAAGCGCCTACTGTGTGCCGCCGGAAATCGGGCAAACGCTGCAAATCAGGGCTTGAAGATGTATTGATTTGTTGATTGGCCAGACTTTGGGAAGTGGTGGATAAAAATGTCGATTAAACTTAAAAGTGTGGCATGCATACATCTCTTTTTTGGAGAGCTGATTGTTAAACATTTACTCTCTCCTGCTTGCCACTCTACATTCCAGTGATCTATCCTCTGAGGGGGCTGGCCCCTCCCCTACAGTCTGAGTGTTTTTGTCTACTTGTGTATGTGAGCTCTTTGGGTCTTGGTAACCCCAGAGCCTGGCATACAGTGGGTACTTTATAAATGTTTTTAGAAGTGCATGCCGGGGCTGTGGGACTTAACGGTTGTTACTCCCACTCCGTAGGGTTCTCAAGCATCCCTTCCCCGTTTGGCCAGGGAGATCCTATTCTGGCATCATAGATTTAAAGCTGGGAGGGGCCTTGGAGGAGGGTTACCTAGTCCTAGCCCGATACCTTATTTTATTAGGGGGTGGGGGGAGAACAGAAGTCCTGAGATGAATCCACTATGCGAGGCCACACAGGTAGTAAGATAGAATTTGAACCCATAACCTTCCATTATACAGTGCTGCCTCCCAGCCTTCCAATCTTGGGAGCACTTGGGGTCCTCTGACTTAGCCCAGAAAAAGAAGGCTGAGAAAGGGATTGGCTGGGCCGGAAGGCTTTTTGGGTAGAGGATGACTTAGTGGTGATTACCCTCCAAGTGTACTTGAAGCTATGATGGATAATATTGGTAACAGCAGGGACACGCTTTGGGCTTGAAAGTTTGCAAAGTGCTTTACTTATATCATCTCCTTTGATCCTCACAACAAGGCTGTGAGGGTGGTACTATTATTATGATTTCCATTTTACTAATGTGGAGACTGAGGTAGGTGCTGGCTATTATTAGGTGCTATTATTATCAACACTGTACAAATATTATCTAATTCTATCCTTACAACAGCCCTAGGAGATAGATGCTATTATTATCCTCATTTTACAGATGAGGAAACTGAGGCTGTGGTTAAATGGCTTGCTATTAGGTGTCTGAGGCAGGATTTGGGCTCAGCTCTTCAGGACCAGCACTACTGCATCACCTGCTGTTGTTTGTCCTTCCTTCTCAAAGAGGACTATGGCATCCGGAGGATAATGCCATGACATGCAAATGCATTGGATTTAAGTGAGAGAGGGCTGTTCAAGGTCACCGGCCTCACTTTCCCCTCCAGAGCCATCTGGGTCCAGAGACAAGACATATATCAGGAGAACTGGAGATGGCCCCTTGCATCACCTACCTGCCAAGTGATAAATACACTTTTTCCCAGAATGGGGGTGGGCTGGGGAAATAACACTGGCCGTGTTTGACTAGAAAACTCTAAAAGGAGCCCCTTATATTTTACAAACTGTAGGTCTGTGGTCTCAGTAGAGAGAATTCTTCAGTAAGTTCTATTCAACAAACATTTATTAAGTGTGTGCTAAGGGTATGCCTGCCCCTGTGCTAGGTGCTCTATTTGAGATCTATGTTTGTCTTGGGGTAAGGACCCAACATGTCTATACAAATAACTTCACAAGAGAGTTCAATAAAAACTCTGAGGATCAGGGAAGGCAGTCTAACCCTTAGGTAAAATTTCAAAATAGGGCAGTGGTTTTTTATAATCTTCAGGGTGTCATTGCTCATTGTTGTAGGTTGCACAAGTCACTCTGAGGGCTGTAACTAGGGGAGATTGTTGGAGGAGGGTAGAGAGCAGTATAGTATATCTGTTTTAATAAGGTTTTCCTAGTAGTGCTTGTTCTGTGACATGTGACCTTTTATTCAAAAAGAATTCATGGGGCTCCTCCCTTCATTCATTGGGTGCCGTAATTAGCGATAGAAATCTCAAACTGATTATGCAGTTACTTGTTTGGTTGTACCCAACCTTTCATGACTCAGTAGACCATAGCACACCAGTACTGTCCACCGGGGTTTTCTTGGCAAAGATAGTGGAATGGTTTGCCATTTCCTTCTCCACTGGATTGAGGCAAATAGAGGTTAAGTGACTTGCCCAGGGTTACATAGCTAGTAGGTAACTGAGGTTGGATTTGAACTCAGGTCTTCCTGACTCCAGGCCTAGCTTGCTATCCACTGAGCCATCTAGCTGCCTATCTAGTCACAAAAGACCTTTAAAAGGAGGCCTTAGGTCTACCACCTGTTGTTCTGAAGGGTAAGAAAGCCTAGGTGTTAGTGATGGTTTAGAGTCCCCTTTTATTACCATACCTCTCAACTGATGCTACAGAACTTCATCTAGAAATAATTGAGGCCACTCTTCTGTAATAATTTGACTGGAATAGGAGCCTCAGTGGAGAAGTTTGGTGATAATTAGGCTTACAGTTCTGGCAACAGTGAAGAGGTACAGTGCCTCATGGTGAAGCCGTGAACTACTAATCCAACCATTCTGGAGAGCAATTTGGAACTCTGCCCAAAAGGCTATAAAACTGTGCATACCCTTTGACCCAGGAATATCATTACCAGGATCAAAGAAAAAGGAAAAGAATGTATATGTACAAAAAATATTTATAGCAGCTCTTTTTGTGGTAGCAAAGAATTGGACATTGAGGGGATGCCCATCCATTGGAGAATGGCTGAACAAATTGAGGTATTTGATTGTGATGGAATACTGTTGTGCTATAAGAAATGACAAGCAGGATGGTTTAAGAAAAACATGGGAAGATTTATATGAACTAATATAAAGCGAAGTGAACAGAACTTGGAGAATATTGTACCCAGTAACAATATTATACAATGAACAACTGAATGACGTAGCTATTCTGAGCAATACAGTGATCCCAAGACAATTCTGAAGGACTTAGGATGAAAAATTCTATCAACTTGCAGAGAAAGAACGGATGGAGTCTGAATGCAGGTCAAAACATACTTTTTTCACTTTATTTTTATTGGGGGGGTGGGGAGATTCATGGTCTATGTTTTTGCACCATGGCTAATATGGAAATATGTTTTGCAGGACTTCACATGTATCATCTATATCAAATTGCTTGCCTTCTTAAGGAGGGTAGGGGGAGGGAGGATTGGAGAGAATTTGGAACTAAATTTTTTTTTTAATGTTAAAAAAAAATTTACATGCAATTGAGAAAAAAATAAAAGAGAAATAAAGAGGTTAGTGCCCTGTCTTGGTTCATTTCAAAGTGAATAGTTGCTACAAATGAGGTGTTTGTAGCGCCATTTCAGACAACTTTCCATTTGTTCCTTGGAGCATTAGATTTTGAGTAGAAAATTAATTGCCTAATTTTTTTTCTAGATGGTGTGTTAGTAGCCACTTAATTTCCTCAGATTCCTATATTAGTATAAGCTGCTAAACTAAATTAAATAAATTTTCTCTCCTTGCCCCTCCTGCATTGGAAGGGAAAAACTCTTATAAGAAATATGCACAGTAAAGCAAAACAGATTTTCACATTGGCCATGTCCAAAAAGTATGTCTCATTTTGCACCCTAAATCCATCACCTCTGTGAGGTGGTGAGTAGCATGCTTTGTCATGAATCCTATTAAATTATAATTGGCCATTAGATTGAACAGAGTTCTTAAATCTCCCAAATTTTTTTTTACAATGCTATTGTTATTATATAAATTGCTCTCCTCACTTCTTTCTTAATACAAGTTTTCCCAGATTTCTCTGAAATGGTCTCTATCATTTTTTAATAGCACAACAATATCCCAATATACTATACATACTGTATACTATATACAGATGCTACAATTTGTTCAGCCATTCTACAGTTGATGAACATTCCCTTAGTTTTCAGTTCTTTGCCACCACAAGAAGAGCTACTCCAAATATTTTTGTACATACTGGGTCCTTTTCCTCTCTCAGTGATGTCTTTGGGGTATAAGCCTAGTGGTGTCGATAGGTCAAATGGTATGAATAGTTATGTAACTTTTTAGGCATAGTCCTAAATTGCTTTCCAGAATGGTTATACCAATTCACAGCTCCATGAGTAGTATATTAACAATATCTGTTTTCCCATAGCTCCTCCAGAATTTGTCATTTTCTGTTTTGTCAACTTTGCCAGTCTGATGAATCATCAATTCTTTCAGAATCTCAACTGCAAAAGAGAATATGAAGTTACTGTTTATAACTTCCAATCTAGTTAAGGAAATTGAACATGCTTACTAGTAGACTAGTATCTCTGTCATATATAAAAATCCATAGGATGAGGGGAGCTAGGTAGCTCAATGGATAGAGCTCCAGCCTTGGAGTCAGGAGGACTTGAGTTCAAATCCAGCCTCAGACACTTGACACTTGCTAGCTGTGTGATCCTGGGCAAGTCACTTAACCCTGATTGCCTCACCAAAAAAAAAAAAAAAGAAAGAAAAGAAAAGATCCATAGGCTGTAGACTTGGTAAGGACCTTGAAGATCACTTAGTTCAACCCTTTTATTTTACAAATGAGAAAACTAGGCTTAGCATATTTAAAGTATCTTGCACAAGGTCAAGCAGATAGTTTAGTAACCCAGTTCTTGCTGCCTGACTGCAAAACCAGTGTTCTTTTTACTATACTGCATTGCATCTTGATAAGTGAGTCTCTGAATTGGCATTTAAGTCAATGTAAAGTTTAGTTCTCTGATCATCATCTAGTATATCTCTCATTTGGTAAGTCTGCACAGGGTAGTGAGAGTTGGGACCAAAGAAATGGATAACCATGGGGAGGAATACAAGGATTCTCCTTCTTCATTTGATTTCCATTGTAATTATGAATTATTTAACCTTTTATAGGGAGACAAACTTTTAAAATCATTGAAAGAATACTTTCAACATGAGCTCAAGAAAGAAAATGAGAGTCAGGTAAGTAATCATATCTTGTTATATAAGCCTATAAATAAGCAAAAAAAGTAATTAAGTATTCATCATAATTGAAGTTGACTTAAAATCTGCTGCTAATGGATATTTTGGGGACCACTGTTGGAAATAGAATTAGTTTCCATGGATAATTAACCAAACAAATGACTTTTGTTTTGATTCATAATGCTGCTTTCCAGCAGCTGTCTAAGTGTTGAATGTAGTACCTAAAGGACAAATTAGAAAATTTAATGAAACTACTGACTGCCAGACTCTGCTTCATTGTACAAAGACCAAAGTTCTCAACAGTCAGGAATTTACATGGTACCAGATGGATCACTGAATGTCTCAATGAAGTATGAGGAAACATAGTAAAAAGGAAGGGAATTTTAAAGTACTTAAGACATTATAAAGACATGGTTATACATAAATAGGACCTGATAATTCAGTATTATTCTTCCCCACAGGCTTTCCTCTGTTCCCTTCACAGTCTAAATAGATATGTGTCTCTGACTCTAACCTTTTTAAAGTCTGGTTTCCTGTTGATGAGTCCTCCATAGTTATTCCAAACCAATAAGCATTTATTAAGAACCAGCTGTGTATGAGACACTGTGGAAGGTGCTGGAGAAAAAAAGCCAAACTAGCCCTCACCCTCAGGGAGGTTACCTTCTTTTGGGGTGGGTTGGGGTTGGGGACAATGTATAAACACTTAAGAACATACATAATTTTTTGGGTGGAGAATTGTTGTGGTTTGTTCTTCCATTCTCCAAGAGTACCGTGACATCCGGGAGACTATGACATGACTTGCAATTGACTTTGATTTGAGTGAGGGAGGGCAGTACAAGGTCACCAGCCTCACTCTCTCCTCTAGTGCCATCTAGGTCCAGTGGTCAGATATGGATCAGAATGACTGGAGATGGCCCAGGATGCAGTAGGAGACCTTGCCCCTTTTAAGCTAAGGTCTTTTCAGGTTTTCACTTTGAGTGAGGCAACACCCATTCAGTGAATAGGCCTCCCATAAAAAGTGGTAAATGAAAGGAAGCTAGGGACTCTGAGAGGCAGAAGTGATGAGGTCATCTATTCCAAGAATGGGAAAAGGCCACTGGAAATTCATACAGGTAGGAGAGAGAAGGCTAAGTCCAGGGAGCACCAGGTAGGCAAGTTTGGCTGGCATATAAAAAGTATGAAGGAGAATAATGTGGAGATAGTATAGAAACGTAAGCTGGAGCAAGATTATGAAGGGCTTTAAAGGACAAACCAAGTTTATATTTATCCTAGATGCAAAAATGAGACACTGAAGATTCTTGAGTAGGGGAGTGACCCGATTAGACTTGGGCTCTAAGATTATTGCAACAGGTGTGTGGAAGGTGAATGGGAAAGAAGAGAGACTAGGAGACTGGAGTCCAGTTGGGAAATTGTTGCAACAATTGAGCTTAGCAACAGCAACAAACATCCACCTGGCAGCCATAATCTGGTGAAAATAACAATTCAGTTTCTTGCTAAGTTATGTATAAGCAATTATTTAATAAAAGTAATATATTAATTATATTTTAATCTTTTGTATCAATTATGCCTGCTTACCCATCCCCCTATTATTAAATAGTAACAGTTTGAATGAATAATTAAATGCAATATTTGAGGGAGAGAGTCAGGCAGGACCTGTAATATCTACCTCATAGTGTCAGAAGGACATCTGGGGCACTGAGCAGCCAGTTTCACACAGCCAAGATGGGACAGAGTACGGGCCAGAACCCAAGTGTTCCTAACTCCAGGGCCAGCTGCTTTTCTGTAAAAATTCCCTAGTTTTCTTCCCCTAGACCTACTCTTAATTTAATGGGGTTTTCAAATATTGTTTTTACACACGTAAAGTATGTTTTGTTTTCCATTTAAAATATGGTTTTTCATATAGAGAGTAGTTTCTCGCTGAATATTTTCCTATACTTAGGATGTAATAGATTTGTTCCTCTTTTTTACAGAATGGCAAAAGTAATATCTCTGCTTCCTCTCATGAGGAGATAGAAATACTTAATGGCAGTGAAGAAAAACCTGACCAGGAAGCTGTGAATGTCTCTGTCACTTCACCCCTGGGAAGAGGCAAAGTAGCTCCAGGCAACAGCAGCTCCAAGGTGAGAGTGTGGAAACCCAGGCTAGATGCGCACTATGAAAAAGGGGAGTGTGAGTAACTCCATGTGTTGCTGGATTCTGAGGGTATTAATTTAGGGCCTAATATTAGTACAGCTGTCTAAGAAGAATATAAGACAAGGTGGAAATAACTGCTGAGTTCAGTGTTGGTAGATCTGTGGTGGTAAGTTTTCTATCTGTTCTAGGCTTCATCAGGTCACCCTGATCTAAGCAAAAGAGCAGCCTAGGAGGTAGAGAGGCATCATTTTAAAAGTGTCCCATATAATGCATGTGCCTAAAGCGGACTGTCCTACATGGGGTTTATTCAGAGACCCCCATGTATGCTTTGTGGCATATAGCTTATTTTTCTCCCCATTCTCATACCCTAAACATCAAAACTATCTCAGACTGGGGCAGTGGATACAGCACCCTGGAGTCAGGAGGACCTGAGTTCAAATCCAGCCTCAGACATTTGACATTTACTAGCTGTGTGACCCTGGGCAAGTCACTTAACCCCAACTGCCTAAGCAAAAAAAAAAAACTATGTCAGACTTTTATGGCTGATCCATGTTTCATAAAGGAGACCCTTTTTCTCATGATAACATGGATATATAACATGTGACAATGTGGAGAAATAGAAACATAAACCTAAAACTTTTTACAATTTGACTCTGCAGGGTTTACTCTCCACCTGACCTTGTTAATCTTTGTGAGTGTTAAGCTGTTGTTTTCTGGAGTCTTCCCTCATATATTCAAGTGGCTTGATAAATAAGTCCTTCATCTTATCCTTTCATTCAGATGTCACTTCCTCAAGACCTACTGTCCTTAACTTAGTATATTTTTTATCTAGATATACCCAGTCTCTACTTGCCTAGATCAGGTCCCCAACCTTAAGGGTGCTCAAGTTATCCTCAGTGGCAGACAAAAAAAGTATCTCCCAATTGCACATTACATTATAAGGATACTATAGACCTTGCAGCTAAAGGATCAAAAGAAATACCGCGAGAAAAAGCCCAGTTAGGTTAACTTCATTGCCATCAGATAAAAATGAACCCTTTCTAAGTGTTCCCTCAATTATGTGGGTCAGGTATTACACCTTTGCCTGGAGAGAATTTTCAGACATAGAAGGAGGTGACTGCAAGTCCGATTTCCTCCCCACCCTCAGCAAAATGGATGAAGTTTGTCTCAGGCCTGTCCTACCTACCTGTCTTTCTCCCTGTTCGCTTTACAAATAGACTTGACTGAAAATTCTGTCCCTCCTTCCTTCTCTACTTAATTTTGTGTTTCCCTCACTTTGGTCCCCCTTTTATGGCTTAATGGAACCCCTGAATTTTGTAACAGGATCATTCAGAGATGATAGAAAGTGATCATCTTGGGTCTCCCCAACAGAAAAAATATCAGAGGGAGAATGCCTTAGCTGCTGCAGAGGCCACAAAGCCATCCAAAGATAAGCAAAAGAACAAGCGGACACTTTGCTCTGAAGAGAATGAGATGGACGGTATGTAAAGTAGCTAAAGAACCCTGATTAGCAAGGGGGTCCTCCAAATTCAGAACCAATAAAGAAATTCAGCAGTATTAAGCACCAATAGGAGATCCACAGAGTTTAAATAAGATCAGGCAGCTGTTCTCTGACTTTCTTTACTTCCAGAGGTGGGCTTAAAGCAGAGGAACAAAGAAAATGAGCATCTCCCTGCTACCCAGAGTCCCTGTGGCTGAGCGCATCAGGGGGAGAACCTGCCTGAATGCAGGCTGGCTGTGTGATTTGGGAAGAAGCTCCTTTGAGCCCTTTTAACAAATCTTTCTCTCTGAATCAGGTAATACTCTTTTAAATATCCCTTCAGGAGGAAAGAGCCCTCATCGTAGAGATGGTTTGTCCAAATCTAAGAGAAGGAGAACAATATTTACAACTCCAAGTAAGTTTAAATAATTGTTAACACACAGCCCTGAGTCAGATGCCAGGAAAGTGCATGAGGGAAAGTTTGAATGCTTCCCTCTTTGATATTTATACTACCTAGTATGCTCCTATGTACGTAGGCACTAAAATGCTTACAGAACTAATGAATTAGATAGCACAAGGCTTTCTAAACCTATTTTGAAAAGTCAAATTGTCATGCATAAAGATGCTATCATTTCTTTCTTATTTCTGTCCAAACCAAGATATTTTGGTGAGAAGTGAAAAGGGTAAAGGATAGACAGTAAAATATAGAAAATCTAGAAGGTGGGGCTTTTCCTTCTTGATCTCAGCCCACCTACACTTAACGAAAAAATTACCACACTTGGGAAAACTTGCACAAAGAGCATGTTGAAATTTGCATGTAAATGATCATCCATCAACAAAGCATTATTAAGTGCCTCCTATGTACCAGGCACTGGGCCAAGTGCTGGGTATGGAAATTACAGGCAATTGAAGCAGCCCTTGCCATCAAGGAGCTTATGTTCTAAGGGGGAAGACATGTACTTATATAAGAATACATGAAATGAACGTGGGGTCGTTTTGGGAAGGAAGAGAGGGAGAGCCCTAGCAGCAGTGAGGAAGATGTGGAAGATGTCACTTGAGCAGAATCTTCAAAGAAGTCAAAGATCCCAAGAACTAACAAAAGAAGGGGCAAACAGAAAATGTGAATAAATGGGTTTGGTCTTGATGACTTAATTTTCATTTTTTGGGGGGGGGGGTTAATACTGTAGATTTTAAGAAGATTCATGAAGCTCATTTTAAGGAAATGGAATCTATTGACAAATATATTGACCGAAAAAAGAAACGTATGGAAGTCCTTAACAACTCAGTGAAGGAATTAAAGGTATGACACCTCAATTGCATCCTTGACTGATTTGGGCTTTTATTTTTAAGCAATGATTTAAAGTTACAGAAAAGCTATCGTTAGTGATTTACTAATGATAGCTTTAATTTATACACTCATTTACCATTAAGTTCAAGGCACCGTGTACCATGTATGTCATCATTAGAATTACTTTTACATAATAATTTACACATAAGAATTTCTAGTCTGTGAAAAATCATGAGTTACCGCGAATTCTATCAGTGGCACCAAGGAACATAGGGTATAGATGTCTTCAGCAATGTGAACCTCAGTGACTTGAGGTATAAAACCCCCAAACATCCAAGATTTTTCTCCCATTTATGAGTGACTGACAGACAAATCTAGTCCCTTGTAAAGTTACCTTATTTCTAGCCCATATTACTTAGAAACAAATTCCTTGACTCCAAAGTAATTCTATACTTCTGTTCATCTGACCCACTCATGATTGAAGTATCCTGAGGTTTGTGGGGAGCCTCCCACTCCCTTTATCTACCTTACTACCAAGTTGCATTGGCCCCTGATATCTCTCAATCACCCAGGAATAGTCTGGACTGAGCTGCTTTCCTAAGATTCAGCTTGACCCTGTCAGCTTGGTGTTTTGCTTCCCAGAAGAGTCTTGTCATCTACAAACTGAGATTTTTGCAGGGCGTTGACTCTGACAGATTGACAGAAATGTTTAATGAGATCAATCCTTGTACTAATTCCAAGGGAAATCTCCTATTAATTTTTTCATTAGAGAAATCAAGGTCTGACCATGACGCTCACTTGTAGCTCCTCATTGCAAATAGAATAAAATACAAACTGCCTGGTTGGGCATTTAAAGCCCTTCCCATCTAATTCCGAGAACCATCTTTGCAGGCTACATACATATTACTTTCTCCCTGGGGCTCTAGCTAAACTTGCTTTCTATATTTTTGTCAATGTTCCATTTCTGCATATGTCCCCCAGGACTGAAATGTTCTTTTTGCTCACCTCTACCTTATGAAACGCCCTCCCACCCCCCCACCCCCCACCGCTTCCCTTTGAAGCTCAGCTTAAATGTTACCTCTGCCATGAGGCTTTTTCTGATTACTCCCTTGTTGTGAAGATCTCCACCCCAAATCACTTTTGTATTTATTATTTATATTCTATACTTACCTTTCTGTGAATATGTTGCATTCTCCCATCCCTACTCTTCACTAGAATGTAAATTCTTTAAAAGCAGGGACTCTCTCCCTTCTGTATTTGTATCACCAGGGCACAGCGCCCTGAACAAAGTAGGTACTTAGTAAGTACTTATTGATTAATTGGAAAGAGCCTGTTACTTTTTGTTTCCTGTCTTCTGTGTTTCTTCTAAATCCCTTTCCTTGTCACGACCCAAGAGGCCCATTTCTTCCCTACTTTCAAGCCACCAAAAGTCTTTGGCTCTCTTTCTTTCTGTCCTACTAAACACACTCTTTGATTTCATTTTAGTATCTACTGACAAGTAGGAATAATGAAATATACAAGTACCAACAGAAAAAAAACAAAGGAGAAAAAAACACAAAAGATTGAAAATAATTATACCTGTGGCATAAACTGTTATTTATCAACTCTTCTAAATAAAAAGTCCAGAACGTTGTTGACCCCTTTTGAAGTCTCTGTGTATGTGTGTAATGTAAATGTTTGTCTCTCATTGTCTTAGCTATTCCAAGACGCAGCTGGGGCTTGGCTGCGGAAAAGCAGGATAGAGATAGTATGTAGCGCCCCCTCTCCTTAGGGCTGAGTCACGGACACCTCCAGCAGTGTTCTTTGTCTGCCACCAACCAACATGTTAACACATTGTGGCTTTTGAAGTCAATGATCCAATTCTTTTTTTCTTCCTAGGATGTGATTTGGGACAATTACCATCCAATAAACTTTGTAATTACTGTTATCATCAGAGATGAATTTTCTTTTTCTCCCATGATCCCTGAGAAGCTGAATGGCAGTGACTGAGGGCGATGGTGTCATGGGAAGATGGAATAGTTTGGAGCTTTTCAGTCCAACCATTTGTAGGAAACTTCATCTATAAACTATAAAATGTGTTCTGGAATCAATGTGAATTACCATTACAGGCTTCCCCCCTTTTTATTGTAGACTTTTTATTTTCAAAATGCATTATTGTTGTCTTTTGTCTTTACATCACAGTCACTTCAACCCCTGCCTCCAACTGAGCATGACTTCATGCTCCCTCAAAAAAAGTTATGCAAAAAACCATCCAAAACAATAACCATATTTTACAAGGAATATGATATTCTGTTCTAATAGTCCTCAGCCCTTCTGCCGTGAGTCAGTTCCATGGGACCCTAATTGGTTTTTCCAGTTTCTAAAAGTTTGACTTCTTTTGATTATCTTTTCATCTGTATTGTCAGAGTTATTGAATTTGCACTTTTGTCCATATGGAAGCTTATATAATGGCTCCTTAGACTGAAATGAATTCAATTTACTTACAGTCTTCCACCACTACCTTTTATAGTAGGCTTTTGCCGCCACAATATATATGTGCCTAGGGGAGAATAAATTATAGACAAGGTAAATTATATGTATTACCACGGGAGCTGTAGCTACGGACAGTTTTCTTCCTGGCAAAACCTCAGATGGTTTTATCAAAAGAGTTAAACTATTGTTAATACATCCAGCTACTTGACACTCTTTTAGAAAGCAGGGCCGTTATAAAGCTGTTCAAATCAAACTTAAATGTAACTGGTGCTGACAGAAAAGTGGTCTAGGAGCAGCTAGGTGGCGCAGTGGATAGAGTACTGACCCTGGAGTCAGGAGGACCTGAGTTCAAATGCGTCCTCTGACACATAACACTCACTAGCTGTGTGACTCTGGGCAAGTCATTTAACCCCAATTGCTTCACCAAAAAAAACCAAAAAAAAAAAAACCTTTGGATTTTTAAAAATAGAAATGAGACTTATTTTCTTTCTTAAAATACATTCTGTAATATAGAGATTATATGTCATCATCTAATACTGCTGAGTATGGTAAAGGATAACTTGAGATCTTGGCATTGTCTTATAACATTAGACTGTTTAAATGCAATTCTCTAGTTTCTCTTTTAGATCTTAATCTGAATTTTGCTGACTTTCACAACATATTGCCAATTTCAGCAGTCTTCTCTGTGCCATCAACGAAGATTAAATTTCTTTGTGATGTGGTTGAGACTAATGGAATTCAGTACTCAAATTTTTCTTTGTCTTTTGACAGATATTAGCTAAAAAAGCTAACCTAACTGGAACTCCCCACAGTAATTCCAAGGTGAGCCTTCTGACATTTTTCTGAAGAATTTAGGAATTTATATGTAATTGCTTGATTCCATGTATCACTGTGTTCTAGTCCTCTTATCTTAAGCCAGTAAGCACCTAGCACAAAGTCTGAGATATAGCAGGTGCTCAGAAAATTTCTGACTTAAACTATGTTTGGTTTCTATCTTCTTTAGTAGGGGTTCTCAAATAGGTCAACAGACATTTCTAAGAGGTCTCGTACATGTTCACCTTTAGGGTATTCCGTGCACTGCTCCTTCTTTATCCTATATATTGTCCAGTAACTAGAGAGTTCGTGGCTTCTATTTGTACTTGTTTTTTGTTTTGGTTTGGTTTTTTTGGGGTTTTTTTGGTTTGTTTTTGTTTTGTTTTGTTTTTAAGGCAGTTGGGGTTAAGTGACTTGCCCAGGGTCACACAGCTAGTAAGTGTCAGGTGTTTGGTCTGAGGCCAGATTTGAACTCACGTCCTCCTGACTTCAGGGCCGGTACTCTATCCACTGCGCCACCTAGCTGCCCCCTGCCATTTGTACTTGTGCTTGTGTTCCAAGTCACCATAACAATATGGCTACTGGTGCAGTTCCTGAAACGCTATAGTTCTTTGACCTTTTGTGGGGATGGGATGATAATGAGATTATTTTGGAAACTCTCCATTCATATTAAAGGGAACAAAATTTGCCAGTAAAACATGATTTTTAGTGGACTGACAGTCACTGGAAACCATTATCTTAAAAACATGACAATTCTGGGGGCAGCTAGGTGGCACAGTGGATAGAGCATTGGTCCTGGAGTCAGGAGGACCTGAATTCAAATGCAGTCTCAGACCAGACACCTGACACTTACTAGCTGTGTGATCCCGGGCAAGTCACTTAACCCCATTGCCTAGCCCCCCAAAAAAGAAAAATGACAATTCTTTTTGTTTCTTCTTTCAGAAAAGTTCATCTGGCATGAGGGTAGTCAGCCCCATTATTCAGAGAGGCAGGCCCTCTTCGACTTTTACTCCTGCCAGTCCACGCCGTTCACTCCGTACATCCCTTGGGATGGCAAATCGAAGTATCTTGTGTCAGAAACCGTTCAAGCCGTCTACCCTCTCAACTAACAAAATGAATGTCAGGTAAACAAGAGCCCCTAAACTGAACCAATAGGCAATCTTCAGAAGCTCTTTTAATCCTATCTAAAGGTTCTAATAATCCTACGACATAATTATATTACCCATTTGTTAAGGTGGTGAAATATCAGGTGGAGATAAAAAAAAAAAAGTACCAGTTGCATGATTTTCATTTATTTATTTGTTTTTGGTGAGGCAATTGGAGTTAAGTGACTTGCCCAGGGTCACACAGCTAGTAAGTGTCAAGTGTCTGGTCTGAGACTGCATTTGAACTCAGGTCCTCCTGACTCCAGGGCTAGTGCTCTAGCCAATAAGCCACCTAGCTGCCTCTTCCATGATTTTTTTTTCAAGTTACCCCAATTGACTAGCCTCAGGTTTGAGGGAATACAATATTTTGGATTTTTTGTTTTTGATCTTTTCCAGTTTCCCTAAACATATACATGCAATTAATTACTAGAGAAAATAAGAAAATGGACTACTGTAGTAGAATGGAAAGAAAACTAGTTTGGGAGTCTGAAATCTCTGCCCCCACCATCACCATGATCCAGTTTTTGCTTGAACACACACTCAACAATGTGGCTGAATTATATTGGGCTCAGAACTATGACGTTCCAAACTTGGCCAAAAAAGCTTGGAGGGATTAAAAGAGCTGTGAATGCCAAGCAGACTCCCAGTAGCTCTTAATTCTAGCTCCAGTAATGTCTTCTGGATGCTCTGATCAAAACTTCCAAGATACTTTTTTCTCATTTAAATCAAAAGCTCCTAATCACTAGGCTTGGGTAATTTTCTTCAATCTACGATACGGTGAACTATGAGCTAAATAAGCAGCTGTAACATCACGTCTATCCCTTTTTAAAAACTATACTTCACTACAACCCCTGCATCCTTTGATCCCTCCACCTCCTTGGGGAATTCTGAGACTTGAACAATGGTATTTGACCAGGAAGTACTATATTTAATTAGTGATTACTCCCCTTACCTTGAGGATTCCTACTTACGTATCCATGGGACCTTGGGTGAATTATTTCATTTCTCTCGGCCTCATTTTCCTCTTCTGTAAAATGAGGGAATCATCCTAGATCATCTCTTGTTCTGTATTTTTATAAAACCTCCTTGAATAGATTGAACTGGCAGCTAGCTAGACTGCCTAAATGGTTCCTCCCCACTCTAGTACATTCTATTAGCATTAGAAAGTCAGAAACTGAGTTCAAATTCTCACTCTGCCACTTACCAGACCTGTAAACTTGGGCAAGTCACTCAGCTTCCCTGAACCTCATGAGGTTTCCTCATTTGTAAAATGGGAATAATAATCTTTGCTCTCCCTACCTTACAGGGCCCTTGGGAAGAAAGCCTTTTGTAAGCCTCAAAGCACTGTGTAGAACTGAGTCAGAAGGGTGCTTGTCCTAACCTGGCCTCAGAGGGATCTGGACTGTCCCAGAAACATCTGGCTCATGTATGGATAAAAATTATTTTTCCCTAAAACACAGCCTGAAGCCAATAATAATTATAATTAGCATTTATATTGCACTTTAAAGTTTGCAAGGCACTTTACAAACATCTCATTTTATACTTAAAACAGCTTTGGAAGGCATGGGGGGTTACCATTATTCCCATTTTACAGATAAGGAAATTGAGCAGGCAGAGACTGAGTGACTTGCCCGCACACATCTGGTGTCTAAGTCCATATTTGAACTCGCATCTTTCTGATTCCAGGTCTAGCATACTATCCATGGTGTCACTTGGATCAAAAAAAAAAAAATGCCAGGATATTAAGAAGAAAAGTTATGTACAACATAAAAGGACTAGATAACCTTCAACTCTAAAATTCTATTTTTAAGCATATTTGTGTTGAATTTTCCTCTCCAATACCTTCCACCATTTTTTACCAATATTCAAGAGATTATATTAAAATGTCTATTTTCAGAACCGTAACAAATTTTCCACTTTCTCCCCAAAGAAGAAAAATCAGAAAAGTGGAAGTAGAGTTTGAGGAAATCTACTTTAGGCTTCCCTCCCTCACTGCTTGGTGAAACTGATGGTCATCAAGTGAGCATGAGCAGCAGATGGGGCATGAGCCTCTCAATAAGCATGTATTCCATTGTATTATTCTGTTAAGGTTCTCAGAGGCTACTAAAGATAATGAGCACAAACGCTCACTGACCAAGACTCCGGCCAGAAAGTCTCCATACATCAGCATGCTTGACACCCAGCTTAAATGCCAGGCTATCCTGATGAAGAGCAAGCAAAAGGAAGCCAGTCAAGCCAAGGCCGAACACGCTTCAGGTAACGTTTGCTTCCTGTTATCTTGTCTTTCCTCTTTAACAAAAAAATGTTGCAAATCTTCATCTTTAAGCCAATTAGTTTACTGGATTTTTTATGTATCCTTGTTTACCCAAAGTTTCTCACAGGAGGCATAATCAGTAGTTACATTCACAACAGCAAATGTTTCACACAAAAATTAACCTCTACCTGCTGGGGGAAATGCCAGATGCTCACAAGCATTGAATCAACCTTGCTTTCTAGATTCTAGCAGTGTGGCCCAGAGACTGAGCAGCGCCTACCTGGGGCTATATTAAACATTCACATTTTTTAAAATATTTTTAAATTTTAAAAAATATTTTATTTTTTCCCAATTACATGTAAAAATGTTTAACATTTGTTTGGTTTTGGTTTTTTTTTTTTTGAGTTCCAAGTTCTTTCTCTCCCTCCCTCTCGTCTTCGAGAAGCTAAGCAATCTGAATAAACATTCACATCTTAGAAAAAATACCGCCACTGATCCTAACAGGCTGTCCTTGAGCATGGCAAGATCTAAGCCCAGAAGGTCCCACACTGGCAGCTGCTCATGGAAGAAATTCTGTGCCTTGAACTGTATTCAGAAGTAGATTGTACAAACTAGAGTTCAGCTTGAACTAACTGTAACCAAACCCCCTTCTGCAGACAGTGACTATGGTCCTCTTCAGTTATAACTTCTGGCTGCAAAGTACATTGCAGCGTGGTCTGAAGGCTGCAGAGGTCTCCACACAGAGAAAGACAACAAGAAAGAAGGCTAATTCAATGGAGGCTTTTATCACAACTCAGGCCCCCAGAGCCTGGACAGTCACGTTGTGTGGTTCAGTGGCAACTTCAAAAGAGTGCCAAGTGTTACAAGCCGTAAATTCAGCCTTCTGCCTCCTAAACATCCTTCCTTTTCCTTAACTTAGCCCAGCATGCAAACAACACTTTGTTTAATGGACCAACATGCCTTGGTTGAGATAGCGTGAAGAGTCAGGAAGACTCCAGTTCGGGTCCTGTCTCTAACACATACAGACTCAGGCAAGGCACTTCAGCCTCTCGTTACCCGACATGAGTCTCTAAGACCATGGCAGGTGCCTGTCTGGTAGAAAGTGGTTCTTCATACCAGTGAAATCACACGTCTGGTTCAAAAAAGAAAAAGGAACAAGCCAGATGAACTCAAGCTTCAAGACCCTCAAGGTGGCTAAAGGAATGATCCCTGCTCCTCTCCCCTTCTAGCCCTGAACAGCCACTGTGTGCTGAGTCAGCGTATGCCGTGAGAGCGAACCTAGGAGGCCTAAAGGGAAGGCCTGCCTTGGAAGCATGGACAGGGCCAAGTGACCCAAGACCAGATGAGACAAAACGACAGAAATCACCCCCTAAATCAGTTTACTTATTTGGTGCCACACCAAACTACCAAGGGATTACTTTATAGAACTAGGAGAAAATTCATCTGGAGGAACAAAAGTTGAAGAACCCTAAGGGGAAATAAAGGAAACAAGTGGGAGGAAGGGGGCTCAACAGTACCAGAGTTCTAACTATCCTATAAAATAATTATGAAAACTATTTGGCAGGATATTAAAAAATTGAAAAGCTAGTTAAGTGTATGACAAATGTAGCAAACAAATAGAGCTACATAGTATTCGATAAACCCAAAGACCGCAACTATCATAATAAGGTCTCACTTCACAACAAAAACTGTTGAGAAAACTGGAAAATAACCGTGTAGAAATTGGGTGTAGACCAACGTCTCACACTAAATGCCAGAATCAACTCTGAAAGGATACTTAGACACAAAAAGTCACATCATAAACAAACAGAAAAGGAGATACATATGAAAACTATGGTTAGGGAAAAATTCTTGACCAAATAAGGGACAGAGAAGATGACAAAATATGTTTTGGCAGATACAACAGAAAAATAAGGCCCAGTGGCTAATTAATTTAGATACTCTTTCTACCACATAACCTTTCATTGACTCTATTAAGTTTAGACTGCTTAAATATATTGCCTTCTCAAGACAAGATACCATTACTTTGAAAAGTCTGAGACTTTGGAAGTGATTTATGTGCTATTTACCAATCTTCTGTTTGTCCTTTTGGTTTTTAGTTGTTACCCCATTCAAGTTTACAGCTGAGGCAGCACAGACTCCAATCAGTAATAAGAAACCAGTGTTTGACCTCAAAGCAAGTCTTTCCCGTCCACTTCGCTATGAGCCACACAAAGGTATGTCATGATAGTATATTTTGTATAGGGCATGCAAAGAATACACCTCTAAGCAGTTCTACCATCCTGAAGACTCAAAGACTTTGTCTAGAAATGAGAAAGCTATTGGGGGCACCTAGGTGGCGCCAAGGATAGAGCTCTGGCCTTGGAGTCAGGAGGACCTGAGTTCAAATCCGGCCCCAGACACTTGACACTTACTAGCTTTGTGACCCTGGGCAAGTCACTTAACCCCCAATTGCCTCACCAAAAAGCGGAAAGAGAGAGAGAGAAACCTATCAACTCCATGCTAAAGCATGGTGGTAGTTTGGTTACTGGCTGACTAACTACAATTATCCTTAGAAATGTCACTACACATCCATCTATCAAAATTAAAACTAGTACCTATTTTTGCCTTTTGTCAAAGAATTGCCTGGAAAGAAAATTAAAAAATTCTCCTGAAAGGAATAAGACTGATTTACATATTGTTTCTCTTCAGGCTAATGGTTGCTAAATTGGTAGATCAACACAAGTAGGTATGGTACGTCCAGATTCACCTGATGTTTAGTAAAGCATCTCGTGTTTGGATGATCTCATGAATGGAGAGCTATGGACTGTCCAATACAACAGCCAGATGGGCTTGGAACTAGATGGATGTCTGGGCTCAGGGAGCTGTCAGGGAGTTGGTGACCCAGTGTCAATGTGGAAGGTGTCCAGTGAGGAGCACTGGAGTTCTGTGCTTGGCCTTCGACTGTTTTAATATTTTCACTGATAATATAGATAAAGGCATAAGCCACATTCTTACCGAATTTTAAATACCGCAAAGCTGGGAGGCATAGGTATCACAGTGGTTGACAGGTTCTAAAAAGATTTTGACAGACTATCATATGGGGCTGAATGTAAAGTCTTGCACTTGGTTCAAAAAGTCAGCTTCACAAGTACAGAGGAAGGTGGGAAAGCGTGGCTGGATAGGAGTTTCTGCGAAAAAGATCTGAGAGTTGTAGCGGCCTACAAACTCAATATAAATCAATCATTCATACTGTAATAAGGCAACTAAAAAATCTTGTGGGATCTACGAGTGAGCGAAGGGTGGCCTGGAGGGAGTGATGGTCTGGCTGGCCCGTACCCTGGTCAAACCGGGTCTGAGCCACACTTTTCAGTTCTGCACTGCACACTCTGGGAAGGACACTAAGACGCTGGAGAATATCCAGAGGCAGGCAGCCAGAATTGTGATGGGCTTCCAGGTAAAGCTAGATGAGGGTCAGCTGAAGAAATGAGGCACTCTTAGGCTGAAAAAGAGACAGGACAGCTATTTTCAATTATACAAAGGGCTATCATGTGAAAGGGGAATTAAATGTTTTTTCTATTGGCCCTGAAGGGCAGAACTAAGAACAGTGGGTAGAAGTTGCGAATTTAGCTTGATGTAAAGAACATAATACTAATAACTAGGACTTACTAATAATTGGAGCTATCAAATTGGTATGGGATGAAGACAAAATGGACAGGTTTGATTACATAAAACTTAAAAGTGTCTGTCCAAACAAAACCAAGGCTGTTAAAATAGAAGGGAAACAGGTAACAAGGAAAAAAGAATCTTTGAAGAACATTTATCTGATAAAGGTCTCGTTTCCAAGGAACTAATTGACATTTTAAAAAACAAGAGACATTTCCCCCATTGCTAAATGATCAAAGGATATGAACAGGCAGTTTTCAACAGAAGAAATCTAAGCTATCAACAGCTATAGGAAAAAAAGTTTCCAAATTGGAGAAATGCAAATTTAAAGCAACTCTAAGGTTCCACCTCATTCCCATCTGATTGGCAAAGATAATGAAAAAGGAAAATGACAAAAGTTGAAGAGGCTATGGGAAAACAGGTATGTACCTTAACGCACTATTGGTGGAACTTGTGAATTGGTTTGGCCCTTCTGGAAAGCATTTTGGAACTATGCCCATGAAGTCATTAAATTGTTCATACCCTTTGAGCCAGTGATACTTCTTACAAGGCCTACACACCAAAGAGATCAAAGAAATAGAAAAAGAACCAATGTATACAAAATTAATTATAGAAGCTCTTTTTTGGTAGCAAAGAACTGGAAAGAATGGCAAAGCAAATTATGGTATATGAATGTAATGAAATATTACTGTACCATGAGAAACCTGGGAAGACTTAGGAGTTGATGCAAGGTAAAGTGTGCAGAAACTGGAGAACAATTTATACAATAACAACACTGTGAAAACAGATAACTTTGGAAGATTTTTAAGAACTTTGATCAGTACAATAACCATCAATGATTCCAGAGGACAGATGAGGAAGAATTTTTGGACATCGCCAATGTGGGAATTTGTTTACCTTGACTATGCATACTCATTACAAGGGTTTTTCTTTTTTTTTTTCTTGTTTTCTTTCTTTCTTTCTCTCTTTCTTTTTTTTGTTCCCCAAGGGAGAGAAACATAAGAGGGAGAAAGAGACTAAGGATAGAGTTCCCACAAATTGAGAACATTAGGAATCACAGACAAGCAAGGCAGCTTTGAAAGTTACATGCTGAATTTATTAAACTTTAAAAGAAAAGCAAGCTCCATATAATAGTCATTTTCAGGCACATGTACAAGCTCCTCTTTCTGTTCTACTATGTATATGGAAATGTTATTTTTACTTGATGTTTAAATTCAAATTCTTTTTTTAAACCTCAAACAAAATTAGAATGGGCTACCTGTGCAGTTAGTGGGATCTTCCCAGAAATCTAGCAAAAGCTAGCAGACCATATGTATCAGGTGTGTTGTGATAGGGATTCTTTATTGTCTATGGATTGGATTAGATGGCCACCGAGGACCCTTTCAATTCTTAATTTCTGTAACCAGCATAGAAAAATGTTACTTACCCTATTTTTGTTTGGAATAACATTTGGGCATTTTAGGTAAAGAGAGACAGGAATCTGAGACCAACATATCTAAGTAAAAGCACAATTGGGGACTACATTCAAAATTTGAAAATGAGTTATAAGTTGAGAGATGAGTGAAAATATTGTGCTGATATCCACTATACCCTCAACACATTTCAATAGCTAACAGTGTGCTGCAGAAATTATTTTAATTCTTTTTATGTTTTATTAGAAGCAATATTAAATATTAATCCAAACATATCTGCTTAATACTATTTACACAGAAATTGATTAATTTCAACATATAAAGCATCATGAAACATTTTCAACATCACCTTTAAGTCCTCATCAGAATTCACCATCCATTTGTTCTTTTTCCTTTTTCCTCATATAACTGTTGTGTACACTCTATTCTTCTGATTCTGTATTATGTCATAAAGATCTTTCCAGATTTCTTTCTATTCCTCATACACGCCCATATCAATTGATTTATGCTATAACCTTACGTTTCATGTACCAAACTTAGGATCATGGCCTTATAGAACTAGTGATGGACTAGACCCCAGAGGTCATCTAGGCCAGCTCCTTCACGTTTACTGTTAGGAGAGTGAGCCCAGAGACAGAGGGGCTGACCCAAGGTCACATAGGTATTAAGGCTCTGGGAGGGGCTGTGAACCTCTTAATTCTACAGCCCAAGGTCTTTGCTGTTCTTGCTGCTTCATGCTTTATTTAACCATTCTCCTATTGCTGGATGTTTAGTTTGCTTATGAGGTTTATGAGGTTTTTTCCAATTACATACTAAGCTGCTAGGAAAATCTTTGAACATGCAGCTCTAAAAAAAAAACCAAACTGTCCAGTTACATTCATAACCAAAGGAATTGGGTCAAAAGGGTATGACTGTTTTTTGTGGTTAATGCTAGACTGCTTCCCAGTAATTTAATGTTTGAAATTCTACCAGCAGTGAATAAACATACTTGTTTTGCCATAACCATGCTAACACTGAGTTTCATTGCTTTTCATTATTTTTGCCAGTTTGATGGGTGTAAGGGTGGTACCTCAAAGTTGTTTTGGATTTAGAGGCAAGGATTTTTTCCAAGTGGTTATTAATAATTGTATTTTATCTTTTGAAAATTCTATTCTTATTTTTTGACTATTTAGGTCAAAAGGTCTTTAAGTGTTACCACTGACACATTTTAGGTGTCTGATTTATGTCAATATTCATGGGCATGTTATTTATATGACTATAAATATTTTTCCTAATCTATTTTTTAAATTATATAGTTTTCAGGTTTTGTTTTGTATTTTTTTTTAAATTTCAACATACTCCAACACATCAGTCTTGTTCATTGTAATTCCTTCTATTTGTTAAATCAAACAATTGGTCTCCTACCACAGTTTTAAGATAATTTTCATTCTATTTTCTCCCATATCTTCCAGAGCTGTGTATGTTTGTACCTCACCTATTTAGAATTCACAGTGTTGTGCCATATGGATCCAAATTCCTTTCCTGTCAAACTGACAGCTAATTTTACAAAGTAAAATTTACAAAAGTATCATTGTTCACAACATTTAAATAGTTAAAGGTACTACTGTCAGAACTATATTTTTAGAAAATATCTGTTAAAATAGGATAAGTTGGATTTTGGTCTTGGGGGTGTAGACTGACCCTAGAATCTAAAAGTGTCCCCTTAAGAGAGGTAGTTATTGTATACTTAGAGAACCCTAGAAAATTAATTATAAAACTAGTTGAAATAATTAACAACTTTAGCAAAGTTGTGGGACATAAAATAAACCCACATAAATTATCAGCATTTCTGTATATTACCAACAAAAGCAGGAAATAGAAAGAAAAATTCCATTTAAAATAACCATAGAGAATATCAATGGGAATCTACCTGCCAACAGAGAGGTAGTTGTTGTTACCATCTTCATGTTGCCATAATCGAGGTATTAAATGACTTCTTTGTACTTTGTAGAAATAATGATCATTTGAAAATTATAAAATTTGTAATTTTTTCTACATGAAAATAATTTTATCCAAGTTTTTTTTTCCATATCTGACTTCCAAAAACCTCCTACAGAATATACTGAAAATTCAGCGGCACAGATAACAGCATGAAGATGGCCCCGTGCAGGAGGCTGACATAGAAATAGACCACGGTGTTATTGAGGGGAGGGAGGAAAACGGTGTGCCTTAATACTTGAAGTTCATTCCAGGAGTATGGTATCAAAATGAGAAGACTGTATGGTGTGTGGGTAGATGGGTGTGTATGTGCATGTGTATTTTTCAAAGGACAAACTTTGACGTTCAGCAGGGAGCTATAGCTGATAAGAACAAAGCGATATAAATGTAAGCATCTACTAAAACTTTTCTTTTTTCTCTTATGTAGGGAGGCTAAAACCATGGGGGGAATCTAAAGAAAATATTGCTCTGAATGAGACAACAAATAGAATTGACTTCCACAAAAAAACTTACAAACAGCCACATCTACAGACCAGGTCAGTATATAACTATTATGATTGTTTCGTTTTGAACTTTTCTATAAAAACACCTAAAATGCTCTTCAAGTGATGAGTGTTTACTGAAGCACTACTTTTTAACTGTTTAGCATAGGGATGATAAAGGGGCTCTTAACCATTTGTGTGTCCTGGACCCCTTTGGCCCTCTCCTGAAGCCTATAGACCCCTTCTCAGAATAGTGTTTTTAAATAATCAATGGAGAGGAGAGGCAGTTAGGTGGCACAGTGGATAGAGCACCAGCCCTGGAGTCAGGAGGACCTGAGTTCAAATGCAGCCTCAGACACCTAACACTCACTAGCTGTGTGACCCTGGGCAAGTCACTTAACCCAACTGCCTAGCAAAATAAATAAATAAATGATGGAAATGCTAAATTTCAGTTAGAGGTTAGTGAAAATGAAGATGTAAATTTTTTTTCCCATTTAAGACCCCCTAAAATCTATCCACGGAGCTCAGATTAAGAAAATCTCCATAGTTTTATACTTTAATCAAATGAAATGCTATAGTTTCATTCTTATTTGGCATATTTGTAGTTTGGGCATTAACACTACTCTGATGTTAAAGTGGTATTCTAATTGCTGCAAGATTATCTTGCTGCTCCCTAATCTCAAATATGTGCTTGTCTTTGTCTTCAGAGAAGAGCAACGGAGGAAACATGAGCAGAAAAGGAAAGAGAAGAAAGATGGGGTCCTTGGAACTCGAAGAGGACTAGTCATGCTTGGAGACTAACAATCCGCCAAGCACTCTGTAGATAGTCTTCATTACGCATCTTTTATGCTTCTGTAAATATTTCTATTTTTGTTTTGTCATTGTAAATTTCATCCAGCCTGTCCTAACTCTGTTCTTACCCCTGCTCATCACATTAACCTGCTACTAACCACCACCACTGAAATAGTGATACTATCAGCTTACAAATGTTTCATTTATAAACTCTGGCAAATTATCTAAAATGGTCTTTCCCTAACTCTTTTTTTTTTTGTTTAATAAAGTACAGCCTCTTAATCCTTGAACTACATTTTTAACGTCACATATCTTCTTCTAGTCCTAGGGTTTTAAATAACTTGCAGGCATAACCTTTTTTCACATTTTAAATGATGGGACAGAAGGAGAAGTTAGAATAGAAGACTCCTATAAACTTCTAGAGAACCTACTAACTAAAATACTGAACCCTGACTGAGGAGCATCAGTATAAAAAAAGTCAAGCTTCAATGTTTTCTTAGACTTTTCCTTAGATAACTGTTCTCTATAAATGCATATTCATTGCTAATTTGTTAGTAGATGCCGTATTTCATTTATGCCTTAAATGCTTTCAAGACTAAAGCAAAAGGATCATGCTTACAAGAGGCTTTTAATTCTTATGTTATTTCTTTAAGTTAGCTTTCAAGATTATTGTGCTCTGTAATCTAGTCTCTTATTCAAAGGATATAAAAGACTGCAGATGCTTAGAATTAGAGCCATCTCTATTGACTTTCAGAGTTTTATATTTGGCACAGTCTCTGTCAGATTAAAATACTGTACCTAAGCTCACCTGCTAAAAGATTTCTATTGCTTTGTAAGACTTTTATAAATAAAATTAAAACTGAAAATTCAATTTCTCCTGAGCTATAGTCTGTTTTATACTTTTAATAACAATAAAACTTGGTACCCCAAAGGAAAAAGAATAAGAAACAAAAGGAGAAGATCAAGGTTGAGGGAAAGAGAGCCAGTGGGGAAAAAAGACACTTTAAAAAATCTTAAGGTAAAGTAACTGACGAAACACAGTATTGTGTTCAGAAGAGGGGGAAAAAAAATCCTAACTTGGAAAAAAAAAAACAATAGTAGGGACTGATGGGGAAAACATAAACTTAACTCATAATTTTAAATGTGAAAAGATTTTAAAAAAGCACACAAAAATGAGTGACATACTGAATAAGAAAACAAAGCCCTACAATTTGTTGCTTACAAGAAACACATTCCAAAAAAAAAATAAATAAATAAAAGAAACATTCAAAAAACAGACAAAAACGAAATAAAACTGAGGGGATAAAAAAAAATTACTATGCATCAAAATAACAAAGTTCATTTGGAAAAAACAAAAGATCTGGAATATCATGGGAAATGATTAAAAGTAGTATAGATGAAGGGGAGAACACTTCTAGACCTCAAACTATATTATAAAGCAGCAGTCATCAAAACCATCTGTTATTGGTTTAAAAATAGAGAACAAGATCAATGGAACAGACTAGATAAGGAAGAATTCAGAAGCTACAGAATTCAATAACCTAGTATTTGATAAAGAGGAAAACATAAATTACCTAGGAAAAAACTCCTTGTTTGATTAAAAACTTATGGGAAAACAGGAAAGCAATCTGGCAGAAAGGCTAAACCAATACCTGTAAGGGTTCAACTCTATATGAGGTCAAGAAAAATTTAGCAAAAGTAAAAGGTTTCTGAATGCACAAAGACCAAAACTTAATTCAAAATCAAACGCTTCACATGCTGCATCCCACAACTTCACTGTAGCCTTGGTACTGAACACAAAGCATGTGCACTTTGTAGTGTACATGCTCAGCCCATGCAATGCCAACGAATGCTGCCAAAACTCAAAAAAGCTAAAGTTTAAGAAGCCCTGCGGGCACACTCCACAATACATTTTAAATGAATATGTGATCTTAATATAAGATTATATTAAGAAACAGAAAGAAAAGAAACAGATCATGTACCTCTCAAAGTTATGGGTAAGTGATGTATTCTTAACCAAACATGAGACAGAAGCAATCACAAAAAAAACAGATAACTTTGATCATCTGAAACTAAAAAGGTGCATAGATAACATTAATGCCTCTAGGATAAGAAGGGAAGTGGTCAAACGTGAAAAAAAAATCTTTGCATCAAAATTTCTCTAATGAGGGCTTAGTATCAAAGATAAATAAACAATGAACATACATGACACATATGTATATGTGTATGACTAATAGCCATTCCCCAATAGCTACACTGTCAAAGGATATGAACAGTTCTCAAAAGAAGAATTGCAAAGTATTCACAACCACATGAAAAAATGTTCCAAATCACTAATAATAAGAGAAATGCAGTTTCACCTCACACCCTGCAAACTGGCAAAAATGACAAAAAATGGCAACAATGTTGGAGGGGTTATAGGCACACTAATACATTGTTAGTGGAGCTGTGAAACAGTACAACTATTTTGGAAAGCATTTTAGCATTATGTAAATAAAGTGACAAAAATGTCCATACTCTTTGAATCAGAGACTCCATTAGTAAGAAAACAGTCCCCCCAACATACACCAAAAATTTATAGCAGCACTTATTGTGATAACTAAAAATTGGAAACAAAGTAGATGCCCATCAATTGGAGAATGGCTAAACAAATTGTGGTATATGAATATAATGGAATATTACTGTGCTATAAGAAATTATATTTGTGATGAATACAGAGAAGCATGGAAAGATCTCTATGAACTGATGCAAAGTAAAGTAAGCAAGCTAACAAAACAATATATACAGTAATTACAACAATGTAAATGGAAAAATTAACTACATACCAAAAAATCAAAGGTAAATGTAACAAAATTGTAACGATCAAGTAGGACTCAAAGGAAAAGATAAAAGAAGATACCCCTAACCCAGCCCTTCATGGAGGTGAGAGATCTAAAGGTGTTAGACATTGTACTCGTTTTTGGACATTTTCAATATATTGATCATTTGTGAAGGTATTTTTTCTCCCCCAAAAAACATTTTGTTATATAGGATGGCTCTCTGGAAGAAGAGGGAAAGGTACTTGAGATAACTATGATAATGTAGAAACAAAAGATATCAAATAAACAAATAAAAATTTTAAATGGTACTGGATTTTCAAACATGTCTTATATACTTTTCTGGCAGTCTTGAATTCTGCCACTTAAGAATTGCACATACTATCACATGTCAAACATGGTGTGTTGGTTGGTTTTGCTGAACTGCCTTTTTTTTTTTTTAATCTTTATTACAAGGGAAAGCTTATTAGAGGTGGCACATATTTGGAAATTAGTATGACATGAATACAAGCCATCCATATAAAAACATTTTCTTAAAATTTATATTCATAGCAAGAAAGCATCTGAGTCCCTACACAGACAGTTACATGGAAATACAGAGAATGAGCTTCAAGCCAAGGCAATAGAACTACGAGATATTTCGCTATCCTGAAAACATCATGGTACAGTAGAATGTCTGCCTTGGGGGCTTAGAATCCCTGGGTATAGAATCCATGGTCATAACATGGCTAATGCAGAAATTTGTTTTGCACGACTACATACATTTGTAATAGGTTTTGTTTTTCTTGCCTTCTCAAAGGGGAAGGGAGGGGAGTGTGGGAGGCAGAGAATTTAGAACTGAAAATAAAACTAAATTTAGAATCTACGGTCACATGGCTAATGGCTGAGGGAGGAAAGTCACGTACCACTCAGTTCATTTCTTTACCTGTAAAAGGATGTTAATATGGCCACTACATAGAGTTACTGTGAAGAAAGCATTTTGCAGACCTTACATGTTATTTAAACAAATGATTATCCTAAGTGTCCTATATATCCCTTGCCTTCTCTTTAGATTTGGATCCAATGCTGTTCCTGTTCCTCTCAAGAAATGAAAGGAATTGATCATTTCACAATACATACAACCAAGGACAACACTGCATAAAACACTAGCAATAAAAACTTTATTTCATCACTTTCAAGTAACAGGATGATATCAATTACTTAATTATGAATAAATGATGATCCACTGTGCTGGCTAAAGATTCCCACAAATCTTTTTACTATTTTCATAGGCAAATTCTTCAGTATGAGTTGGGTCATGAAACACTCCAATAAAATCTAATTCCAGGTAGAAAGGACCATTAACTTTATCAGCCAAGGTGAATCCAATACTACTGATCTGTATTGAAAAGAAAGAAAATAATTAAAATCTCGTGCTCATTGTTTACAATATATCTTTAATTCTCTCAGATACTTATTAATAGCTGAGTCTCTTCATGCTTCAATCTAAGTTGTTTCTATGTTCTAATAACGACATGTAAAACCCTGCTAATCCCTAGGGAGCATTAAAAAAGGTCTTGTCCTCTCTTGCAAAGCTAGAGGAGATTATCACTTGCCCATCCAGGCCACTAGGAAGGTGCATGACCAAAGAGAGAGAAAGAGTTGTGTCTGAAACCTGGCTCTGTCATTACTTTGCCATACCACAGGCCTCTCCCTGTTTCAGCTTCCTCATATGTAAAATAATATAATCCTTACTTACAGAGTTGTCATAAGAGGGTTTACAGACTTTTAATACACCATAAAAATGTGAGTGGTAGCTCTTCTCACATGCAGCCTTTCTCCCATTCTCATCACTATTCCAGGGAAGGCCCTTTAAGTGACTTGTGACATTGTAAGAAGTCCCTGGATTTTGAACTGCTCTACCCTATTTTAAAGATGAAACACACTCTTGTGACTCTACAAAGATGGGAGTATCACAGTTCCTTTATTCTTAGGCTGCCGAATAAAAGAAGCAACAATAAGCTTAGGCGTAAGATTGGTACTTTCCAGGCATAAACAGTCATTCTTTGCTATTTGTGGAAAATGTAGTGAACACCTTCACTGGAACAGCATTGTACAAAAGGACCTTATGGTCCTGAAAATTCACAAAAAACTCACCTGGTCTGTCAGAAGCTGCTGCTGGTTATCCTGGATCCTCCCCTTACTGGAGAAAAAAAACTTGGAGAATGGAATCTGCAGTAAGAAAGCACTTATCTCATCATTTACGCCTGAGATGCAGAGAACTTTGGCATTTACTTAGATATGATCCCACGAGGGGACGACAGTGAATTTAAACTTAATTCTAAATTCACACAGTCAGGTAATACTACATTTAGACATATATACATATCTCTCTATATATCTAATGAAGGTCTCTCCCAGTTAATTTGCTACATCTTAACATATTCCATTAAAAAAAGAAAATAACAACAACACCTTTTCTGTAGCCCCTTTGCCAACCTCACCACTTCTCATCCATCTGGCTATTTTTATCCCTGTACTGCAAACTTACTTTCCTGAAAAACCTTTCTGGAATTACCCAGACCTAACCACTGAATAAGAAAGATGTTTATACTCACCTACTCACCTACCTATACTCCCTAAAATATTTTTGTAGAGTTCATCTCCTTGGCATATAAATTCCATAAAAACATTTGACTACTCCCAATTTCCCATTGTGTATGTGCATATAATCTCAAAAACATAGATATGCACAGTTATGCTCCTCAAGACTTTGCAAAGTACAATTCTCTTTTTCTGTTCTCTATATATGAAAGTGCCCATTTTATTTGGTGTTGAGTTCTAAATAAAAATTAATTTTACAAGGTATATATGCAATATAGAAAGAGATAAAGTTATACAAATAAGGAAATTCAGGTTGCTTAACTAGTAAAAGAAAAAGCTAGTCAGAAACTTTAAACATTTAAGATTTATTTACAGAATGTTTAGAACCAAGTACAGCAAGATGGCGGAGGGAAAGCAGTGACTGTCTTGAGCTCTCCCCCAAAGCCCTCCAAATACCTAAAAAAATGGCTCTAAACAAATTCTAAAGCAGCAGAATCCACAAAAAGACAGAGTGAAACAAATTTCCAGCCAAAGACAGCCTGGATGGTTGATGGGAAAGGTATATTGTGCTGGGCGGGGAGAGGACTGCAGCTCAGCGTGGTGGCGCAGGCCGCAGCAACCCTGGAGCAGGCCTCAGAGCACTGAATCGCAGGCAGCTGTGGCAGTTTCCAGACTTCTCAACCCATGAAGCCAAAGACAATTTAGAAGATCAGTGGGAAAAGTCTGTGATTGCGGTGAGAGAGGAGCTAGGTCTCAGCCGCAAGTCTCAAGCGGAGGCCGGGGCCGCGGCTTTTTCCTGAGCTTCTGGCCCACAGACTGAGGGGGAATCGAGTGGCTGATAAGAGGCAGATTGCAGGGATCTCTTTGCCAGTGCTGAGGCAGGAATCTCTTGCTTTGCCCGCGTTTCGATCTGGGTCACAGTTCTGAGGGGCGGTCCTGGGGCGAAGAGGAACACTGGTGTGGTAGAGCTTGTTGTGGCAGTGGAGAGAAAACACCTCGCCCCTTATCATACCACCTTGGAAGAATTGAAAATTTACAGGTCCCTAGAAGTACCTCTAAAAACAGCTGTACAAACCCCCAAAGCTTGGGACAGTACACTCTTCACATTGGAAGCAGACTTTTACCCTAACAAAGAGTTTAAAACTCAAGTAATTGGCCAGGATCATGAGTAAGCAGCGCAAAAAGAGTCAGACTATATTATCTTACTTTGGTGACAAAGAAGATCAAAACATACAACCGGAAGAAGACAACAAAGCCAAAGCTCCCACATCTAAAGCCTCCAAGAAAAATATGAATCAGTCCCAGGACTTGGAAGCGCTCAAAAGAGATTTTGAGAAGCAAGTAAGAGAAGTAGAGGAAAAACTGAGAGTGATGCAAGAAAATCATGAAAAACAAGTCAACAGCTTGCTAAAGGAGAACCAAAAAAATACTGAAGAAAATAACGCCTTAAAAGATAGCCTAACCCAAATGGCAAAAGAGGTCCAAAACGCCAATGAGGAGAAGAATTCCCTAAAAAACAAAATTGGCCAAATGGAAAAGGAAGTCCAAAAGATTACTGAAGAAAATACTTCCTTAAAAATTAGAATAGAGCAATTGGAAGCTAGTGACTTTATGAGAAATCAAGACACTGTAAAACAAATCCAAAAGAACGAAAAATTAGAAAACAATGTGAAACATCTCACTGGAAAAACAACAGACCTGGAAAATAGATCCAGGAGAGAGAATTTAAAAATTATCGGACTATCTGAAAGCCATGATCAAAAAAAGAGCCTACACATCATCTTTCAAGAAATTATCAAGGAAAACTGTCCTGATATTTTAGAACCAGAGGGCAAAATAGAAATTGAAAGAATCCACCGATCTCCTCCTGAAAGAGATCCCCAAAGGAAAATTCCTAGGAATATTGTAGCCAAATTCCAGAGTTCCCAGGTCAAGGAGAAAATATGACAAGCAGCCAGAAAGAAACAATTCAAGTATTGTGGAGACACAATCAGGATAACACAAGATTTAGCTGCTTCTACATTAAGGGACTGCAGGGCATGGAATATAATATTCCGGAGAGCAAAGGAGATAGGATTGAAACCAAGAATCACCTACCCAGCAAAACTGAGTATAATCCTTCAGGGGAAAAAATGGTCATTCAGTGAAATAGAGGACTTTCAAGCATTCCTGATGAAAAGACCAGAGTTGAATAGAAAATTTGATTTTCAAATACAAGACTGGAGTGGAACATGAAGAGGTAAACAGGAAAGAAAAAATCATAAGAAACTTATTAAGATTGAACTGTTTATATTCCTGCATGGAAAGATGATTTTTGTAACTCATGAGACCTTTGTCAGTATTAGGGTAGTTGGAGGGGAAAAATTTATATTCACGTATATATAGATATAGATAGAGGGCACAGGGTGAGTTGAAAATGAAGGGGTCATATCTGGAGAATAAAATTAAGGGGTGAGAGAGGAATATACTAGGAGAAGGAGAAAGGGAGAGGTAGAATGGGGTAAATTATCCCACAAAAAAAAAAAAAACAGAAAAGAAAAGGCTCTTACAGTGGAGGTGAAACACGGGAAGGTGAGAGGGAATGAGTGAATCTTATTCTCACAGGATTTGACTTAAGAAGGGAATAAGATACACACTCAATTGGGTGTGGAAATCTGTCTTACCCTACAGGAAAATAGTGGGGGAATGGGACAAGAGAGTAGGGGAATGATAGAGAGGAGGGCGCAGATTGGGAAAGGGAGTAATAAGAAGCAAATACTTCTGAGGAGGGACAGGGTCAAAAGAAAGAGTAGAATAAATGGATGGGTGGGATAGGATTAAGGGAAATAGAGTTAGTTTTTCACAGCATGTCTACTATGGAAGTATTTTGCATAACCGCACATATATAACCTATATTTAGTAGCTTGCCTTATCAGTGAGGGTGGGTGGGGAAGAAGGAAGGGAGAAAATTTGGAACCTAAAGTTTTAAAAACACATGTTTAAAAAAAAAAAAATGTTTTCACATGCAACTGGGAAATAAATACAGGAAATGGGGTACAGAAATCTATCCTGCCCTACAGGAAAAGTGAAGGGGAAGGGGATAAGAGAAGGGGGGGAGAGATAGAAGGGGAGGCAGACTAGGGGAAGGGGTATTTAGAATGCATGCCATCTTGGGGTGGGGGGAGGGGTGAGATGGGGTGAAAATTTGGAACTCAAAATCATGTGAAAGTAGATGTTGAAAACAAAAAAAATAAATAGAACCAAGTACATTCCTCTTCCAAAAAGGCTAAAAAATAATGTGGTAAATATGATGGTGACGAGGGTGATGAGAGGGAAAAGAGGTTCTTAACAAGAGGGAAGAACTAGGACCAACAAGGGAAATTTCAAGTGAGGTAAATTTTGGCTCAACCTCAGAAAGACCTTTTGAACAATCAGACCTGGCTCAAATTTATATGAACTTTCTTGGTAGGTGATGAAATGCTCCAAAGGAGACTACGTGAGGACTAATGCAAAAAATGTAGAGAGGCTTTTTACCTTAGGTGGAATGTGGGAGTAGATAAGGTATAACAATATTGCCAGCTTCATGATCTTAAAATCTGTAATTGTAAGACTTGAGGATTCTACTATTTGATGATTCAAAAATTCTCTTTTTAACCTTCTCTATTTCTGCTCTGGGTTACTACAAACATCTGATGAATGTCTAATCTCTAATAGGTGCATTTCTGGAAAATTCACGACTAACATGGTGCAATTGCTTTTTTTTCTCACTTTAAAAACTATTTAAACACTTTTGAGCATCATGAACATAAAAGGGTATAAAAAAGAAAACAAATTTTAACAAATTTAATAGCATATCAATCTTTTTATACTAATAAAATGTTGTAGGGCCTGCATTTTATATAATTTTCTACCACTATTTAAATGATTATTGTGATCCCTGTTGAATAATGTTACTTGTGCTTTGATAGATTTGCTTAATAAATATTTGTTTAATGAAAAAAAAATGTATTTACAGAAGATGATAAGATATTATTCCCTATTAAATAATTTCCTTATCTTTAATCCTTCCTTCCTTAAAAATGAGATGGGAACCATGTGAACATGTGGGTACATTTCCACCATAAACTTAAGCAATTTTAATTAATCTTTGAGAGTCTTGCTCTTTCCCAGATCATTAAGAGTTAAACGACATCAAAAAGTTAAGTAAAAGATACATCTCATTTCCTTGCCAATCTAAAAAGTATTACTGGGAGCAAAATCGTTTAAGTATTGTTACAAGATTTGTAAAAAAAAGGGAAGGAAAACAATTTGTTAGTGACTTTAAAAGCATTTATACGTAAGATTTCTTTCATTTTGAGTGTTTAAATAATTTTTTGTTTAGGCAAAACACTAATACATACTAGCTTAGTATTATACCTGACACAAGGTTGGTGATGCTGGCTCTCTGCTTCTTTAACTAAAAGATTAATTATATGGAAATCAACACATCAGCAAACCTGATTTCAAGTCCTGCCCTTTACAACCTGTGCAACCCTGTCAAATTTATTTAACCTCTTTAAATCTCAATTCCCTAATCTATAAAACGGGAATAAATAATACCTTGCCTGACCTAGCTCTGAGGAATTCTTTTAAGGTTTATTTCAAATGCAATAATGTAAGTGAAAGGTTCAACCAATCAACAAACATTTATTAAACACCTACTGTGTGCCAGACACTGCACTAAGTGATTTTGTGAAAACATAAAAAGCACTAACCAAATGAAAGGAAATATTATTACTAGTTCAGATAGATGAGGTGAGAAAAGAAAAACACAATCTCATAAAGTAACATCCCCCAGACTTTTGTTTGTATCCCTGTGAATTGATGCAATTTTGTTCCATAAAGTTTCAATAACTTTAATCCCTGAGAAACTGATTTCTCTTCCTTGAGAATAGTACCATTCATTGAGTAGAGATGGTTCAGAGTTGCTATGACATAAATTATATGTGAAAAAAATCTATTTGTGCATTTGGCATTGATCTAAATGTGTGACTTAGCACATTCATGAATATTGCCTTTACCTAACCACATCAATATACTCAGTATCATGATGTGATACTTAGTATTATAATACATTCGCCATAAGGGCAAAGGCCAGCTCTTCACTTCCCCAAATAAAGCAGTTCCACATTCTATCGGTAGAGATTAATAAGACAAAGAAAATCAAGATGTAGCCATGTTTCCAAAGGATCTCAATTCCAGAACCCAGAGTAAGTCTTTGTTGCTCTTACCTTCACCTCCTGCCAATATGGCCCCCCACGCGTGAACATGAAGTAACTATGCAAATGTTGACTTTTTTGGACCAGGTCAGTGTCTGTTTTGATATTCACCATCCAGGGCCGACCATCCCCACGCACACGGAGATAGAGAGTATTAAAATTGGACCAATCATAATACTTCTTCCTCTCAAAAGCACCCTAAAGGCATGGAAAAAAGTTAAGATAATGTAATATATCAGTTGATAATTTTAATAATATAACCTAATATTTATATTGATAGTGAGAACACTGTGCAATACAGATCACCATCTAAAATAATCATAGTAAGAAAACACTAGTTATTTTACCTTTCTTGCAGAAGGAACCATTTTTGGCTTTGTTCAAATCTACTAATATTGGTGAAAATGAAAACAGGACACTGAATAGTTATTAGTGTCTGAGCACAAGTCAGTATGGTTCTATATTTCTGAATTTATATAACTCTGCCCCATTCTCTGGGGTAATAGTCACTGTTGTGGTCCTTCGTTTTCGAAGAGGACCAAAATGACATCCCTATGCTACGGTCAAGTTTCAGTGGGTCTCACTGTGGCTGATCAGACCAATACGAGCTCGGAATGTTCTACCACAGGTCGGGCACAAATAGTCCGTGTGAACCTCTGGGGTGGATTCTCTAAGTTCGAGTATCTTGCGTTTCTCTCGAGCTATTTCAATTCTGCTTTGCTCATAGAGCACAGCAACTTCTCTGATGAGGGCACGCCATGCTGAGTGGTCCTGTGCCAGTGTCTCCCATGTCACACAATCAATTCCAAAGTTCTTAAGAAAGACCTTGAGAATGTCCTTGTATTGCTTCTTCTGACCACCATGTGAACACTTGCCCTGTGTGATCTCTCTATAAAATAGTCTTTTTGGCAAATTTTGCATTCGAACATGGCCAGCCCATTGGAATTGTGCTCTCCGAAGCAGAGTCTAAATGCTTGGCAGTTTAGTTCCAGAAAGGACCTCAATGCCTGGTATCTTAGACCCCTTGTCATATACTTATCTGTGGTTTTCTATGTCCCTGTTAGATTGTAAGCTCCCAGAGGGTAGGGAATGTCATTTTTCATCTTTCTATCCCCCGGACCTACATGTATTGCACATAGAAGGTACTTAACAAATCTTAGTTGTTAAAACTAATTGGATATTCAGCATGTGCAAACCACCTTCCACTAAACAATGCTTTGCACATAATACTTCAGTTCTGGTTTGGTTTGGTTTTTTTTCAACAAATGGCTTACAAACAACTCTGAAAGCCTCAAGAACTCTGATGAACAGCTAGGTTCTACCACGATTCCAGAGGGCTGATAACGAAGCATGCTACCCATACCTCCTAACAGAGAAGCGGACAACAGGCAGCCACTGAATTTTCTTGAGTAAGAGAGTAATATGGTCAAACTGGCACTTTAGAAGAATTATTTTTGTGGCTGTGTGGAGGTCGGCTAAAAGGAGGAAAAGACTGGAAGCTAGGAATCTAATTAAGAGATAGTCAAGGGATGATAAGGATGTGGTCAAGTTAGTTAATAGAAGGGGAGGATATAAGAGATGTTGTAGAGTTAAGCTAGACAAGACTTGGCAACTATTCGGAAATAGGAGAGTCAATGGGAAGGAAGAGTATAGCATGACCCCAAGGTTAAACTTCAGAGCAGCAATATGATACAACACAACTCCAAGCAAATGACTAAGTTCCTACCAGTTTGTTTCCCGATCTGCTGAGAATAAGCCAAATGCAACCCAAACCAACTGTGGGAAGCTAGCACAGGCCATCCCTAATCCATTCCCAGTCTGATGATTCCTCAGTGTCCTGAAAATCTGGGCTTGCTCTAAGGAGAGCCAGAGAGGGATCCTAGTTCAAAGCTGAGCCATGGGCCCACAAAAGAACAGCAGACTCAAATCTTCATCCACCACTTCTAAAACTGCACTGGATAAACAGGGTTTTTCTGATACTGGAATGACCTGCTCTGGCCCAAATGACCAGGCTACATAATAGGGGCCAGTCAACAAATAAATTGGGACTTTCTACTCTACTTTAGGAATGTTTTTTCCCCTTTAATTTCAGTGGCATAAATGTGTCCCTCAGTATAAATTGGAGTCCTCTGCTCAGGATATTGCATGCATGTCCCTTGTCATAAATAAAAGCAATGTACTACAACTGAGACTGCAGAGAAGGGCACTTTGGAGAGCCAAAGAGCTTAACTATCTCACCTACCCTTGGAATCCTGGATGTCATTGCACAGTATCCGCTCCGTTGGGTCTCCCCATCATGAGGAAGTTCAGTATTGAGAATCCCATGGAAGAGTGCACTTTGGTTATTGCTGGCCATTTTCAGGAAGGCTTTGCTCCTGCCTCCTATTGTCCGGTCAGACGTCACTAGCCACTTATCCAAATCTTCATCACTGCGAAATTGCCACATCACTCTAGTATTTTCCAGTAAAACTTCATGCAAAGGGCAACCTTCGGGTCCTCTCCAACGGTCTACCAACTCCTTTGCTAAAAGCTTAAAGTGATCTTTTATCTCAGTCCTAATTGCTTTGTCGAAAATAATTTCAATCTTTTCCTTAGGTGAAATTAGATCTAAACCAACCTCACCCTTAGTCTGTTTTTCCAATCCACCTTGAGTATTTACCTCAGGGGAAGATCTGCCTGAAGCAGCCTCTGTTTTTTTAATACTACCATACAGTCTGGAGGGATAGCCAGCAAATACAGGCCCCAACAAAAAGCATCGTGCAACATCTTGCATTCTGCATAACTTAGGAAAACTAGTGCCATTTAGCAGCTTGTGAAGTAAAGCCATGGTAGAACCAATTCAAATCATAAAATTCTTCAGAATTCATCAGGGAAAAGAAATTTCAGCTACAAGTCCAGCTTTACCTGTAACAGAAGTAATAATACAGAAGTTACCAAATTACCAGTGAATTCATCCTTTCTTTCAAATGTAATCAGAATCTGTAACATGCATCACAATAATCCCCATCTTCCTGAACCTAAGGTTAACTGGCAAACGTACACTAAGTTCCATAAAACATGGCAGAGTAGAAGGAATCAATGCAACTGAGCTCCTGTCAGTCCCTCCAAACACATAAAATGCACCAAACCAAATCGTGATGGGGAAATCCAGAAAAAGTCGTAGTGAGTCCTTTATCAGGCCCAGGTCTGCACAAGGAGACAGAGAGGTTGGCAAGACACCAGGAGGAGGCCATGCACAAAAAGAAGTCCCAGACCCATACCAGAGCACAGAGATGGGGACAGGTGCCAAACGGCAGCCTGGTCGCACACTATCAGATCTGAGATCAATGATCCAGGGCAGAGTAAGAAGGCGATCTGTGCACAGCAGTACTGTTTCCCAGGAGGAAGGCCCTGGGTGGTGTATCAAGAAAGAAGTTCAGAGGCCAGCATCAGCAGCAGTGTGGCTGAGACTCCAATATCAGAGCATGGTCTCAATTCCAGCATCTAGCCCTGCCGGCAGAAGAATAACCAGGGCAGGAATACCAGACCAAACGGAAGCCTACAATTCTGCCACTGGGAACCAGCACGACTTTCCAGCTGGCTGATAAGGGCTGATGAATCCAGCAGCAGGGTACTCTCGCTCAGACCCAAACACAAGTCAGGAACTTCCAGAGCTCAGATCAGGGGAGCAGCCCTGGATCGGATCGCTCTGGGAGCATTGAAATCTTTCAGTTGTCCAGCCTGTCCCTGAGATCCTGGAGTAACACAACCCTCAATAACCCAAGAAAGCAGCAACATTAAGTTCCACAGAGCCCAACCCTAACATCAAGTCTGAAATAGGTGATTTAAAACTTCATTAATAAAAGAGTGGGTTAGTGGAAGACGCTTTAGATTTGGAGATCTGGGTTCGAATTCTGACTCCGTCATTCTCTAGTTACTACCTCTGTGACCTTGAACAGGTCATGCAACCCCAGGGGCCTCGGTTTCCTCACCTGTAAAACGAGGACGTTGGGTTAGAAGACGTCCCTTCCCAGGCACAAGTCTGGGATTCTCCGAAAAATTAAAGTTACTTCCGGCCACTGGAGAGCGGCAGGCCACAGCCTGGAGACTCGGTGGGGACCGGGAGCCTGATACTCCCTCCCCCGCCTCGTCTGGGGTGCGATCCTGACTCCTAACACTCCCTAACCAGCCTCCTTCCGAGGCCGGAAGTCAGCGGTCCGAGATCTATCGCGTTCCCCCACACCCACCTCACATCGCCCTCCTCCCCTTCTCCGGGCACAGCTCGCCTTCCCTATCGGTCCTCTCCCGGCTTCAAAGAGCGACTTCCGCCCGCGCCTGCGTCCCACGCAGATTCTGGTCCGCTGCCGCACGAACTCCCAAAGCAAAAAGAGTTCCGCCCCTTGCACATGGATGATGGATGACGCCCAATCCTCCCAGTTTTTGTTGTTGTTTTTTTTTTTAATGCCCTGCCAGAAAAATTATGCAGGAAGTACCTCTAGACTGTAGGACAGCTAGGTGGTGCGGGAGATTTTAAAGCCTTGGACTCGAAGCCAGACTGATCTGAGTTCAAATTCAAACTGTGACTCTGGGCAAATCACTAACCTGTGTCTGCCTCAGTCCTCATCCGTAAAATGGGAATAATAGTAGCACCTACCTTCGAGAGTTTTTTGTGACGATCAAATGAGGTAATATTTGTAAAGAGTTTTTTTTTCGCCTTTTTTGGGGGGGTGTAGTTAGCTGATTTTTAAAAATTAATTTATTTTGAATTATCACCAATCACTTTCATAAGCTTTTGAGTTTTAAATTTTTCTCTCCCTGCCTCCCCACCTCCCTCCCCAAAAAAAGAGTTTTGAAAACGTTAAAGTGCTAGCCATCATTGCAGTATTATCATTACTGTTAGATCCCAACTCTTCCCCTTTGGTCCTCCATATGGGTCATGTTTTCTCTGTCCTTCTGTCTCTCCTTTTCCAAACTGGATTCTTTCAATTTCAATTTTTAAACAAATTTTGTTCATTTTATTTTATTAAATTTTACCTTTTTGAATCAACAAAATCTAACTCCTACCTCTCCCCCACTAATTCCATTTCCATGTTTAAAATATTTAAAATATTAATATTAAAATATTAAAAATATTTTATTGTCTAATCAGCCAAAATCCTCCGAACCCTCCCATTTTTTCCCTTAAAGCATTATATTCAATTTTACTAGTTAAGTTATTCTTGGCGATAAGCCCAAAGTCTTTGCCTTCTGGAATACTGCATTTCAAATTCTCTTTTCTCCTTTTAGTGGCAGCTGTTAAATGTGTGATTCTGACTGTGGCTCCTTAGTACTTGACTTCTTTCTTTTTGGGTGCTTAGAGTATTTTTTTTCCCTTTAATCCGAACTGGACTCTGACTCTGATGTCCCTGGAAGTTGTCAGTTGGAGGTTTCTTTCAAGAAGTGACTGTTGGATTCTTAAGAGATCTGGACTGTTTTCTTTTCTTGAAATAAGACATCTAGGCTCTTTTTTTTTGGTCATCATGTTCAGAAAGTTTGGTGATTCTTAATTTTTTTTCCTTAATCTGATTTCCAAATTAGTTGTTTTGGCTATTTTTCCCCCAGTATTTTGACTTTGTTTTAATATTTTTTGTTACTTCATGAAGTCATTAACTCCTTTTTGGTCCATTCCAATTATCAGGTACTTTGTGGATTGAGCAAGGTTAAACCTGTTGCACTAAGCTGTTTATTCCCTTTCCATTTCTTTCTTACATAGCTATCATTTGTTTTCCAATTTTTTCCTCCAGCACTTTCATTTTATCTATAAAAACATTTTTTTTAATTCTTTCTTCTTCTCTTCCAGGAATTCTAGTTGATTTTTTGTCCAGTCTATGTTTTTCTCTGAAGCCTTACTTGTAGAAGTTTTTAAATTATTCTCTTCTTCTACATTTGTGTCTTGAGCTTCTGTGCCATCATAATAGCTCATTATGATGTGGTTCTTTTTTTTTTTTTTTGTCCACTCTTCCATCCTACTTCCTGGTTTTGGACTTGATGTTAGGGCTAGGCTCTGAGGAACTTCTGGAGGAAGGTCTGAGCTGGTCCTGTTGCTGTTTTCTTGGGTTATTGAGGGTTGTGTTACTCCAGGATCTCAGGGACAGGCTGGAGAAGTGAAAGATTTCAATGCTCCCAGAGCAATCTGATCCAGGGCTGCTCCCCTGATCTGAGCTCTGGAAGTTCCTGACTTGTGTTTGGGTCTGAGTGAGAGTACCCTTCGGCTGGATTCATCAGCCCTTATCAGCCAGCTGGAAAGTCGTGCTGGTTCCCAGTGGCAGAATTGTAGGCTTCCCTTTGGTCTGAGATTTTTGCCCTGGTTATTCTTCTGCAGGCAGGGCTAGATGCTAGAATTGCATCTCTACCCTGCTCCTGGGGGTCTAAGCCAGCGGTGGGGAACCTGCAGCCTGGAGGTCACAGGTGGCCTCAAGATTACAGGTTCTCCACCCCTGGTCTAAGCTATATCTCTATTGCTACTGCTGCTTACTTCTGAACTGAATGAACTTTCTTCTTTCTTGGCCTCTCATCCAAACACCACCTTCATGTTCAGGCTGAGTTATGACTCAGAACTAGTAGTGGGCTACAAAGCTGCCAGTAGGTATGTTTCCCCATCACAGTGCTGCAGTATGAGTCTGAGATCTCCCTTTCCCCTAGTATATAGCTTTCCCTTATGTACTGGAGTGCTCTGTACTGGTATGCTCCTGGCCCAACTTAACCTCAGTACAGCATCAGTGTCTGTAAACCTCTCTGTCTGTCTCCCTATGCTAAGCTTGGCTGGACAAATGACTCACTGAGACTTTTTCAGGATTTGGTCTGGTCCTTTTTTGTGAGGCAATCAGGGTTAAGTGACTTGCCCAGAATCACACAGATGGTGAGTGTTATGTGTCTGAGGGCGGATTTGAACTCAGGTCCTCCTGACTCCAGGGCCAGTGCTCTATCCACTGTGCCACCTAGCTGCCTTTCTGGTTCATTTTTTATATCTGTTTAGAGGATATTAGCAAAACTAACATTTTAGGTGACCATATCTCCTCCTGTCATTATAATGTTTGCCTCAACTACCGCTTGCCTTTACCACAGACCCAGGTGGGTACAATTCAGGACACCTTTGCCCAAAAGCCCCAGTGATAGCAACACCCCCAAAACCACTCTCCCTTCTTCCAATCCAGCCCTCTCCAGACATGGTCCAGGGAGCAACTCTTGTGGAGATGCTACCCATCAACAGCCTTTGCAAGTTCAGTAGCATCTCTGCCCCCACTTCCTCAAAAACCTAAACTACTCCTAAGAATTTTATCATTATTAGGGCAGTTAAAAGGAGTTGACATAGACAGTGGGCATGGGGGTGAATTGGGAAGATCATGGGAATGAGCTTCCAAAAACCAAAGGGATAACAAAGAGGGATGCCCTAGGAGAAGAGGGAAAGGAGAGAGAGAATGGAGAAAATCTTCTCACAAAAAGAGGAGCTCCAGGAAGAGCTTTTACAATGGAGGGGGAAATGAGAGGGTGGCAGGAAATACTTATATCTCACTTTCATCAGAATTGGTTCAAAGAAGGAAAAATATATATACACACTCAGTAGTGTACAGAAATGTAACTTACCCAACAGGAAAATGGAAGGGGAAGATGAGAAGAGAAGGGGTGGGGTGGTGAGAGAAATATGATAAACGGACAGATAGATGAAGGGAGACAGTGGTTAGAAGCAAAACAGACTTTTGGGGAGGGAGAGAGCAGGAGAGGAAGAAACAGGAGAAAATGGGATGAAGGAAAATACACAGTTAATAATCAGAACTATGAATATGAATGGGATGAGCTCATCAACAGAATGGAAGCAAATAGCAGAATGGATTAGAAAACAGAATCCAACAGTATGTTGTTTACAAGAGACACACGAAACAGAAAGTACACAGGGTTAAAACAAAGGGTTGAAACAAAAGTCTAATGTGCTTCAGCTGAAGTAAAAAAGGCAGGGATACCAATCATGATCTCAGACAAAGCAAAAGCAAAAATAGACCTAATTAAAAGAAATAATCAGGGAAACTACATTATGCTAAACAGTACATATACAATGAAGTAATATAAAAATATTTGCAGGAGTTTCTTTGATAAAGGCCTCCTTTCTCAAATATATACTGCATATAAAACCGAGGCAAATTTATAAAAATAAGAGCCATTCCCCTGTTGATAAATGGTCAAAGGATATGAACACACAGTTTTCAGATGAAGAAATCAAAACTATTTATAGTCATATGAAAAAATGCTTTAAATCACCATTGATTAGAGGAATAAAATTAAAACAACCACCTCACACCTATCAGAAATGACAAATGCTGGAGTGGATGAGGGAAAAATAGGTACACTAATGAACTGCTGATGGAGTAATGAACTGGTCCAACCATTATGGAGAACAATTTGAAACTATGCCCAACGAGCTATCCAACTGTGCATACCCTTTGACTCAGCAATACCACCACTAGATCTGTATCCTAAATAGATCAAAGAAAAAGAAAAAACACCTACATGTACAAAATAGTTATAGCGGCGCATTTTGTAGTAGCAAAGAATTGGAAATTGAGGGGATGCCCATCAATTGGGGAATGGCTGAACAAGCTGTGGTATATGAATGTAATGGAATACTATTGTACTATAAGAAATGATGAGCAGGTGGACTTCAGAAAAAGCTAGAAAGACTTGTTTGGACTGATGCTGAGTGAAGTGAGCAAAACCAGATCATTGTGCACAATAACAGCAATGTTATAATGATGATCAACTGCAAAAGACTTGGCTACTCTGATCCATACAGTGATCCAGGACAATTCCAAAGGACTTATGATGAAAAAATGCTACCCACCTCCAGAGAGAGAACTGATGAACTTTGAGTACAAATTGAAGTATAATTTTCTCTTTTTAATTTTTCTTGCTTTTTAAAAATATGGCTAATATAGAAATGTGTTTTGCATGATTTCACATATATAATTGATAGACTGCTTGTCTTCTTAGTGGGTGGGGGAGGGGTGATGGGAAGGGAAAGAATTTGGAACTCAAAATTTAAAAAGAAAAATGTTTAAATAATTAATTGAAATGTTTTTGAAAAATTAAATTTAAAAAAATTTTTAAAAAGAAGCCTGAGTTACTGAAAATCAGAAAAGAAAGATCTCATTACCAAAGTCCTTATCTTAAGCACAAAACTCTTTAAGAAACAGAGTAGAGGGCAGCTAGGTGGCCCAGTGGATAGAGCACTGGCCTTGAAGTCAGGAGGACCCAAGTTCAAATCTGGCCTCAGACCAAACACTTAACACTTACTAGCTGTGTGACCCTGGGCAAGTCATTTAACCTCAATTGTCTAAATAAAATAAAATTTTTTTTAAAAAAAAAGGAAAATTAGAAAGAAGCACAGAAAAGCAGGGTAGCTTTGAAAACAATGTGTAACATTTATTGGGGCAGCTAGGTGGCACAGTGGATAGCGCACCGGCCCTGAAGTCAGGAGGACCTGAGTTCAAATCTGGCCTCAGACCAACTTGACATTTACTAGATGTGTGACCCTGGGCGAGTCACTTAACCCCAATTGCCTTTAAAAAAAAAGAGTAGAATCACCCCCAGTTAAATTGTACGTTTAAGCTAAAATCTACTTTTCCAGTTATATTTCCTGATCACCAAAGGGTATGTTCTTGTTTTGTTGTTGTTGTAGTTGTTGTTTTCCCCCCAAAAATAATATGAGATACTTTATTAAAAGTTTTGCTAAAATCAAGGTAAATTGTGTCCGTGGTATTTTCATCATTTATCCATCAGGAAGTGAATAACAAGTTCATTATGAATCCTTTGGAGTTATGGTGAGTCATTGTGTTGATTAGAACAAATGTTCTTTACAATGTTGCTGTTATTATATAAATTATTCTACTTGTTCTGCTTACTTCACTTTGCATTAGTTCATGTAAGTTTTCCCAGGTTTTTCTGAAACCATTCCCTTTATTAGTTCTTATAGCACAATAGTATTCTAGCCCTTTATATACCATAACCTGTTGTATGCCTCAAATGATGGGCATCTCCTCATTCTAATTCTTTGCCACCACAAAAAGAGCTACTGTAAATGTTTTTGTACTTGGAATCCACTTCTTACCCAGTACCAAATGTTTTGATGATTACAGCTTTGTAGCATTGTTTAAGGTATTGAGTGTTGTGTTGTTCTTTCTGGTATTGCTGGTACTGCTAGACCCCTTTTTTTCTCATTTTAAAATTGATTCTCTTGATATTTTTAACTTTTTTTTCTCCAGATGAATTTTGTTATTATTTTTTTCTAGCTGTATAAAATAATTCTTTGGTAGTTTAATTGCTATGGCATTGAATACATAAATTAATTTAGGTAGTATTATCATTTTTATTATATTGACTTGGTCTACCCATGAGTAATTAATACTTTTCCAATTATTTAGATCTGTCTTTATTTGCATGAAGAGTGTTTTATAACTGTATTTATATTGTTCCTATATGTGTCTTAGCAGGTAGACTCCCAAGTATTTTATCCTGTCTATAGTTATTTTAAATGAAATTTCTCCTTCTATCTCTTCCTGTTGGGTTTCGTTTGATGGTACTATACAGAAATGCTAATGATTTGCATGGATTTACTTTATGTTTTGCAACTTTGTCAAAGTTGTTAATTGTTTCAATTAGTTTTTAGAACTCTCTAGTGTTCCCTAAGTAGAACATCATAAATCATCTGCAAAAAGTGTTAGTTTTGTTTCTTCTTTGCCACTGATTATTCCTTCAATTTCTTTTTCTATTGCCAGCATTTTTAGTACAATATTGCATTGTAATGGTGATAATGGACATCCTTGTTTAATCCCTGATCATATTGAAAAAGCTTCTAGTTTATCTACTTTACAGATAATGTATAGAAATAAAAGTAAGGCTAGTGGCATGGTCTCTGTCTTTCTTTCTTTCCTTTTAATTTTGGAGGCAATGGAGAATAAGTGGCTTTCCCAGGGTCACACAGCTAGCTAGTATCTGAGGCCAAATTTGAACTCAGGTCTTCCTGATTCCAGGGCTGATGCTCTATGCACTGCGCCACCTAGCTGCCCTTAAGGTCACTGTCTTTCAACTGACTGAATTTCTGGACTTTCATATTTTGTGTGTGTGTGTATACCCCAAAAACTCTCCAGGCTTTAAAAAATGTTAAGTCAGTTTATTAAGCCCAATGATAAAAGTCATCAGAAGAACGTGTTTTCCTGAAAAATAAAATTATTTTGTATTATAAAAAAAGATAAGGAAAATATACAGTTTAGCCCCAGATGCTGTGTAGTTCCAGTTTCTTTGCAAGTAGAGATACGAGGATGGAGATTCGTGCTGCTGACACCACCAACTCATTATCACCAACACCAAACACTAGTCACTCTCTAAATCAGCAGTATTGTAATTAAAATCATCCTCTTCTTACTCCAGCACTTATTCATCCCTGCCTTGGAACAAAGATTCATCTTCCTTCTATCCTGTTGCCAACTTCCAGAGATCAGATGTGCCAAGATGATGATCTGTTTTCAAACAGCTGTTTTCCACTTAGCTTATTTGTTTTCCTGTTTATTCTTCTTCCTTCCTTCTTTTCCTTTTAAAAGAGTTCTGCATCAAACTTGGCCTTCTAGTTCAAGAAAGTCTCAGTTATTAAAAGTATGCCATTTTCCTTTCGGTCTTCCCCCCCCTTCTGGTTTTGATTTGATGGACACTTTCATTTAGGTTTATTTTTTTCTTGAACAGCTGATGCTACAATGAAGTTCATTACTATGCCAAGGTTCTTGTTTTGTTTTGTTTTGTTTTCTGCCAGTAACTTTGATAACTGTAATATACTTAAGATATCATTACCTTCTTGATTTTCTTGGAAGAATTTTTTTTAGGGAGTAATCTCAACCTAAGTACTAAAACTATTAGAGGGAACAGAAATGCCATTTTAGAAAAATATTGAGTGACTAGTATGGCAATTTTGCTCTTTCTTCTTGGAGGGGCTTTCTAACCCATCATCCAAGCCCTAACTGTCTGGTTGAAGGGGACCCAATAAACTGTTGAGACTCGCAGGAATCAGCTTTCCTTGTTATGATAGAGCAATAGCCCATTGGTCCAGTTAAAGGCTTCAGAATGATGATGATTGGCTGCATATTCTAAGTGATCCTGAAAAGCTGTATAAATCAAGGCTTGTACTCTAGATACCTGACACTGCTATGAGGGAATACTCCTCTTTAAAACCTAGTAAATTTTTATTCTTTTTAGTTTGACTACTGACTTCCAATTTACTAGCTAGTGAGTGAGATTCTCTCTGGGATCTTAGGAATCCAGGCTGACAAATTCCCTAACACAGTGTCTGCCCTCAACAAGCTCACATTCTGATGGGAGAGACAACAGGCAAGAAACTATGTATACACAAGGTACATATAGGGAAAATTGGAGGCATTCTCAGATGTAAGGTTCTAGCATTGAGGGGGGGCAGGAAAGACTTCTTGCAGAAACTAAGATATGAGCTAAGACTTAAAGGAAGATAACAGGAGGCAGAGGTGAGGAGGGATGGTATTCAAGGCTTAGGGGATGGGCAGTGAAAAGGCAAGGATTTGGGAGATAGATTGAAAATGGAGCATCCTATGGGATCAACTGCAAAAAGGCCAGTGTCAGCCGAGATCACAATCAGAGGAACACATGGGTTTAGTATGAGTGGGAAAAATAGAATTGGAGGTTATGATCAAAGAGTGGAATTTCAGATTTTGGATCTTTTAGGTGGTACCATCCCAAGAGAGGGTGGGGTAGAAGAGGTAATTGGTTTTGAGTTTGATGATTCTTAGTTCAAACAATTCATCCTGGCATTTATGTTCCTCACCTAATCTGTCCAAATTTCTCTCTCCCTCTTTCCCAATACTACACCCTCAGCTCCAGTTAGGGGAAAGCTGGGAGAAGCATGGAAAGATTTACATGAACTGCTGCAGAGTAAAGTAAGCTGAGCCAAGAAAACAATATACACAATGACTACAACAATGTGAATAGAAAAAATTGGTATCTATTACTTCTTATTTTCACTTTACTGGTCAAGGCCTTCCAAAGAGATGTCAATGGATGGAAACAGGCAAAACAGGGAAAAGTTTGGGAGTCAAGAAGGAAACTGAAGGAACTTTCATCAAGCAGTGGTAGAAGGACAAGTGAGGTGCTGGACAAGTTGAAGAATTCTGGTAATGAGCTTTCTAGATACCAAGGAGAAGTTGTTGGATAAAAGCCAAGTTCCCAGAGGAAGTGGGAACTAGATTCACAGGGTAACTAAACTGAGCTATCACGTGAAGGATCAAACCTGGACTGGTGCGTATCTAGGGAAAGGGGTCAACTCTCTTGACACCTGAGTACTTTCTGGGGCCCTGTGTTAGGGTAATACTAGAAATTAGGAGGATAGTATGGATCCCTGAAGGAGATAGAAGCCAACCCAAGAAAGGGCAGCATAGTTGTCCTAACTGCTTATGGGTTTGGATATAGTCTGCATTTTCTTTCTGGTGAAATAATGCCCGTCCTGTTTTTGCTGCATATGCTAGAACGAGAATCTTTTCCCTCTTTTTGATTAAATTCTGATGTTCCCAGAGAAAATCCTAGATAGGGGCATGAATCAAAGAGAATATTTTGTGATGTGCCTCGAATATGGAACCTGATCCGTCTAAGGCCAGAGCCTTTGGTTCAAAGCCAGGGATAAGTAAACTGTAGCCTGCCCACCACCTGTTCTTGTACGGCCTGCAACCCACAAGCTAAGAATGTTTTTTTATATTTTAAAATATAATAAAACTTTATTTACAAATGTAGAAATCATTCTTAGCTAATGGGCAATAGCCCACAAAAACAGGCAGTAAGCCAGATCTGGCTATTGGCCAGAAAATTGCCCACCCTTGTTCTAGGCCAATGGTTACAATGCTCGTACTACCTACTTCACAGGCTTGTGGTGGGGAATGTACTTTCTAAACCCTAAACCATTATATAAATATGACTGTAGTGTTCCCTCTTCGGTGCCCCTCCCCCCAAATCTCAATCTAGGCTTGAGTCCTTCGGGGATAATTACTTCCAGTTCAAGGTACTCAGTGGGTCTGAACTCTTAAAATGATATAATTATATCATTATAATAAAATGACATAATTAATTCAAAGTGAAGGAATGTACTGAAATGTCATAGCATGAACAGTAAGAACACATTCACTCCGTAAACCTGGGTGTACTCTCCCACAAATATATTCAGAGTGTGTGGAAAGAATGGACACATACATAGAGTATACCAGTCAGTAGAGAGGCACACATAAGAGAACATTGATGGATAAAGCAACTCATACCTCCAACACTGAAGAACCTAGCTTTTCTTTCTGTGCCTTCACACCATGTCCCTGGGGCACAGTCTCTCAGCAACTAAACTTATCTCTGAAGTTGGACTCTAGATTTGCTCTCTGTTAGGCATAGAGTCTACTACTGGGTAAGTTATTTCACTGACAGATGCCATTGCCAATGCTGAAAGTGGGAGGGCGAAAGACAATCCCATCCCAGTTTCACTATAGAAAACACTCAAGGAAAAGGTCAAAGAGTGATTCCCTCTCAAGAGCTGGATTTTTCCTTCATAGCTAGCTCTTTTCTAAACTCTAGAGATAACTTCCATTTTAAAATTTTTCATACTTTTTAAAAATAAGTTTCTATTGATCTTTTTTTAAATCTCACCCACAATTTTCCCCAGTCCTCCTCCTCCCATATCCCATATAGCAAATTGTATTTTTAAAGACAAAGAAAAAAAGGAAAATGCCAGCATAATTCATCAATACATTGAAAAAAGTCTGTACAACTGTACAATACTTGTAGACCTCCCATCATTGCAGAGTGGCAAGGTGGGGGTGTCTTCTCATATTTCTAATAATTTTACAACATTCACTTTTTAAAATTTTGTATGTTTTTTTTTTCTTCTGTTCATGTTGTAGTCATCATACACATCATTTTCTTGGCTCTGCAGCAGTTATGTAAATCTTCCTATGTGTCTCTGTAGCCATCATATTAGTTGTTTCTTAACAACACTAACATTCCATTACCTTTATGTACCCCAGTTTGTCTATCCATTTCCCAACTGATGGGCATTTACTTTGTTGGCAATTATGTGCTATCACAAGAAGTGCTCCTATCAATATTTAAGTATACATGGGAACTTCCTTAGCACATAAATCTAAAGGAATCTGTTCTTTTCATGATTCTAGGGGTAACTCTGTGGGGCTATGTGTCTAATACTGTAACTTATGAGCCCCCACTGATGTGCTTCCCATTAATAAACAGTCAGTAGATTAACCTTTTTTTAAAAGACATTTACTAAGATGGCATAATAAGAAGAATTGCACAGAGCGTTCCCCCAAAATCCTGCAGAGTATTCTCCCACAAATATATACGAAATCCTTGAGCTCAGAGTACAATAGTAGTGAGGTGAACACGTAGGGTATACATGTAGCAAAATGTAACTCATCTGTTATTATGCAACTCACCAGGGTACAAATAATAATAAGTGATTGTACTTCATGACAATAAGTTAAAACTTGTAGACCCTTAGACATAAGAAGACCTCAGATAGAGATGAAAATTCCTTGGGTTGGCACCCATTCCAGGGTAAGCAAATTAAAGAATCTAAATGAAGCTATAGTGTTATAAACAGTGTACTGATGTTTAATTTTGAATCTTCATAAAGTGAGTCTTTGTATAGTGGGGATCACCTGTACTGTGGAAGACAGAAGTAATTAATGCCTGACCTCATGATCTCTAAAATTAGCTTTCATTTACAAAAACATTAATACAGTAAATACTAAGACATTCAGGTTTCTCTTGATACTAAAAATAACGGCCCACATTTGTTGAGCGTTTTAAGGTTTAAGAAGTACTTCCCCCCTCTAACTCCCACAACAACCCTGTGAGGTAGGTAATACAAGTGTTATTGCCCCCATTTTTCAAAAGAAGGAACTGAGGCTCAGAAAAGTTAAGGAACTTGTCCATGAACACATAGCTAATAAGTGCTAGATCAACAATTCAAATCTAAGTCTCCTAACTCCAAGGCTAGTGCTCTATTAGTCACATTGAAAAAACTTAATATAGGGGGCAGCTAGGTGGCACAGTGGATAGAGCGCCGGCCCTGAAGTCATGGAGGACCTGAGTTCAAATGTGACCTCAGACCGAACACTTGACACGTACTAGCTGTGTGACCCTGGGCAAGTCACTTAACCCCAATTGCCTAAAAAGAAAAAAACTTAATATATAATATATATTATATATAATATGTTGGAAATTATTTTTGTAAACTTTTCTCTTTTTTGGGGTCGGGGGAGTGAGAATCAGATCTGTGACTTCATTGGTGTAGATAGTTCCTTATCTGCAATTCATACTCTTTTAAAAAAATTTTTATTTTTATTTATTTCATTAGATGTTTCCCAATTATATGCAAAAAAAAGGTATAACAATCACGTCTTAAAATTTCAAGTTCCAGGGGCAGTTAGGTGGTGCAGTGATTACAGCACCGGTCCTGGAGTCAGGAGGACCTGAGTTCAAATCCAGCCTCAGACCAGATACTTGATACTTACTAGTTATGTGACCCTGGGCAAGTCACTTAACCCCAATTGCCTCATCCCCCCAAAAAAAATTCAAGTTCCAAACTCTCCCACCCATTCCTCCCCCCTCCTTGAAAAGACAAACAATTTGATATTGATTATACACGTGAAGTCATACAAAACATATTTTATATTAGTCATGTTGCAAAAGGAAACACAAAATAAAACAATAACAATAAAACTTAAAAAAGAAAAAATTTTTTAAAAAGTATGCTTCAATCTGCATTCAGAGTTCATCATTTTTCTTTCTGGAGGTAAATAGCATGTTTTATCATGGGTTCCTTTGGAATTGTCTTGGATCACTGTCTTGATTAGAGTGGCTAAGTCTTTCACAGTTGATCATCCTTACAGTATTGCTGTTACTGTAATTTATACTTCTTAAGAGTTGCCCAAAGTATTGAGATTAAATCACTTGCCCAGGGTCATACAGTGAGTATGTGTTAGGGATGAGATTTAAACCCAAGTTTTCCTGACTCTTAGGCCAGCTTTCTATTGAGAGAGACAGGTGGTGCTCAAAGACTTCTAGTTAGGATGTTTTCAGGTTTCCTAGAATCGCCTTGGCCCTGCTTTCAGCCTGGTCCAACCCAGCCAGGAGAAGCTAAAAATAGTCGGCAGAATAGTGACTGGAGAATGCAGTTTTCCTCATTTACTTCCCCCCCCCCCAAAAAAGTTGTAGCTTGTGCAAGAGAGGAGCATATAACAGAGGGGAAAATGAGAAACATCTTGGCCCTGGGATCTGTTCCCAAAATACTACATCAGCTTTCTGCCTTTTATTTCTTTCTTTAAGGAAATAGTACACGTCACAGAATGATCCTTAATAGTTATTATATCAAGAGTTCTGTAGGAGAATAAGATGAGGCAGGAAATAGACAAATGCAGATCAAAAATTAAAATGTGATAAGGGAAGGGAGACAACAGAGGTAGTTAACTCACAGCTTGGATTTCTTCCTTTAAGAGTTGCCTATTCAGGGGCAGCTAGGTGATACAGTGGATAGAGCACCAGCTCTGGATTCAGGAGGACCTGAGTTCAAATTCAGCCTCAGACACATATGCTTACTAGCTGTGTGATCCTGGGCAAGTCACTTAACCCCAGTGCCTAGCCAAAAAAAAAAAAAAAAAGAGTTGCCTATTCAACTAAACGACTAAACAACAAAAATCTTTTGACCATTTATCCCTTGGGGAATGGCTGTTGTTTTTATATTTGAATCAGTTGCTTACATATCTTGGATATAAGACCTTTATCAGAGAACCTTACTGCAAAAAAATTTTCCCCCAGTTAGTGGTAACAGAGGTAGAGTGCTGAGGAAAAAGTTGAAGGAGAATGAAAAGAAAGGCATGAAAAGTAATGTTGGTAGAAGCAGGCTATTTGGAATGCAATTATGTATCTTATATATTATATTATTTCACATCATACGTTATATAAATGTTAAGTGTTGATATCATTTGCATCTCTAAGGGTATGATCACCTCTCATCCAGGAGTTTGTCATTTAGCTTACCAGAAGCTGAAACTCAGTTTAAGGGGTTTTACCAGAGGTTAGGGTTAGTCCCCTAGTGAACTGATTCTGGCTGTAGGCTGGTTAAACTAGGTCCCTTCTACCAGAGGAGAAGGAAGGGATGGGGAAGATATTCATAGAAATAGTGTAATGACTGCATAATGAATCCATGAGCAACCCTGACAACAAATTCAACCAACCACCATTTTGTTTGTTTTTAAAATCTAGTCTGTTCTTGTGTAATCAGGGTATGGCATACACAGACGGTACCTCTCTGAGAGACCTAGACATGAGAAAAGATGCTAGGAAGCTTGCTTTCAAGCAGAGTAGAGATGATATGGATTGAGAACGTCTTGGAGAGACTGTAGAGCATTCATGGACATTTTTTGACCAGTTCTGGTTAACTAACTATATTAACTATGTTTTGAAGAATAGGCTTACTGATTGTCCAGAGGAACATTAAAAAAGACCTGTGGGCTTCAGCTATATCTCCTTTGCCTCACTGGTAACTCATTCACATTGTCCAGTGGGAGACAATATTTTAAGAGGAGAGGCCATATGGCCCTGCCCTATGAAAAAGTCTTAGGTCATTGTTCCTTAGTTTGTTCTTTTCTCTTTTAGGTGAAGGTGATTTTGAAAGGTCAGGAAGGTGCTCCAATGTCCTAGACCACCAGAAACTGGTCTCTAGAGGCAGTGAAGCATTAATGTCCTGAGGAACAAGGAGTAATCTTTGGGATTCCAATCTAGCAGTGGCTGAAATAAGGACTCATCTTGCCTTTGAAGGTGATGGGACCAATGTTTTATGTAGGCATTGAGCTAAGCTTTGAGCCAACTAACCAAACTGATGTGGTGTAGGGGGTTGTATGCTCCTAAAATGTGAGAATCAAATGTCTTTCTTTGTTCTTGCTATATATCTTTGAAGGAAATATACCTCTATAAAAGGTAATTGATGTGAAGTGGTTAAATGAAGCTGGCACTAGCCACCTCACTAGCACCCATGGAGGTACACATCTGGTGAGAGCTCAAATTGATGGCAGTGGAGAAGAGTCACCTCACAAATACCTCAGAGAACCCTGAGGGGTTGATGTACTAGCCTAGCTCTGGGAAAGCAAGGAGTATATATATAATTGGTGAATTCCAAGGTGGCTTTTGGCTTTTATTCTGGATTAGACCATTTGTAAAAAAAAAAAAAATCTCTAGCATGCTTTGTCCCCCTGTGTATAAAACCATCAAACCACTTAGACAGTCTAACCATCTCAGGCTACTCATAATAAATTTGAAATTATGGACAAGACTGGTTTTTTGGGACTATCACAGGTGTTGCATCACCTCTCAGAAGCAGAAACCAGACCTGTGGGTAGTTAAATGTACTGAGTACATGTTTCCTTATGTCCTTTTGGGTGTTTGCCACAGAATGGCTTGGGCACTATTAATAAACCCCATATTTAGACAACTAGGGCAAAAGAGAGAGAATGTAGCATGTGCCAGGCAGAAAGCGGCCAACGTGACTGAGCTGTGGAGTGTGGAGAGGAGGAGTAATGTGCGTTAGCTGGACCAAACCAGCCTCTAACCTGTGGATTAGAGCAGGCGAAGACCAGAGAGTCAGGAATCAAACAGAAGTTTAATTTCAAAGCGAGGGAAATGGCTTGCAAGCAAGGAGGGAAATTAGACACATGTGCTGAGGCCCCACCCCTAGAGAGGGGACCCAAAGCAATGTGGGGAGATCAAAATACTTATACCAATGGCTACACAGTGAGCTGTAGTCATGACAGTGAAGGGTAACCACAACAATGAGACAAGTTTGATTCATAGCAGGGCTTCATGACCAGAATATGGGTACTTATCCAGTGCTTGTCCAAGTTCAGAAGATACCTAGTGTTGGTCAAAGCAATACAATAATTATATGAAACAGTTTTGGGATTTTGCTGTGGATGACATTATCCAGAGGGTGAGTGCAAAGGATTGTTGTGATGCCAAGTTTAGGACACAGCTTGCTTGCTGGGCCTTACTTTGGAAAACAGGGTGTCTCTTAATACCATGACATGTACAAAAGGATTGAAAAGATAGGAGGAAGAGGCCAGGGTACAGTAAGCTTGAAGTACCAACAAGAGTTTATGTTGGATCCTAGAGGAAATAAGGAGTCACTGGAGATTACTAAGTGGGGGTGGGGGTGACACGGTCAGATATTCACTTAAAGAATACAGCATCTAATAGAAAATAGATGGATGAGACTGGGGGAAGATTTAAGGTAAAGAGAACAAATAGGAAGCTATAGCGCATGACTGGTGAGGGGGCTTAAATTAGAGTGAAAGCTATATGAGTAGAAAAGAGGGTCCACATGCAAGAGATGTTATGGAATTGAAACTAAGTTTCTAGCCACCTGCTAAACTGCCAGTCCTGGAGTCAAGATGACTCATCTTTATGAGTTCAAATACAGCCTCAGATACTTCCTGGCTCTATGACCTGGACAAGTCACTTAACCCTGTTTGCCTTAGTTTCCTGATTTATAAAATGAGCTGGAGAAGGAAATGGTAACCCACTCCACTAGCTTTGCCAAGACCAGCTAGGTGGCATAGTAGATAGAGCAACAGGCCTACAGTCAGGAAGATCTGAATTCAAATCCAGTCTCAGTCACTTACTAGCTGTATGACCCTGGGCAAGTCACTTAACTCTGTTTGCCTCAGTTTCCTCATCTGTCAAATCGGCAGGAGAAAGAAATGACAAACCACTCCAGTATCTTTGCCAAGAAAACCCCAAATAGTGTCACAAAGAGTCAGACATGGCTGAACAATCTTTGCCAAGAAAACCCCAAATGGAATCACAAAGACTTGAAAACAACTGAACAACAACAGCAGGTGTTAGTATTGCGCTAAGTCACTTCGCTATGAAGCAGTTCACTTTCTTATTTGGGTGGCTTAACAGAGAAGTTAATGATTTTTCTGCCCTGTATTACAATTATTTACATACATCTCTCATCCCCATACCCCCAAACACCTGAAGGATAAAATCATTAAGGATTGCCTCTCACCTTGGACAAAGTCGGGGTTTAATAATTCCACAAACCACCAAACAGGAGATAGAGAACAAAATGGATAACTTTGATTACATTAAATTGAAAAATTTTTGCATAAACAAAGCCAATGCAACCAAGATTAGACGAAAGTAAAAAATTGGGAAAGAATTTTTACAACCAGTGTCTCTGATAAGGGCCTCATTTTTAAAATACATAGAGAATTAAGTCAAATTTATAAGAATACAAGTCATTCCCGCATTGACAAATGGTCAAAGGATATGAACAGGCAGTTCTTAAATGAAGAAATTAAAGCCATCTATAGTCATATGAAAACATGCTCTAAATCACTATTGATTAGAGAAATGCAAATCAAAACAACTCTGAGGTACCACATTTCACCTATCAGATTGGCCAACATGACAAAACAGTGCATTGTTGGTGGAGCTGTGAAATAATCCAACCATTTTGGAGAGCAATTTGGAATTATGCCTAAATGGCTATAAAAATGTTCATACCCTTTGACCCAGCAATAGCCCTTCTAGGGCTATATCCCAAAGAGATCATACAAATGGGAAAGGGACCCACATGTACAAAAATATTTATAGCAACTCTTTTTATGGTGGCAAAGAATTAGAAATTGAGGGGATGCCCATCAATTGGGGAATGGCTGAACAAGTTGTGGTATATGAATGTAATGGAATACCATTGTGCTATAAGAAATGATGAACAGACTGACTTCAGAAAAACCTGGAAAGACTTGTATGGTCTGATGCTGAGTGAAGTGAGCAGAACCAGAACGTTGTACACAGTAACAGCCATGTTGTGCAATGACTCATTCTTAACCCTTCTCAGCAATACAAGGATCTAAGACATCTCCAAAGGCCTCATGGTGGAAAATGCTATCCACATCCAAAGAAGGAACTATGGAATTTGAATGCAGATGGAAGCATATTGTTTGCTATTTTTTTCTTCTGCTGTGTTTTACTTCCTCTTTCCGGTGGTTCCTCCTATTGGTTCTAATTCTTACTTACAACATGACATGTGAAAATATGTTTAATAGGAATGTATATGTATAGCCTATATCAGATTGCATGCCATCTTGGGGAAGGGGGGGGATTTAAAACTCAAAAGCTTATGGAAGTGATTGTTGATAATTCAAAATAAATTAATTGAAAACAAAAACAAAAAAATTAATTCCACAAACCTCTAAGGAAATAAATGTTGGGTGAATTTGAGTGGCAGAGAATTCCTGTATTGAATTGCAGGATCCTTTGGATATATTCTCTTTCACACAGGATATCACATTTCTGACCTTATCCATGTCATCTTTTTTAATGTCCATATTTTGCTCTCCTTTAATCTGGGGCTGGTGGTTGTAACTGCCTATTTCCTGGACAGGTGATAGTGGGGAAAGAAAGGAGGTGAGAAAAGAGAGACAAGAAATAACAGAACATATCAAAGAAGAGGGAGAGAAACAAACTGGGTAGGGATGCTTAGGGAAGCTGGTGGTCCAATGGATAAAATGCTGGACTTGGAGCCAGAAATCCTAAATTCAAATCCTGCCTGTAACCCCTAGCGACTTATTAGATGTGTGATCCGGGGCAAGTCATTTAACTTATCTCAGTCTTGAGGTTGAAGGAGTTGGATTAGATGACCTTCAAAATCCCTTCTAGCTCTAAATATATGATTCTATGGATGAAAAAAAAAGACATGAGAAAGTAGAAAAGTAATGTAATAGAAAGAAGGAAGGGGAGGGAATAGAAAAAGAAGGCTTTTCTTCAACCCCTCTGCCCCCAAGCTAGAAGGTTAAAAGTACTCTCTCACTACCTACTATGACACCCCTCTCACACCTACATTCTCTGGGCTGCACCCTAAACTCTAAAATGTTCCTTCCCTCTACCTGTGAAACTTCCATCCTTCAATGGCAAGCAAAGAAAGCCTAGCTGCATAGTGGAAAGACCACTGGACTAAATGCCTGAAGACCCAGTTCCAGTCATGGCTTGGCTGCTAATAACTGTGTGACCTTTGAGCAAGAGTCACTTCATCTTATTGGGCCTCAGTTTCCTCTATAAAACTAGAGGATCTCTTCTAGCTCTAACATTAAAAGATTTCTAGTTGGTTAACTTATTTCACACTATTATGTCAAATGTGTGACTCCCACACCTTGTTATGTTCTCTCTTAATAGCACTATTTACACTTATATTGTCAACTTGCTGACCTAGCTAGCAGATAGGATTAATCCTTACTGTTAGAATTTTAGACTGCAAGGCAGAGATTATTGAAGGTAGGAGGACCTCAAAACACAACAATTAGGACTTCTTACTTATCCATCTTTGTATAGGGTTTGTGATAGAGGGGAAAAGCTTAGAAATAAAAAGTAGGAAAAAAGAGAAGAGGGTTGAGAAGTATTAGAAAACTACACCTAGGCAACCAAACTGTGCATACCCTTTGTTCCAGCAATATCACTACTAAGTCTGTATCCCGAAGGGATCATAAAAAGGGGGAAAGGATCTACACATACAAAAATATTTATAGCAGCTCTTTTTTTAGTGGCAAAGAATTGGAAATCGAGGGGATACTCATCAATTGGAGAATGACTGAACCAGTTGTGGTATATGAATGTAATGGAATACTATTGCGATATAAGAAATGATGAGCAGTCTGATTTCAGAAAAAACCTGGAAAGACTTACAGTTGAGTGAGGTGAGCAGGACTAGAACATTATACACAGTAACAGCAACATTGTGAGGTGATCAACTATGACTGACTTAGCTCTTCTCAGCAATACAATGATCTAAGACAATTCCAAAAGACTGGTGATGGAAAATGCTAACCATATCCAGAGAAAGTCTGAATACAGATCAAAGCATACTATTTTCATTTTTTTTGTTTTGTGTTTTTTCTTTCTCGTGGTTTTTCCCTTTTGTTCTGATTCTTCTCTCACAACACAACTAATACGGAAATATGTTTAATATAATTGTACATATATAGCCTATATCAGATAGCTTGCTGTCTTGGGAAGGGAGGAGTAAAAGGAGGGAGGGAGGAAACTTTAGAACTCAAAATCTAACAAAAAAAGAATGTTGAAAACTATGTTTACATGTAATTGGAAAGACAAGTAAAATACAGAAGAAGAAGTAGAAGAAGATAAAGAAGAAGAAGAATACCACCTACCTTTCCAGAAATCTCAGGAAGATCTATTCCCATTGTTATGCTCCAAAACCCTATGCCACTTTCCCTAGCCTAGGTACTATTTCCCTCTCTGCCTAGGATCTAACCCTTCCCAGCCACAGCACTTATCTTATCCAAGGTAAACTATGTACGTGAATAATTACAATGTGACAATGGCTTTCATATGTATGTCTGAGAGGGTACAAGCGAAGTTACATGACAGTTCAGAAAAAGAAGCGTTCACCTTCAGCTGGAGAAACCACGGAAGGCTTCATGGAGGAGATAATATCTGAGCCAAAACCCAACCAGATTTTTCTCTATGTAGGTATGCTTTCCCCCTCTCCGTATTGATTCTTCCTTTGTATCTTCAAGAGGATTCAGTACAAATGTATGAGCCAAAGGTCTCCCAGCTGATGTGGCTAGTCATCTAAGCTAGTCAGGCAAGTTTTCCAATTATGTTCCCAGACACTTGGGACCCACCTGTAGAGTCAATTACTTTCTCAGAAGACTGACAATGACTACAAAGGAAATATTTTGTTGCTGTTTAGTGGTGCCTGACTCTTTGTGACCTCATGGATTTCATGGACTATAGCATGGAGGTTCTTCTATCTCCTGAAGTCTGTCCAAGATCATGTTCGTAGTTTGTATGACGTTATCTATCCATCACATCCTCTATCTCCCTCTCCCTTCAATCTTTCCCAATATTGCAGGCTTTTCCAATGAGTCTTGTCTTCTCATTAAGTGACCAAAGCACTTAAGCTTCAACTTCAGTATTTGTCCTTCCAAAGAATAGTTTGAATTAATTTCTTTAAGTGTGGATTGATTTGATCTCTTTGCTGTCCAAAGGACTCTTAAAAGTCTTTTCCAGTACCAGAACTCAGACAGCATTGACTCACCTTTGTCAGTAAGGTGATGTCTCTGCTTTTTAGTAAGATCAAAATTGCCATAACTTCCGTTCTAAGGAGTGAGCAAGCGTCTTTTAATTTCATGACTGCAGTCACCATCTGCCGTGATCTTTGAGCCTAAAAATACAACATGAATTTAATACACATACATATGTATGAGAGGCAGTATAGTACAGTGCGACGAGAATTGGATCTACAGTCAAAAGACATGGGTTCAAACCTAGCTCTATTTATTATATGACCTCAAGTAAGACCTCTGAATCTCAGTTCCTCATCTATAAAATGAAGAAGTTATGCGGGATCCTGCAGGTGACAAGTCTGTTTGGGGGTTGGACTGGGGAGAACCTGCAGCAGCAGCAAATGGAGGCCTTGCTACAGGGGTCTATGGGCTAGGGTGACTTTTTCCAGGTGGACCACACCCAGGTTGACCCTAATACCAAGCAGACTTCTCTACTTCGTCTTCACATACTGTCTAGACATCTGCCCTGGGAAACTTAAGAAGCTAACTAGAGTGGGAAGGCAGCTGTGAGCCAAGCAGGGCTGTCCTGCTAGGCAGCCTCTTTATTATCATGAACCCCAATTGGGATGTCTTGGCTGTCATGGGACACCATGTACCTGCTTTCTATTCATGGCTGCTGGATCTGACTGGCACATCTGAGCAGGTAGGCCAGGTTATATGGGTTGACTATGTCTACTTCAGTGCCCCGCTTGAGATGAGGACCAGGTAGCTAGGACTGCAGGTGTGCACCACTATACCTGGCTGTTTCTTTTTTTATTTTAAAATTTTTAACTAACAAAATTTTATATTTTCTCTTTTTACCCCTTCTACTCCGTTGAGGGAAAAAAGAAATACAAAATTCTTATAACTAATACATTTAATCAAACAAAACATAATCCCAAGTTGATCATGTCCAAAAATATAAGTCTTATTCTGTGACTTGGATTCAACACCTTTCTGTAGGACAGACTTTTCCATAAATCCTGAGTTTAGGGTTCATCCGTGGGAGAACAGTGGGGCAAGAACCTACCTCTCCCTTAGAATACAATAAATAACTATTATTGGCAGAGATGTCTGGGTATATGAAAAGCAATGTCCCTTCCCTTAAGTAGCCACACTGTTGTCTGGTCAACCAAATACATTTATTGTGTAAAAACAGTGCCTTGCATAACAGTGCTCAACATGGTTTTGGAATGGAATGTTCCATAAGTGCATTTGTTATACAATAACATGACAAACCATTACAGCACAAAAAACAAATAGACCAAATTCATATCTTAACAAGAATCCCTTCTACAATATGCTGCACAAATGGTCAGTCAGTCTTTGATTGAAATTCTCTAGTGAGAGGGAATCCACCACCTCCTGATGCTGCCCATTCCTCTTTTAAATGACTCTGAATTGTTGGGAAGTTTTCCCTTAGCCTTCAAGCCTCAATCTTTCTCTTTGTAGTTTCTTCTACTCGTTACTCCAAGAATTCTATCAGAGGCCAAGAAGAACAAGTCTGATTCCTTTCCCCCAAGCCAGCCTTGAAAACACTTGAAAACAGCTGTCAGGCCCCACACCCTTTTTAAATCTTCTCTTCTCCCAGCTAAGCCTTCAACTTCTCCTTACATGGCATGATCTTGAGGCCCTTCTGGTTGCCCAACTTGTGATTTTCCTCCACTTTTCGATGTGCTATGATGATCCTTAAGGACCATTTCAGCTCTAAATCTGTGATCCTATCATCCTCAAATGACCAACTCACAACTAAATACAATACTCTATATGTGATCTGACCAGGACAGATTACAGCAAAGCTATCACCTCCCTAGCCCTAGAATACAGTAGTTGATAAGCAACCATTAGTAGCTATTATTCTTTTAGGTCCATTTCCAAATCCATTTAATTGTTCTTGGTCTCACTCAAATTTGTCCATTTTGCCAATATCATTAAAAACTTTGCTTTTGTAAATATTTGTAAACAATGTATGTAAATAATAACAGCTAGCATTTATGAAGCATTATTAAGTGTTTTACAAATATCATCTCATTTGATTCTTAACAACAACCCTGTAAGGTAAAGGCTACTATCAACCCCATTTTACAGATGAGAAATTAAAAGGTTGGTGGAGAACCACAAAGCTAGTAAATGCCTGAGGAAGGATTTGTACCAAGTTTTTCTGAACTGAAGGTCAGCATTCTATTATGCCAATGTTTGTTGTTGTTCAGTCCCTCAGGCACATCCAACTCTTTGTAATCCTGTAGTGGGGTTTTCTTGGCAAAGATACTGGAAATGTTTGCCATTTCCTTCTCTAGTGGAGTAAGGCAAACAGGTTAACTGACTTGCCCAGGGTTACATTGCTAGTAGGTATCTGAAGTTGGATTTGAACTCAGGTCTTCCTAACTCCAGGCCCAGCACTGAATCACTGAGCCACTTAACTGTCTCTATGCCAACTACTTGCCTATATTTAGGGTATTTTCCTTATTTATATATTTGGTAACTGGCAAAAAAAAAAAGGAAATAAGATGGAATGACCTCTTCTTGATGAAAACCATTCTGCTTTCTTTTCTAGATGTTCATAGAACTAAATAAAAGAGTATAAATATTGTGCTGCCATTTTTCTAGTGTATATGCAAAATACTTCTGAGAGATTTTAGAGTTAGTAGGCAGATGGTAAGAGTTGTAAGGGATGGAGCGAGGGATATTTATTCATTTAGGTTATACATATATAGTCATGCAAAATATATTTCCATATCAGTTATGTTGTAAAAGAAAACAGACCAAAAAAAACCAAACAAGAAAAATAAAGTAAAAAAAGTATGCTTTGATATGTATTCAGATTCTATCAGTTTTTTCTCTGGGGATAGACAGCATTGTTTGATTATAAGTCCTTTGGAGCTGTCTTGGATCATCATATTGCTGAGAACAGCTAAGTCATTCACAGTTGATCATCATTCAATATTGCTGTTAGGTACAATCTTCTCCTGGTTCTTCTCATTTCACTTTGCATCAGTTCATTTAAGTCTTCCTAGGTTTTTCTGAGAGCATCCTGCTCATCATTTCTTATAGCACAATGGTATTCCATCACAATCATATACCACAACTAGTTCAGCCATTCCCTGATTGATGGGCATCTGGAGGGGAGGATACTTAAGAGTGATACAGTATATAGCATATTGAAGTTCTAATCAGAAGGCATGGGTTGGAGTCCTACCTCAGGTACTTATTTGCTTTAGGAAATTTGATTAACTCCTTTCAACCTTAATTTCCCCTTCTGCAAAATAGCACTTTACAAGGTTGGTTAGAGAATAAAATGCAACAATTTATGTTATACTAGCTGAAATTGATATGGTGCTTTAAGGTTTACAAAGCTCTTTACACACATTAATTTATTGGAAAAGCACTTTGCAAATTTTAAAGGGCTATATGAACATGAGCTACCATTATCAATTTGGGGTGGAGGGAAATGAATGGGTCAACATGGAAAGGACTCCAATCCCTACTTCCTCTATCTTCCCTCTTTTAGAACTAAAATTGTAGAAAGTATTCAGGAAGATTATCTTATTTCAAAATATTTATTGCAGCATTCTATTTAATAGGAAAAAAACTGGAAACAACCAATCAACTACTGGGGAATGGTAAAACAAATTGTTATATATGCATACAATGGGATGTTATTATGCCAAAAGAAATAACTAGAGGAAAATGACGTTGAGGAAGTGATAAGAATGAAGAAAGCAGAATCAAAACATACACACTTTATAAAAATAGTAGCAGCAGCAACAAACCCCTGAAAAAAAAATACAAAAATTTTGAGGCGAACTCTTTTTTGTTACTCTTCTGTTAGATACACACAATTTTCAGCAGCAGGTAAATAATGTAATTCCTAGTTTCATGTAGAACCACTGTATTCCCTGTTTATGTAGGTTAATTTTTTTCAACATTATTAAATTTGGAATAAATTGACACTCCTTGAGAACACCAGACCAAGTTGTTGAGTAACCCCTATTCTGAAGGATGTGGTGATGATGGAAGTAAATACAGACAATACAACTTTAATATATTTAAGTATGCATATATCTATTACCTATATATGCAATTGTTAAGTAAGGTCAACCAGCATTTATTAAGAACTTCCAATGGGTCAGGCATTGTGGTAAACACGGGATGACATACAAAGAAAAGCAAAAACTACCTTCCAAGAGCACTCATTCTAATGGGGAAGGCAACCTGCAAATAACTACGTACATACAAGATACATACAGTGTAAATGCAAAGTAATCTTGGAGGGAAGCCACGCAAAAGTGGGGGAAGGAGGACCGGGGAGATAAGAGGCGTACTCAGATTGCCCACCTAGTTCCGGCCTCACCGCTCCACCGTGCTAACATGTGCATTCAGAGTCAGCTTTACACCCATGACTCCGGTTCACAAGTCTTCCTAGTTTTTTTTTTCCCGAGATGTGAATTCAAAGGGGTCTCCCCTGAATAAAAGGCGCCTGCTGCGCGTCTGTCTTGCCATTCTCCTTAGAGAAGTCCCCTGGATGAAGCAGCACGCGGCAGCACCCGCACAGCACCCTCCCCACGCCGCCAGTACCGCCCCTCGCTCTCCGCACCTCCTCTCTCGCTCTCTCTCTTCCCCCCCCCCACCGCGTTCCGTCGGGTGAAGGGGGTGGATCTCACGGCGACAGCGGGGCGGGGCGAACGGTGAGCCTCGGAGGGGAGGGGGCGGGGCCTGGCGGAGGAGAAGAGCGCGCATGCGCGGTCGCCTTTGTGTGGGTCGAGCGGCGGCGGCGGCGGTGGCGGTCGCACTGGCTGGCGGGCAAGAGGGGAGTCCGGGCGGCGGCGTCCGGCGCGGGAGCCGGGGTGCCACCATGGTCAAGAAGCGGAAAGGCCGCGTTGTGATCGACTCGGACACGGAGGACAGCGGCAGTGACGAGAACCTGGATCAGGTAAAGGGGCAGGCCGCGGCGGGGGCGGGAAGGAAAGGGCTGAGCGGGGGGCGGCCGGGCCGGGGCTGGGGCCGGGGCCGGGGCCGGGGCCAGGGCCGGGGCTGGGCCGCGGGGCCTCCACCTCCGAGCGCCCGGCCCTCCCTCCCCTGTGCCGGCTTCCTCTTCCCCTACCCGCCTCAGCCCTTCCCCGGCGCTCCCGGGCCCGGAGGCGCCCGGCGCGGGCCTGAAGCCGGAGTCCCCGAGTACTTGGCGCGGTGGACCTGGGTGGTGGGGCGGGGACGGGAGCGAAGCGCCCGGGGGCACCAGGGGCCGGGGGAGCTGGGGGAGGGGTCTGTGCCCGGGGTACCGGAGGGCTGAGGGCGGCGAGCGGGTGAGAGGGGAGGCCGGCCCCCCCTGGATCTCTCCCCGGGGGGCTCTCTCTTTCCAGCCCGGAGGAGAGAGTTAGGAAGTAGTGCTGCCTCTTCCTCTCCGAGGCTAGGAGGTTTCTATGAGTGAGTGTGAGTGTGTGTGTGCGCGTGTGGAGGATCGAGTTTGGCAGGCCGGGGACTTGGGGCGCTCACGGCATACTCAGGACAGTTTCTGGGGGCAGGAGGTGTCTGAGGGGGGTACCTCTGCATGTGCCAGGCGAAGAGATGAGACGGGCTTGGTGGCGGTTCCGGAGAGTTTTGGAGACCAGGGCCATTTGTGGTTGGGAAGGCCCCCGAATGGGATGTCAAAACAAAGTTAACAGTAACGAGAGAAGGAAGCAGGTCAGATGCTGTGTACAGCCCTGGACAGTTTTGTAAGGTGGCATGGAGGGCCTGTGGCAGAGGCCTTATGGGAGGACCTTTTTACTCAGGCATCCCAGAATCCTTTCCTACTTAGGGTTTATGCAAGAGACATTAAAAAACAACTTTTAGCCTAATGGCTTTGGAGTTACCTGAACTGGTTCTTTCCTCTTGAAAGTGTTGTAGGGAGAAATCAGTCACTTAGGCACTTCCATTGCCAGCAGTGATGCCAGAAGCTAAGCTGTAGTGGGAAGAGCATTTTCTGTGTTTTATTAACAAATACTAGAAAGAAAGGGAAGCTGAAAAGTGGGCTTTCCTAGTGTATTCCCACAATGTATTCTGTAGAAACTTGGTCTGGAAGTAGGGGTGGATAGTCTGTTTTGTTGAGGCCCAAACTCTCAGAACTAAGGAGAGGAAGCTCAACGCTATTGAAGAGAGGGAAGCAAGGGCTATTTTGGAATTGACAGTGAAGGAATGAGGGGAAAAAAACAAAACAAAACAAAGAAAATTTTATTTGGAGACATAAATGGAGGGGCATCTCATGTTCAAATAGAAAACAAGTCCTATTTTGTTAGAAATTTTAGGGTTGTCAGCAGAGTTTGGAAATGTTGGTAGATAGAACCTTAACTGGTTATCAGGAGGATTAAAATCTAATATTCTCAAGTTGTAAAATAGGACTATTTGGTTTAGTGTCTGTAAAATATTCGAACCCTTCAGAGGAAACCAGCATAAAAATGAAGAAGATGTTTCTAAGACACCCACACCCCTTAATGAACACTTGCTAGGTACCTGTCCTTTTGGTGAATGAACAGTATACTTGGCATGGGAAGTAAGGAGGAAGTGACAATGATGTGGAAGTCTAGTGTCTCTCTCTCTCTCTCTCTCTCTCTCTCTCTCTCTCTCTCTCTCTCT